>NC_141331.1:26261571-26756571 GCF_037954235.1 Aulostomus chinensis
AAGTTTGACAGCTAGAATGAGTTGGCACCTTCTTTTTCAAGAACGGGAGTGCCAGCTGCATGTTTGAGATAATCTGGAACAATCCCAGTGCTGAGAGATGTATTTATAATGGCTGTGATGGAAGGCACCAGAGCAGGTAAGCAGATCTTGACGAGAGGTGTAGGGAGAAGGTCAAGAGAGCAGGTGCTGTTCCTCATCTGGTGAGCCAATTCAGACATAGCAGCTGTGTTGGTAGTAGCAAAAGTGGTGAGGCCAGTGACTGGGAGGACAAAGAAGGCTGCTCTACAGCAGTGGGTGGCATGGAGGGAATAGAGTTATTGATGGAGTCAA
Source organism: Aulostomus chinensis (assembly GCF_037954235.1). Classification (NCBI taxonomy): domain Eukaryota; kingdom Metazoa; phylum Chordata; class Actinopteri; order Syngnathiformes; family Aulostomidae; genus Aulostomus; species Aulostomus chinensis. The sequence continues at coordinate 26,261,902 of NC_141331.1, forward strand.
TTTTAAAATAATGAAGGCAGTTGTTGCACTGCTCAGTGGAGAAGGTAACAGCTATGTTGGCAGGTCGGAGGAGCTGGTTCACTGTCGAGAACCGGACTGATGAGTCCCTACTACCATTAATGAGTGTTGAGTAGCAGAGACTAGAGCAGCTTTGTTGTCCTTTTGATGCTGTTGGAACATCTGGACATGGACTGCTAGGCTGGTTCTCTTATACTGGTGTTCAAGTTGTCTGCCTTTTACCTTGAGTGAGCTCTTCATTATACCAGGGAGAGGATTTGACAAAGGACACTGTGCGTTCCTTTCATGGGGCTACTTCATCAAGAACAGAGACCGAGTATGAGTTGAAGGTAGCAACAGAGTCGGTGGTGGGGCGGTTTGACAAGGAACTAGAGAATGGGGTTGTGTCCACAGATCGGAGATTCCTGTCTTGAATTGTGCGTTTCATAGGGGCAGGAAGGCGGGGCATTTTCAGGTTGCAGGAGATGAGGATGTGGTCACTTAGCCCAGAGACCGTGCCCTCAGTGCTAGAAGAATCTACCCCAGTGGTGCATATGAGGTCAAGTGTACTGTATGTACTTTATTGTGTGTAGCAAAGTCAATGTGCTGCTTGAGGCCCTAGTTCTCAAGGAGGGAGGCCAGACTTGCGGAGGAGCTGCATTCAGGATGGTCCACATGGATGTTTAGATCTCCAAGGACAACCATGGCAGGGCAGGTGGAGCTCAAAAGCATCAAGAGCTCAGAAAGCTCCACTAAGAAAGCACTACTGGGCATGGGAGGAGGGCGATAGATCAACACTGCCATGACAGAAATGTGGCCAAATAGAAGTAAGAGGTGGCAAATCTGTGATTTTCACACTGCAAACAGTATTATATATCATAGTTCCAGGAGTGCAAGGGCAGGCGAGGTGCTGTCCACACACTCGTTGAGAGCCGGATATTCATTTGGTGTCTGAAAAGTTTCAATGAGGCAGAGAAAATCCCGATTGTTGTCAGAAATGGTTTGGCCAGTTAGTCATGATTTATTATTGATGGGCCCTATTTCAAACATGGCGCTCCATCGAAGGCAAGCATCCTTGCTAGTTTCAAGCCTGCGCTAATGACATTTTCACGCTTAGCACCCTCATCCTTTCACTAGCACATGAACTTGCATTTCTCTGCTCCAGTGTGTTACTGAGGCTGGTCTGGTGCCTCCACAGGGCCTCGATGTTGAGGAGCAGCAGGAAACGTTTGCTTCGTAGACCCAGAGGCTGGTCTCTGATCAGTGGAGTCATGAGGGACGAGATGTTCGAGACTCACCAACCAGACCAGCAGAGGACCAGCACTGATGCCTGAGAACCTGGAGACATGGACCCCACCTCCTCCAGACCTGCTCCACCTCTTTCAGACCTGCTCTACTTCTACAAGACCTGCTCCACCTCCTTCAGACCTGCTCCACCTCCTCCCAGACCTTCCCCACCTCCTCCAGACCTGCTCTACTTCTTCAAGACCTGCTCCATCTCTGCCTAGACCTGCTCCACCTCTGACGGCTTCGATGGAGTCCTGCTGCTCCCTTAAATACGCATCAGACGTGCTCTCTCCTTCACCTGGAGCAGGAGGAGGTGAGGTTCTCCAGGTGAGGTGCGCTCTCTCCTCCTGAGGTAAAAAGTGCCAGTCACTGGAACAGCAACCCTCCAAGTCCTGGAGCAACTTGGGCTTCAGAGGGGACGACACCAGACCCTCTGATTGGTTTGAGTAACGCGTGAAACACACCTGTGAATGCTCAGGTGTCGAATGACAGCCTCTTAGTGTCGAGGTTTGTGCACTGATTATGCTTCTCTAATCCCAAACTGAATCTGAGCGCACCCTGAACACACAGAGCCCACGCCATACGCCAACCGCCTGGCGCCAGGGATCGCTTCAACCGGATCCATGTAGTCCTAATGGGTTCATATTCATTTCCCCCAAATTTCCATGACTTTAACACACCTTTCAGGGGAAGTTTCATCACCAAACATTCTCTGAAACTTACAGGACAGATAAATTTATGGGTGAAAACAAAACAAGAAATCCATGTCAAGATTTACCTGCATTTATTTAACGAACATCAAAGATGAGCTGTGTGGTTTGATACATCAACATGGACTCAGTATTAAAATATTCACACTTTCCTCAGTCAATCTGAACTGAATCACATATTATCACAATATTTGTGAAGCAAAGTTTTGTGCCTTTTCCAAAATGCTCTGCTTTTATTTATTTTCCAAAAGTTTTCCAGACCTGGAAATTTCTTTATTCAAATTTCATGACTTTCCAAGTTTTTTCACGACTTTTAGAATACTATTTTTTTTATTTTATTTTATTTTTTGTCATAAAAGATTTGCAACTACTAATACATCAATCATTGATGCTTATTGATGAGTGGTCATGTGACAAGAAGTAGACAGTTACAGAAAAGCTAACATTTCACTGCACACAAAGAAGTTTATGGAGAAATCTTGGCCCCATGAAAAACATCTTATAAATCAGTATAAGTCATATTTGTCCCATTTCTCTATTTTGGCACCAACAACAAACTCACAGTAAATGGATGTACAATTCAATACTCTATTAGTAACAAAATAGAAATTAATACGTGACGTACAGACATCTAATATATTCCAAACAAAGTGAAATGTTTTCAAGATGAATTTGCAATAAAGCTCAGAAAAATCAATGACTTCAAGCACAGGACACATTCCTGGTGCTGAGCCAAGGCAAGTCACCATGAATTCACATTAAAAAAACAAAACAAACACAAAAAAAAAACCCAAAAAACATGTCCAACACAATAAAAGTGAAACAGAAGTTTTGTGCCCACATTGTTGTTTGACAGGTTTGGAGAGTTTGTAAAAGTTTGCCACAAAATATTTTCCAGATCTTTAAAGGATCATCTTATGTTTTGATGATATTACTATAAGCAACATGGGCTAAATGCTTCAAACCAGTCAGATCCAGGAAACGTGTGATGACCTCACTAACGCCAATCAAAGGATGAGGTAACGCTGAGGAGCAGTGACCTGGGACTCCATCAAACATCAGGAGGTAAAATGTAACTTTTGCAGCTCTGAAACTTTTTGAGGCTGTCTTTTCCTTTTCTTGTTAGGTGGTGACACTGTCTAAATCCACGCTCTCCCCCTTTCTGTGTGTGTGTGTGTGTGTGTGTGTGTGTGTGTGTGTGTGTGTGTGTGTGTGTGTGTGTGTGTGTGTGTGTGTGAGTGTGTGAGCTCAACTTTTAAGTGAGATGAAAACCAAACTGTTTCATTGTCACTCCTCATTTTTATACCATAAATAAACATGTCAGATAATTAGTTTCTCTAGTTTCATGATCAAGCTGGGAATACTGCTCTCTACCCCCCCCCCCCCCCCGTTAAGATGCAGGGTACTTCGAGTGACTGATGATTGACAGCTCATAAGTAGAATAAAGTATCTTTGGAAAGTAACCATGACATTTTCTATTAAGACACTGATCAAAGTTGAAGAAAAAATGATCTCTTCACTGAGTCTCTGATTCTTTCATATTTTGTAGACGACGCCATCATTTAAATGTTGAATTACTGACAAGAAAACAGAGGGCAGATGAAGTAACAATAAAAGGGCCCACAGTGTGAAGTACAGATCGCCATTGTTGGCCTTCATTGGCGAAGGACTGAAGATGTGACCTGAGGTGAGCACGGAGCGCCACACATTCATACTGATCTACCCTGTAGGAGGAAGTGTTTCCAGGAGACTCTTCTCACAGTTTGGGAGTGTCTGTCGGAGCCAGTGGCGCTCTGCCCCTCAGGAAGCGAGGTGGTACATTCCCGTCACCATCACCTCCTGTCAAGTGAGACACGCAAGCCTCCATTAGGGGTGAGAAGATAGCACACCAAACTTTAGTGTCTCGTCCTACAGCTGACACCATGATGGCGTGAAAACACTGCAGTGCCCCCCCCCCCCCACGACCCCTGATAAGTGTCAATTAATCAAACAAACCAGCTAAACTCATCAAAGACTCTAAGTACATCTGTAAAACTGGAGAAGTTTTCAGAGCTTCAATCTCCACTGGAATACAAAGATTGTCAGTCTACTGGTAACTTACTGGATTTGGTGGTGCTGTACTTCACCTTTTTATGCCTTCTGTGTATAAACCACACACACACACACACACACATATATATATATACTCCATTATAATATAATTATATATTTGAGATCGAACCAGAACTTATCAGCGTGGATGAACAGTGGTGGAGGAAGAACCCGGTTTCTCCACCTGCGATGCTCTCAGGGGTGGAGCGGCGCGTACCATTACCTTCTTACAACAATTGTCTCAGTCACTTTTTGACAAATATTTTCTTGTTGCCTAAAACAACTCCTTATGATGTTTTGTCTCCAGTTTTTTATGTTTTCTGAAAAACTTGAAAAAAAACGGCCGAGGTGATTGATTTAAGAAGGTGATGATATGAGACCATGAGTGCAGCCATATTGTTTTCAGACGTGAGTGGAAAGTTGTGTAACTCTGTCTCACTCTGCACAAGCAGATGTGTAAATGTGGTCTAAATAAGATTTGTGAATGTGTACAAGAACCTGCAAACATGTATTCAAGCGCTTGATCATGCACACACAGACGGAGACACACAGCACCCGTTGCAGATCCTGCTGCTACGGTAACGGATGCACATGTGCGTCCGGTGCTGCTGAGGCTGCTTACATCTGAGTGGCCGCGCTCGACGTGCAGCCCCGTGAGACCTCCTACCTTCTGGCAAAATGTGCGTTAAATCAGGAAGAAATACAAAGGTAGCAGGACCTAAATGTCATGAAGGTAAAGGTAATGATCCGAGTGAAAAACCCTTCCTGCCCGGCGCCGCTCCTCTCCTCTTAGCCCCTCCCACAGTCCACGCCAAGGCGACAGCCACAGGCCAGGATCACATTTGAACCCAGAAATCAACCGTTCTGCTCTGATCAATACTCAGGAAAGACTTGAAAGAATCCACGCAACATTTGCACAAATGACTGCTGGGATTTCAGGATAAACTGAAAAGATTTTGGTGGTCAAAGGTCAAAGGTCAATGTCATCTCACATCAATGAGATATCTCTGGAATGCCTGAAGGGAAGTGTTATTTCTAGTTTGTAATTATAGAGCAAACAAACTTTGGCTGCACTTTTGAATAAAAGAAACATTCAATAATTTTCATTGCTCGTTATCTGATAACTGGCGATGGCGGTGTGTTAGTGGCGTGCAGCTGATCAGCAGAGGAACATGAGGCATCTACTGGCCCTCAGCCTGGTGTCTTCCTGCAGTAGAAGAAAAAAGTTCTGTGTGTTTTAGGCCAATCCTAATTGGACCTGCTGACCTTTCTGTCAAGGGTTCTTTTGAGGGAACCGTGGGCTCGTTCCTCATCTCTTGTAAGGATCCTTTTACATGCAGCCCTTTTGTTTCTGATTGGAGGAATTTAGGAGGGAGAGGATCGGAGTATTCCTGTCTCCCATGCTGGTGTCAGATGGATGTCAGCGTCATCACCCAGCCCCGTATCTCAACGCAAAGCCTGGTTAGTAAGAGTAGTGCATTGCCAGCATCTGCACATGCACATGCACACGCACACGCACACACACACACACACACACACACACACACACACACACACACACACACACACACACACACACCCCCCTCCCCGCGCCCAGGTGAGGTACTCACATGTAGCTTAAGTGGTGACCCAGTGTGTTAGCTCCAGCACCCTGCCTCTCTACCTCAAATAATCTCTCTCACTGCCATAATCCGTTAAGGAGCCCGCCACATCAGCAAAGTCCTCCAGGACCAGGCTGGTGGAGTCCTCACCAGAGGGCAGCTCCGGGTCTGACGCCCAGGGGTGGGGGCAACGCTCGTGCTGGGGGGCTTGATCACCCAAGGGGGTCCTCATTGGTCCCTGCAGGTGTGGCTGGAAAGGGTGCGACTGGTCAGGATCAGACTTCTGGTAGGCTGGTGCCAGGTCCTCGCCCCGCTGTGGAGTTTGCTGCTCCTTGGAGATGCCGCTGTCGCTGCCGCTGCCCCCCTCGCTGCCCTGCGACGAGGGGGCCAGCACGTGGTACAGGCTGGGCAGGCGGATGTCCAGGAGCACGCCACTCTTGATGTAGAGCTTGTTGTTGAGGCTGTAGAGCTTCTCAGCAATGTCGTAGCCCAGCATGACCGAGAAGAGCCGGGCAATGTAGCGCTCCTTTGACATCAGCATGAAGAGGCGGCGGCGACGCCATGAGATGTAGCGGGAGTCTTCCTCTGCCGTCAGAGTAACCTGGAACACACACAGGTTTCACCTCCTTTGTAAATTCTTCATAGGCCAAGAACAGGAAACACGCTTCTTCTGCTTCCTCACCCAGACCCACATGTTGGGTCACTTACACATCAACACAGCACAAGCACTGCAGACAGGAGACGCGCTCACGTGAGTCAGAAACCTCACTAAGTGAATTCCTGCTGCGTGATGAGTGAGGGCTTGGCTCCAAGTCCCGCCCATGACAACCAGCAAAACCTTCAGATTCTCTACTAAAAGTGTTGGATTTGTAAAGATGGCATCAGGCTGTTTTTAACTACCTCGTGTTTACAAGCAGTTAATAATCACTTGGACTGTGGTGTTGATGGTTTAGCTCTCAAATGGACTTTTAAAATTTTAAATCTTTGATTGGACCTATTCTGTTTTGCATTCGCCATCCGTTCTTCTCCAGCTCACTGTTGTCATCTTCATTTATTCCTCTGTCCAACATCGAACCACCAGTTTATCATCAGTAGATCAGTTCTAGTTTGGGCCCTGAGAGACGCGTCATCTCAGCAGCTGAGGGATCGTCCATGTTCGCTGTGATACTCTGAGCTTGTTACATCATCGTGTCACTGAACTGCTCTCTGGTCATTTCTTCTCTCTGTTATTTCTGTCTTTATTTCTCTTTGTTGTTGTCTCAAGTTCTGTTCTGACCTGCTCAGTCTGAGCGTTACATGGAAGATTCCATGAAGACTCCACGAAGATTCCATGAAGACTCCATGAAGATTCCATGAAGACTCCACGAAGATTCCATGAAGACTCCATGAAGATTCCATGAAGACTCCATGAAGATCCCACGAAGACTCCATGAAGACTCCACGAAGACTCCATGAAGACTCCATGAAGACTCCATGAAGATTCCATGAAGACTCCATGAAGACTCCACGAAGACTCCATGAAGACTCCATGAAGATTCCATGAAGACTCCATGAAGACTCCATGAAGATTCCATGAAGACTCCATGAAGATTCCACGAAGACTCCATGAAGACTCCATGAAAATTCCATGAAGACTCCATGAAGATTCCATGAAGATTCCATGAAGACTCCATGAAGACTCCATGACGACGGGGTCCTCGCTTTCTTCTCCTCCAGCATGTTTTGTGGTAGGCCAGTCTGTCACGGCCGATATTGTGACAAACTGAAAGGTTTCTTTTCATAAAGATTTTGTGCCACCAGATTAAAATTCATCCAGGATTTCATTGAAAATTGTAAAACATAAATAAACACACCTTGAAACTACAAGTCAATCGTTCAGTGTTGTCTGGCTGCAGTTATAGCAACAGTGGACGTGAGAGGAGTGTGTGTGTGTGTGTGTGTGTGTGTGTGTGTGTGTGTGTGTGTACTTGTTTTTGTTTGTTTGTTTTTAACTATTGACCCTGATGTCACAAGGTTGCATCACATCCTCCAGTCCAGTTTACTTGTTTCAAAACTTGAACACACGTGCAGGATGGGTCCTGTACCTGGAACGTTCCCTCCTCGTTGGGCCTCAGGGACTCCCACTCTGGAGAGTCCAGGAACTGGTGGCGGTGGATATAATGCAGGAACTGGCCCTCCAAAGACACGTTGATCCTAACAAAGAGAGGGAGAGGGAGAGAGAGAGAGAGAGAGGGAAGGTTAAATAAAGAGACAGGAATTATTAAGTGATAATGAGGGCAGAGAGAGCCGGAGGTCATTTGGCAGGACCAGTCTAAGACTTTTGATGTCTATATTAGCATAATTATCCCTCACAGGGATCACCAATTAGTGCTGTGGACAGACTAAGACGCCATGAATATACAGATTATTTCTCAGATATAAACTCACCCTTTCGTTACACAAACAGAACATTTAAATCAGGAAATGGTCAGGAAATTCCTCCTACTGAGCGTGATTTTACACAGAGATTAGAAATATTGCCTTCTATAGACCTCCATGAAGCGCGCCTGTCGATGTGACCTTGACCTTTGATCAGTTCACCTTGGAGTCGCAGCGGAGGTTTGACCCACATTTTGAGACACGAAACACGAAGTGTCAGTGTGAGCTCAGCGTTGCCTGACTCACATCCCTCAGCTGACATCTTGTTTTAGGAAGGACAAAAACATTTCAAAGGTCTTTTCTCTCCTGAGTGCTGTTGGGTCCTGAGACAGCAGCAGCAGAAAGAAACCACAAGAAGCTCATCGCAAACATCAGGTGCCACAGTGTGTAAGTCAGAGGGTTGGGGGCGGAGCTCAACTACACTCCTAATCTACTTTGGCAAAGAGTAATGTCAACTTGTTAAATAATGATTGGAGTGCTCCTCACTAAAAAAGAAGCTGAATGCAATGGTCAGGTGTCTGTATTTAGTACATCTTTAGCAAAGGGTGTTAATTGAACGCTATGTTGCTGTGTCATGTGGTATTAATTACCCCGCGGACTCGTACAGAAGCAGGGTGAGGGATTTCCATGGGAAGTCCCGAGCTAAAAACATCCCCCTCCTGCGACTGCAGTGCTCCTCGGCCAAACGCATGTGGACGTGAGCGTCTGTGGTCCAGAGTTTGGGGGTTGAGGCTCCATCTATAAATAACTGCTTAAGCTTCCCAGATCGCTGTCAGAGACTTCGTCCAGCGGCCATTTGGGGTGAAGGGAGGCAAATTCCTGCAGCCACGTTCCAACATGTGACAGCCAGAATCCCACAGGACCAAACGCTGAGAGGCTGCGGCTGATTGTCTTCTTCTTTATGCATTATTTTCACGATTGACAGATGATCAGTATCAAGAAAAACCTGAGAAATACTCATCAATATTTTGCTGCGCCCCAAAGTTACAAGTGAACAAATCCATTCATTAGATTTTTTCCCCATTAAACCGTCGCTTCATTTTCCCTGATAAATGACAAGAAGAAAAGCACATGGACCTCAAAGTCTAGAACCAGCAAATATTTGACATTTGGCAAATTATGATTCAGTGGTTGATTGATGATCAAATACTTGATCAGTTGTTGCAACTGTAGATTGCAGCACATTAATGCCCACTTTTCTCCCAATAAATACACGTTTATTCATCAACTTACTTTTTGCCATTAGATTTGACATAAAGGGGCAGACCACTGCTCCCACTGTGGGGCAAATATCACTTCCTGTGTTCCTTAGGTGGCACTCGAGAACCCAAATTATGTTGATCTACATCAGGTAAAGACAACGTGTGGCGCTCAGTTCCTGTTCTATGATGAAACTGGCCAAGTCGCTCATAGTAACTCATTACGTTCCTCTGGTTTTTGACCCATTAACAGGAGTCTTGGTGCCACCAGATGGCGCTATCACTAATCTGTCCCTAGGTTGCATTCTCAGACCCATTCTAGAACCTGCCACAGAGCAGGGAAAATCAGCCTCATAGTTTTTTGACAGGCAAACACACAAAGACCCCAATCACCAAATCCAGCCACATTCTGACCAACAACACTGAATACAACGTCGAATAAGTCACCGCTGTATGAGAAATACCAGCGTTTCATTCTAGACCATCAGCTTCCGAGCCAACTGGTGAATTCAAGGGCTGACAAAGATATCATTTAAGCTGCTGGCTCCATGCAGGGGGCGACGCACTGCTGAGTCACCCACCAAAATACAACACTGCTCTTGTGTGGGCTCAGTGAAAGTGCAGCTCTGCCTCCAGGATGTCTGGATGAAGACTGACTCCTGTGGTGGTCCCACACAGCAGAGCAGGTTTTAGTTTATGAGCTGAGTGAATTCAAATCCTCAACACGGTGAACCTGATGTCCACATAGATGAAAAACAGAAGAACCTCTTTGTGTAACTTCTGAGTCACAAACCCCCAAACCACACAGGATGAGGACAACAACAACAGCCAGGGAAGAAACAAGTGTTCAACAGTACATTTATTCATATAATGGTACTTGTACGTGTATGTTGAGTACTACAGTACCATAGTATTCCATTTAAGAAGGAAGTCGTTTCCTCTCTGCTTCACTGCATTTATCTTTATTTAAAAGTTACTTAGAAGGTTCAGCTCTTTCATCATCTCTTCAGGGGCCCAGTGGGAAACTGCACTCTCATTTCCTGCCGTCCCCCCCTCAACAACAGCAGGCTGTTCCTTGTCACTGCGGGGGTCGTGTTATGAGTCTGTTTTTATAGTTATAATTTGCCTATTTTCTGGCTAAAAGAATGAAAATGAAAGGAGAAGACGGTGAGAACTGTGAAAACACACATGCTGCACACTTGAACGATCAAAAATTGCGGCCTTGAGTCAAACAGGTTTATTTAGAAAACCCGTGTGGTGTCACCAACTCCAATATTTCTCACAAAAAGTGTGTTTTTTTCTTTCAAGTACTCACAAATAGGTTTACTCACAAAGATGTGATGTTTTCCCTCCCTCCTACATCTTTAAGCCTCCAGACCGCTGAAAGGGCCGCATTCACGGGGTTGTGGTTAGTTTAGCTTCGATCGGCGTGTTGGTGAGCAGTCCTGTTGTTAGGAGCCATTAGCTTCAAGCTAAATAGATGTGTTTGGCTCTTTCTGCTTTATAGAGTAACAAAGAAGTCATGCAGGAGGGGGTCTTTGTGGGTGAAGGAAACAGCTTTGACATTTTTTATGACATGTTCCTTCAACAACAGGAAAAGTCATTCACGTGTCCCTCTTCATTGCGATGTAATGGGGAAGGTAACGGCAATCCAAACAACACCAGTCAGACAGCCGGTGGCCCCAAAAGCATCGTCCTTGGGGGAGGGAGGTGCAGGAGCTGCTGCATATAGTGAAGCATTTTCCAGCTCATATTTCCTGAAAGAGTAGGTGGAGACCAAACAGGAGCTCAAAGAAACATCGCTTTCAACGCTCATTGTGTCAATAAGCAACTGCTTGCTAACTCCTTAAATTGATTGGTTGTGTTAGTGTTGGCTTCTGCTGCCCCCGAGTAGCTCCAAAAATTATTTTGTTCAGATTTATTATGAACGCAAGCTTGGAAGCGTTCTTCACTCAGGTGAAAGGTCCAAATACAATGATGAGCTTTGGCACAAACTCCACTCTCAAAAGTAAACTCAAGCAGCTCGGAAAGCATTTTTTGGTATGGAAAGAGAGGTTGTAACTCTCTAAAAGCAACTTTGTTTCAGAAGCCAATTTAAAGGTCAGTCTTATTTTATCATGTTCTTATGGAAGCCCCTTTATTATTCAAAGGTGAAGTCTCTGGAGGGCAGCTGTATGGAGCGTGTTCATCCAGATGTTGCGCGTAAGTCAGCATGGATGCAGGGTTTTTAAACTCTTCCACTCTCTGCTAATCAGGTTGGGAATCTTCACCCGACGGACTCCTCGCAAAGACGTGAGAGAAGGTCTCAATGGTGTTGGAGTTGCAGTGGTCTGAAGAAGCAACACGCAACAGTGACCTCTGCTGCCAGGAGGGGAAATCACATGAGTCTAAGTGAATGCCATTTTGATACCTGAGGGTACCTGGCTCTGACGGGAGAGAACAACTATTCAAGGGAGAACAGGCTTTGACAGGTGACAGGTAAAATGGTTACAGTGCTTGTCTGACAGCCCAGTCCCCAATCAAAGATGGCGGCACAGTGAGCTGCATGAGGCACGTGTGAAGGCTCAGTTGCTCTCGACACGGTCAAGAACTGAGGCAGAGTTGTGATGTGGAAACATTCGCAGCTTTGATGCTGGAGGTTCTTTTTCAAGTTCAGCCAATGTTCCTTGAAACCCGAGCAATGCAGCGATAACTCACGCCTACAGCACAGCCTGATAGAAGAGCGGAGAAGCTTCCTGGGCCCAGCCAGAGAGGGTTTTTGAGCCCAATACCAAAATGCCGAAAACAGAAAGAGTGAATGTTTGTGCTGGACTGAAAATAGACCTTTTCTCTCTGCTCGTGCACCAATTTCACTATGTAAAGGTAAAAAGCAAGTTCCTCTCTTTATCAAGAATTATTTAAGATTTTACTACCACATGCTGAGACACAGGAGGAGGCAACGCCTCAGAGACAGCGAAAGTTTCTCCCGACTGATTTGAAGTCCCAGCGTCTGATCTGGTGACCTTCAGTGGGGATTCGTCCACGTCTGTACTGTCACCTCTGCCACCGGCAGCTCCTCAAAGTTCACCATTCCACCTGAACGTCCGTATGGTGAGGAAATAACTGAAGAGCGCAGACAAGTCAAACAAGCTGCACAGGACCCTCACAAAAGGGGCGTGTCTACTGGTGTGACATCACTTAGGCCATGCGGACCCGCGAACCTGCATGAGCTTCAGCTAATTGACGAATGCTGCTTTGGTATGTGGTGACAGGAGTTTAGGCCTATTTCAACTTTATATGAACTTCTGAGCAGGTTCAGTTGAAGCTCCTGGTTGGACATGTGCCCGACATCTTCCAGGTGACTGTACCCTGGTAACCCAAATGACATAGATGGGTATTCAGGAGCTTCTGCCAATCAGAAGCTATGATTTTAAAAATACTTGCATTATCTCGCCTCAAGTGTGTTTGTTTCACTCTCTGGTTGAATTGTTTGATTGCATTATGTCTTACACATGTGCAGATACACACATATGTTCAGACACACGCACGCACGCACACACACACACGCACGCACACACACATGCACACGTCCCACCTCCCAGACAGCAGAAAGGAGAGCTGGTCGATGGGGGTCTTGCCCTCCACTGCGTACGTCTCCCCTGCCTTCATCTCCACCACCTTGTTCTCAAAAGCTCCTGAGATCTCCTTGAACACCTGGACAGGCACGCCCAGAGGCAGGTACACGGCCTGGTAGAGGGCGCTCAACTCCTCGCTGGGCAGACCCTCCTGGTGCAGCCGGTATAGGAGATGGCAGATCTGAACCAAGCAGACAAGCAGGAGAAGCAGGTTCCAGGTGACCACATCCAGGCCGCACATGGTCAGCCAGCCCCAAAGGGTCATGCACAGGAAGGAGGGTGCAAGGAAGCCGAAGATGAAGAGGCACCCATAGGCACCGCTGCCTCCCATGTAGCCCAGCAGCAGGATGGTATTGCCCAGTTGGTAGATGGCTCCCTCGGTGTTGTTGGTCAAGCCATCGCAGAGAGGACGGAAGAACAAGCTGTCCAGCAGAGTCGAGTTCTCTCCACTCATCTTGGAAGCTTTCAAGCAAACACAATGAACAGTAAAGACCTGTCAACCACAGAAACGGGGGGTTATTTCTGTCCCCTCGGTGCCTCGTATCTGCTGTTTGAATGTCAGCAACCAAACAAAAACAGCTGATCTGGACCAAAAGTAACTGTCTGCTCCCTGGCATGCAGTGGAAAGTTCTTCACTGTGCAGTTCTCATGGCTCTACTGGTAACAGAAACACAGCTGGAATGGGTGACTTCTTCTTCTTCTCTCATTATGCGTCCCTTCTTCTCTGCTCTGGCTTCTCGCCCCGTCTGTGTCTTCCTCTCACTCTCCCACCAGCCAGCAGGGTTAGGGGAGGGGGCGTTGATGGTGCCCTAGAAGGATAACCATGTTTGGAATTGAAACCCAAGGAGGAGAGAGCGGTGGACAGAACACAGGCCTGCTACTTAACATAACAGAGGGAGAGAGCGAGGCAGGAAATGGGAGGACGAGAACAAATGTCACCCAAGTGACGGCGCTTCGGTTTGTCACACTCTCCTGAGTGACTCCACAGCTTCAAACCAACTCTTCCTCCAACAAACCGGAGCAGTTTACTCCAAAGAGAGCAGCCCTGCCAGAGTGTATTTAGAGACACTGGAGTGAGTAGGGTGACACCGCAGGTCAGATTTCAGGTATAAACACCCACCCCGTATCCGGCTGTCTGGCCGCCGCCTCACTTCTCACGGGATGGGTCCAATAAAAATTGCTTTTCTCTTAACTCACTTTCTCCATCTCTTTGTGCTGCGTCGGACTTCATCAAAAATAATTTGTATGCTGCAAAATACACCAGCCAAGGAAGCCCAGGCTTTCATCACCCATTGGGTGAGGTTGACTGATGTGAAATTGATTAAAAAAATAAAAAGTTTCTAATTTAAAGTCCCGTGTTTCCGCCTGGCTGCCGGCGACAGCTGTGGTGGTGAGGGTCTATGCTGATTGGCTCAAATGTTCATCAGGAACTCAAAGATGATGGCGATCGGTGTCCGTCGCTGCACATCATCGCCTCTGGAACGCCGCCAGACCTCCACTGGGAACCAGGATGAATTTATCAGATTCTAGAGTTCGGCAGTCGTCACCTGTGAGCCCGCCACACCTGAGAAAAATTTAGGTGGTCAAAGGTCAAGGTCACTGACCAACAAGGCAGTATTTCTAGGATTCTTTACCTCCTGTATCAAAAGAATGGACTTCCTATTTCTCAAGAAAGCCACTAACGAGTAACGTAACCCTTCGTTTCCACAGCACTACAATGAGAGCCTGTCTTCATGCTTCAGAATCAGCAAATGTTTGACACTTTGAAATGAAAACACTGAACCCATTCACCAGATTAGGTCTTAATGTCATCTTGTGGCTGTGGGGTACAGCGATACCCCAGTTTAGTCTGATCAAGCCACCAAATGAGCTGGTTACTATGCTAACATGCTTTTAGTTGACTTGGCTTTTGAAGTTGTACCCAAACACAGTAGTCACACCTGGTTTGAGCTTTAGACCAAATATCTCCAAAAACCCGGCCAGCTGACCGGTTTCAGAATCATCCAGAGAGCTGGAACGTATGCTTGCAGGCCGTAGCTCTGCTGGGGTCTCCCGACGTTCGACATGGCGGCGCAGTGCCAGGCCACTATAGAGGAACGCAGATATGTCAAGCATTGCTTCAGCAGTGGCAGCAGCTATTTTAAGCCCAAGTGCATACCAGGGACAGCAACTGCAGGGCGACCACTCACCAGGAGGAGTTAGACCCCCCCCACCACCACACAGTCCACAATTTTTATTGCATAGAACTTTTATTCAACAGCATTTAATATTCAAACATTCTGCAGACTTAAAAAAAATTTACACATACACAGGCCAAGTACATCAGTATCACAGTTCCCTTCCTGTGGGTGGACGAGGGGACAGAAGAACGTCCAGGCTCTTCTTCCACTGCAGGAGACAGACGAAGCAAATTAGCATCTCAGTTGAAACGAGGCCGTTCGTGTTACATGAACACAAGCGCAGTGTTGAGGCAACACGGCGGCAAAAGCAAACCGCTGCATGCAAGTCGACTCAGAGTGTAAAGTCAAGTCAAGCATGAGCTGCAGGCGTGTTCACACACTGGCATGCTGCTGCCCCCCGCCTCCCCCATGATGTTCCAGGTGGCTGCAGTCAGTCAATGAGCAGAACCATACACACTTGACCAGAGATGACAAGGCAGCAGCCTTTGAGGACAGAAGTGTGGGTGAGGTTAAAAGCAGCCGAGCATGTTGATGTAGTCATGACGAGCGCGGGTCAACGGTTCAGCCTCCGTCCAGAGGGAGCGCCCTCTCCTAGCTAACAAACGAGCCTTTAGAGAGCAAATCATCTTAACGCAGCTTGGCGTTTCAGTGCACTCGGGGTAAACTGCTGAGCACGATGATTATGTAAGCTACTCAGTGTCACAGCTTTCATACGAGCAGGAGGCGGGGCTACACAGGCCGATGCTCCAGCAGCTACAGCTGCCCGTCTCTTCCCACAACCTTCCAACCTCCATGCAGCCGCCTTCACTTCGAGCTGCAGAACTTGGAATGGTTTAGTGAAAAGCTGAATGTCAGAGGATACTGAACTCACCAGATGAGCAGTTATTCACAATTTGTTCCCAGTTAACCCACAGAGCACAAGTGTGGCGTCACTGGTCAGTTACAGGGTGCACGTCAGAACCATTCAGAGCCGTTATTCTGTGAGCAAGCCTGTAATATTTGATACTTACACCTCACAAGCCGCTATATCTTGAATCCAAGCTGCCTCATGCACTCTTTATGGGCTTCGATCAAGTCTGTGCAGCTCTCCTCTCCCTTTTCAATGATGCTGAAAAGAAAAAGACAGAACTGTCATTTTCTCTCCCTAACGAGAAGACGGCAAGTCTCAGTCAGACACGTACCACTCGTCCCGGACCTTCTTGGTTTCAGGACAAGCGCAGCATGGCTTGAGCGGCTTCTTCTGCTCCACGGTCTCGGTCACAGCAGCAGGCTCCACGCTGGCAGCAGACAGGGTCGACATCTTTGTTCTGGACTAGACACACAAGGGGGGGGAGTTACTCAGGACAGACTCGCCAGACTGGAGACCAGCTCGTTAGTGGAGGTCACTGCAGGCCCACAGCGTCAACTTTGATTCAATTTAATAGTTAATAATTTGCTCACAACGTCCAAGAAGCCCAAGGTCACGTCATCAAACTGCGTCGCAGCCCAAAGAACTAAATACAAGTTACACAACTTAAGTGCTCAGGTTTTATTATCAAGGCTGGTCACCAGTTCGTCCCGCCACACGGCCGGCGGCTGGTTTGGTTATCGGGGACTAGGTGTTGATTCAGATCGATGCTGAATCTCCCTGACTTTAGTAAATGACTTCCAACCGACGTGAGGTGAAGGCGAGCATCACGTCACACACAAACCTCCGCTGTCACATTGACGAAGGAACATTAGTAGAATGACGCATTTGTTCTAGGGTGATTACATTTTCCAGAACTGTTTCGTAACATTGCATAACGCATGCCAGCTAACAAGCTACGGCTAGCTAGCTAGCTAGCAGTGATGCAGCTTGCAGGCAAAGCCCCGGACAGCGGTCGGTGTACCGGCCGCCGCACGGGGACCGCTCGCCTCCGTGAACAGAACAACGACACAGGACGTCAACTGTCCGCTAACGGACGCACAGGTCGCGAAACTCACGAGTTGAGAGGACGCCGGCTGAGCAACGCTTCACCTTCAGGAAGGAAACCAAAACTGACACGGGGAACGAGCGGTGTGCTCACGTTTTTATACACAGTCACGTGACTACAACCGCCACCACAGACTTCTGGGATATGCAGTGTTCTGTTGCAACCAGGTTATTATTGCGATAAACAGGGACAATCAAAGAATGAAGGTAAACTTCATGTATAATCGCACTCAGCTGCGGAGAGGTGGTGGTTAATGGGTGGAGTTTCGGGGGTTTTGTTGGTGCAGGAGATTTTCTTGCCCCTTGAAGAGAGATCGTGTGAATCATCAGGGTTTAATTATCTAATTATCTGGTTAATTTATTATTCTATTTTAATGATTTGGCCGTGGTATGAACCTGTGGAGGGTTTTCACCATTTAATTTGGATTGGCAGCATCTGCCTGCCTGTTGATTGGTGCTCATTCAACTCACCTGTGTGTGTGTGTGTGTGTGTGTGTGTGTGTGTGTGTGTGTGTGTGTGTGTGTGTGTGTGTGTAGATTTGCAGTCAGGTTGTGTTTAAGATAAGGAGAAGAAAAGAAAAAGACCATCGAACAAACATCAACAAACCAAACACACCTGGGAGGGGGGGCAGTCCACTGCAGGCCCCTTTGGCGCTGGCTCCTGAGTCCCCCAGCAGGATGATGGAACTTAATGATTAAAGTTTTGAAAATCAAACAACTTATAAAGTGAACGTGTGAATGTGTGTGACTATCAACCCAGTGGCCCGTCCATGGTGACCCTGCCAGGGTTTGGTCCAGCCCCCACAACCCTGAACAGGACATAAAGTTTGATGGATGAATAAAAATAAAACACAACTGGTAACGAGCCTGCAAATGGATGAAATATACAGTCCAGTCTTTTGTGCAACATTTGTGTTCACCAGAATCACCATTCTAACCAGTCAAAGGACTGTTGCCCCTAAGGAGAGGGTCATGTCGTCCTCTCTGCAGGGTTACACCAAAACTATGAGACTAACCAGATTAGTCAAAGCGCTACCTGGTGGCAACAGAAAACATTGTGTCTTTTTGACTTCAATCCTTTCCTCTGAGGAGCCCATCAGATCCATCTGGAATTCTGTCTTTGTTACAGCAATGCTAGCCGCTAACTGTATCAGACCTGTGGTCTTGGGCGGCATGGCTCAGTGGTAGAGCGGCCGTCTAGCAACCAGACGGTCGCTGGCTCAATCCCCGACCCCGGTGACCATGTCCAAGTGTCCTTGAGCAAGATACTGGACCCATAATTGCTCCTGATGAGTAGGTTGGTGCCTTGCATGGCAGCCTCCACCATCAGTGTGTGAGTGTGAGTGTGAACGGGTGAATGAGACGACACTGTAAAGCGCTTTGAGTGCTGCTAAGGTAGAAAAGAGCTCTATAAAATTGAGTCCATTTACCATTTGGGCTCCAAAAGATATTTTGTAATTGTCAGTGTTGTTACTGTGGTGGACAATTGTGATATTTCACCACAGACAAGTAAACTGTAGCAACGGGACTCCACACCCTCAGATCTTAGCTATGGATTAAAGCCATAGGGCCCTCTGGTGGTCACAGGGAGACATGTAACACACATTCTATGATCTACAGCCAAATGACACTGTGACAAGCAGCATATTGAGTAGGTTTGTGTTCTCTAGCGCCACCCACTGGATGCAGGGAGGGACTTTTCATTACACTCTGTGACTCATGGAGGTGCAGGGGTCCGCTCATCACTGGTTCCTCCTTTATTAGGGCCCGAGCATGACTGTGCTGGTAGCTGAATGTGGAGGGTGGATCAGGGGCCACCCGGGGTTCTTCTCTCTCTTTTTCAACATTGCACAGCTCTATTTTCTTAAAATCATTTTCTGTTCTTGTTCTTTTCAAAGGAAAGTTGCCTGGATCTCTGTGAGAAACCCAGACAACTTTAAAGTCGGCTGTAACTGCAACCTATCCAGATTCATGTTGGTGCAGGCATGGATGTGTGGAGGAGTGGGATGTTGACCCTGATGGAGCGCTGCTCTCACTGAGCACCCTTCTAGTTACGCCCTCAAGCTTGGTTTATGCTTCTGCATTGCGGTGACGGCGTAGACCCTGCACCGTCATTGAGCATTCAAAGTTCTGCGTCGAGGGAATGCGTTGGTCTGCAATTCACCGCCAAGCCGCTAGGGGGGTGTGACTGTGTCTTTGTATGGTTTCGGGGGGCTCTTGCCGGATTCCTTGGTGGTCTTACTTGCGGACCTCCTCGATAACCCTTTCTTCAACTTGGTCCATTTTTGCGTGTAGCTCTCACCACAGAAACTTTAGAAATGGCGGCGTTGTTGTTCTGAACCGGAAATGACGTTCTGAGCAGGCCAATCACAGTCCTTGACGTTCACGTCACGATGCCTTAACACAATGCGTAGTCAGGATTTTTTGGAGGTGCACGTCAGGCTACGGCGTAGGGTCCGCGTAGGGGTCTGCGTCAACGGCGTAGGTACGGCATCGCCGCGACACAGAAGCATAAACCAGGCTTTAGTTTGTCAAATGAAAAATTCTCCCAATGACCCCGGAGCCCGACGCCACGAACCTTCAGAATTTGTCTGACCAGCATCAACAAACCATAAGACTAGAATTTACAGTCACATCTTTAATTTATCAACTAATCATTCAAACACATTTTTAAAGAGAATTCTGTCATTTGAGACCAAGCAAGTTGATGCTGTTTCATTTCTAGTTCATAATGTAAAAAAAACAAAAACAAAAAAAAACAAATTCAAGTAAAACTTGTTTGCACTATTTTTCTTATCAGAATTTTTCAGCACCGTTACAGAGTTCTGCAGAAATCTGAGTGTCATTTCATTTCAGTGAGGATAAATTAATGGTCGTTTCTTCCAGCTAAAGTTGAGTTCATCATCCGTGCTGTGGAGTCTGGTTGCTGTTGGTCAAATACACAACTTCAGTGGCTCAGGAACTCTGGAATATGAGAAATGTTCATTTTGGGTCCTGCAGTGGGAGTGTGTGTGTGTGTGTGTGTGTGTGTGTGTGTGTGTGTGTGTGTGTGTGTGTGTGTGTGTGTGTGTGTGTGTGTTGTACTTGTCCACAGGGTGGATTGTGCATCAGCCTCAGCACAGAAAAGCAGGGCGTAAGCAGGACTGAGTCGTGTACTCTGGTTGGAGGGCCAGCTGTGTGCTAGATAAACGATCTAGTAAGCATATTATTTGTTTGCTGTGTCCTGTACATTTACACTCAACTGCAGTCCATCCTGCACTTTTCATGGTATTCATCCTTATTGTGTGTACTGTAAACTTTCCTCGAAAATATAAATACATGAATGTATCAGTTAAACACGATAAATAAATGATAAAATGATACTATCCTTAAGAGGGCAGTGAAAGTATTTTAAGGTGCCTCAGCCTTACCTAAACTGTCTGTTCCCCTGGAAGTGGAACCCTTGATGGAGGAGGGGTGTCGGATTGTGCACCTGCATCATCCTCTTCCACAAAAATGTTCAAAATCTGAGTTGTGCCTGGGTCTCTGTCTCCCAGGGTTTTGCTGTGGTAAAAATAATCTATCAGTTTACTTCAACAAACCTTGTTAGAACAGAAAACCACAAAACAAGTAGTGCCTTGGGGGGGGGGGGGGCACAATTACATTAATCAGTGGGGTTGTTTGTTTCAAAATTCAAAGATTCAGCCAGTTTTTTGCTGAGTAGGACGTTAATGTGTGAAGCACACAGAGTGGTGATGATTCTAAACGCCTAAGGGAAAAAGTGATGAGTCCCTCAGAATAACAGCAAGCGTTCCAGTGAAACCCTGCCAGTCGCTTTCCTTTACTGACAAACCAGCTCTTGTCATGGCAGTAAAGTGGATAAAGCCAAGTTTGATGTAAAGAAGCATTGAAGTTACATGAAGCCAAAAGGTTTTTTTTTTCCTTTCAAGTACTAACAAATAGTTGTCTCGAGCTCACAAAGACATTTTTCTCTCCTGCATCACTTCTTCGTGACTCCAGAATGCAGAAAGACCCGGCCACGTATAGTTAGCTTGAAGCTAATTGGCCCATACCAGCAAGACTGTCCAAAAACTCTAAGCCCATAATCTGGAATAACCCAGGTCTTCATGCTCAGTATCCACCTTCAGGAAGCTTTCTTTCCATTCTGTTGTTCTAGCTGTTGTTAGCCACTGGTCTCCATTAGCTTCAAGCTGGATGTACGTGGCTGGCTCCTTCTGCGCTCTGGAGCCATGAAGAAGAATTGCAGGCAGGAAAAACACCTTTGTGAGCTCAAAGTAAAAGTTTGCGTACTTACAAGGTAAACACACCCTCTTTGAGAGAAGAATCTCTTGGCTCTCTAAAACAAAGCAACAAAACCTCTCAGGGAGGACGACTTGTGGTGACCCAGCAGCCTCGCCACTCCCCGTCTCCTAACAGGGAGTGAGGTTTCAGAGCTGGTTGGTCTGAACACACGTGTCCGTTTCACATAATACTGCTAAGAGAACAAGGTGAGACCACAATTCAACAAATGTAGTTCTGATTTAAAGCTAAAAGTGAGATCATCAAAGGCAGTCGTCATGATATTCTAAAGCACTAAACCTGTGCAGGCTCATGAGGGCCAGGAGGGTGATTGGTCTGGCCTAACATACAGACACCTTCGTCCTAAAAGACAAAATGGGGATTTAATGTGGGATACGAGTGTCTTGTGTCTTCTCTCCTTCTTGCACTCTGAATGATCCTTCAGTCAATCCTTCGCTGCTGCATCATCATGTCAGGCATGTTTGAGAGATGATGGTAGGTTGTTGGGTACGTCTGACCAAGCAAAAAGCCCCAACATTCACGATCTACTGCTCTGGGACTCCGCATGAAACGCTGCAGCTTCTGTTTTGTCTGCTGCTGATGTGAACTGTCCAAACAAACAACACAGCACCGGCTCAGAGCCGCGGCAGCGTCAGGTAGCAGAGTGTTTAATTACATCCCTGGTAGAGATGGCCCAGAATGAGATGGTCACCACACACACACACACACACACACACACACACATGCACACTCATTGTCTTCAGTATTAATGTGAGCTGGACTTTACCCTCTTGACACGGCTTGATTCATGGAGGATGAGACAGATACTGAATAGTTGATGAGCTGAGAGAAAAAGAAAAGAAGTGGATGGGTGGGGTGGGGGTAGAAATAGAGAGCGGCAGGCGAGGAGGGAGGGAGGGAGGGAGGAAAGGAGGAGGAACAAGGCGCGCACCCACTCGCATCACTCCACACAGCCTCAATACGCCCAGAGGTTGGGAGCCGGGATGGAAAATTACCTTGTGACCAGGAGCGGAGGTCAGGACTGGTAGAGGAGAGCAAACTCCTCTTTTCCTGCGAAGAGTTGAGGAGGATGGTCAGTGGCTGAGAAGGAGGATCCAGGTTGACCATGGAGAAATTCAAGGGTCCCGCCGTGGTGTGCACCACAGCCACCTGTGGATGGAGAGCCCTGCTTCTCCCACAGCTGAACAGACAGTCCTTGTACATGTACGGCAGCGAGGTGGCCGTGGAGAAGGAGTGCATCCGGCAGCTGCAGAGCGGCGTGTTTGTCATTCACCCCTTCAGCCTCATGAGGTATGGTTGCTAGATTCAGGTCAGTCGCGTGCAGAAATGTTGTCATTTTTTTCTCGGTTGTGCTTCTACAAACCAAACACGTATGAATGTAATTAATTCCTTGAAGCACAGAGATCAACTTAACAAAAATGAGCTCAAATAATGAAGATGTAAAGAAACAAAACATGCAACTTCAGCATCTTCACATCAAAGCTGAATCATCAGTAAATGAGCACAGGGACTTCATACCACAGGGTTCCAGATCAGAACTCCTCTGACATGTTTGCTGCGGCTGCATTATCTCTGCGATCTTGTTGTCTGGCTGTCCTGTGATTGGATGGAGTGAAAACAGAGAGGCAGTGAAACAATTAGCAGCATAGAGCAGATATTTGAGCTCTGCTACTGAAACCTGCCAGAGCAGATGTGTAGTTAACAGCATCAGAGTATCAAATGTGCATGAAGCAGCTTGTTTTACCGGCTGTCTACTGAGACATCCTGCCCCAAACCTCCAAAGACAAAAAATTTCAAAACTCTTTTTTTCTCTGCTCGTCTCTCCTTGCAGGAGCTACTACATCATGTGCATGATGGCCATCACGTTCCTGAACTTAATTGGGATTCCCATGGAGATTGCTTTTCTGGACGGGGACAGCGGGCTGGCATGGGAAGGGTTCAACGTGTTCTCAGACACTCTGTTCCTGATTGATGTGGCTCTGAATTTCCGTATGGGCATCATAGCAGAGGATGGCGAGGTGAGAGTGGCTGTACTCTATTTTCAGACACAATCTGGAGGACGATAATCCTCGTGCAGACAAGCACATGCAATCCATCTCTGCCCCATCTCTAATCTGCTCAATTCACGAAAGGCTAGATTAACAACCCACATCCCCTTAGCTCCTGGAAAAGGGAGAAATTGGCACCTGCTGTTTCATTTTGTAACAGGGATCATGAAGTATAACATTTCCAATTAATTATTAAGCCGATCATATCATGTTTGTTTTCATCTGCTCATGTTTTGTGCCATCGATCTGGGTTCTGTTTACACTGGACCCCACGAGTATCCCACCTAAATTCTCCTCACCCAAAATAGTGGTTCAGTTCAAGTGCTGAATTATACATCAGGTCGCTGCACGTGCTGCTGAGCGTCCTCCCCAATCTGCTGCTCCGTTCCGTTTTTCAGGAGGCTATTCTGGATATCAAGCGGATCCGCGTGATCTACCTGAGGACATGGTTCATACCGGACCTCATCGCTGCTTTCCCAATCGGCTACATCCTTCTGTTTGCGGTAATAATGAAGAAATGAGCAAGCATAGTGTGGTTTTTTTTCAACAGTTCATAAAAAAGCATAAAAGACCTTGAAAAATGCAATAAAAGAAAAACAAGATCCAAATGGGCACTTGAGCATCTCTATCTTGTCATCCCAGGATTTACAGTACCATAACGACGACAACCCCTCCAAGACCAACAAGATGATGAGGATACTGATGTTTGTGCGGATCCTCAGCTTGATCCGGCTGGCTCGGGTGTCCAGGCTGGTGCGGTTCTTCAATGAAGTGGAGAAAGTACGTTTTCAAATAGCAGGCGACCTCCTACTTCAGCGCCCTGGATCCTCCCCCCTTGCACAGATACATCACCAGACAGGAATCTGATGACAAATGCAACGTCAGGCCACTTACGATGCGACTGGAAACACGAAATCTGACACTCTGATGCTTGATTTCAAAACAAATCCTTTTTAACTGATTTTACTTTTCCAATCCCACGTGAGCGACTCCATAAACACATCGTTTGGATGAAACAAAACCTGATCTTGAGTTTGCATTGTATAATCTTAAATTTCGTAATCTTGGCTGTTCAATGAGAGTCTAGAACAAATGGCTTCTTATGGTGCAGTGATGACATCACCAATCTGTTTAGACGTCCTCAATGATTTCTTTCTAATAATAAAACTTGGTATTTAATTGCATCTTTCAAAGATTGTCTTTTACATGGAGGTAAAACTAAATAAATTGGATCTGGACAAAAATAAGCTTTCTTAACAAAAATGTTCATTACAAAACATGTTGGTGTGATAAACACTTGTTGCCACAATCCTAACCAAAAATCCCACGTAAAAGTCCCTCGGCAATCCTCAGCAAGTTAATGAGTGGATTTGGTGCCATTACCAAAATACACCTGACACATCAGCAGCATCACGAGACACAAGACTAGACCAGAACATGCAGCTGGTTTGAGGACAATAAACCAGAGAACAGTAGTATGTTCAATACCTGCGTCTAACCCTAACCCTAACCCAACGCACCTGTGCTCATCTACTCCTCTAGGTGTCAGATGCAAACCTGGAGGTGGTCCGCCTGTTCTTCCGCATCTTATCTTTATTCATGATGATCTTCCTGCTCTGTCACTGGAACGGCTGCATCCAGTACTTTGTGCCCATGCTGGAGGAGTTCCCCTCTGACTGCTGGGTCCGTAAGGAGAATCTGATGGTGAGGCAGACCATAAATCTTTGTGTAGGTGGTCTGAGCGCAGGGGGATGGTGGAAGTTTGGAGTTGGTTTAAAGTGGGTTCACCTTGACTAAAGGGGGCCGATCAATGGCTTCACACGTACGGTTGAAGATGAGGACGTTTAATTGGGCCACTGTCTTCATCCCAGCACACATGGGCTCATGAATGTCTGCCTCCAGGACAGTGAGTAGAGGGACTGTGTGTATGTCCCTGATGGCAATCAAACTTTCCTCCGGTTCCCCTTTTGCACCACATATCAAACAAGTTAGCGAGTGGCGTCCGTGACTTAACCCCAGGTCCATATGGGCTGAGTGATACGCGCTGGGGTAACTACCAACAATATTTTAGTTGACTTTCATTCAGACTAGCGTGTCAGTTTGAGCTGGACCGACACAATAATCATCAACAGTAACAATTCAACTTTTGCTAACATCATGTGAACATACTGAGCGTGTAAGATGTAGTGGCACCTAGTGGTGAAGCTGCAGATTGCAACCAATTGAATACTTTATCGAGAAATGGAGAACCTATGATGGCCTTCAAGCTAAATGGCGTTTGGAAGAAGCCTCGCCATGAAAGCATCTGTGTTTTATTTTAGTGAAAAGCCACATCAGTGCAATTATACTTTGCCTCTTAATGCTGTCTATACTTTCACAATGAGGATGAACGCGTCCTTGCTCTTCCATGAGCTAAATAATAAGTACGATTGTCCATTTGTTAGAAATTTAGCCCTGAAATATCTCACAACACAAAATGGTTCGCCAGCAACGGCCTCCAAAGCAGCTGGTTTTTTAAGATCCCAATGTCTCAAGATCACAATACATACCGTCTCGTCTGGCTTCAGGTGATGCTTTTGTTTGTGATTCACAAGAGGAGCTGACCAATCAGTGCATAGATGCTACTTTAGCGTCAGTTACAATTGAACTGAGAGTATTTCCTCTGTGAAAGACAAGCAGAGAACACCACTGAAGGCTTTTTTCCAAAGAGACGATGTTCCTTCTGGTCTACAAACTGAATCTGATGTCTACATCAGCTCACAGATCTGATTGTTTGAAGTTCGCTGGTGACAGACACTGATGGATGGATGGTTCGTTCAATCACCCGCCACCATTTGAAGTGCCTGCCCTTCTCCAAACAGCTCCTGTGGAATGATTTTCCCAAATCAAAATATCAATTAAGTTGGTGTGGATGACCACCTATAATGTGTTTGTGCTGCTGTTTTAAACCTCACAGATATTAAAACATTTTTAAATTGTGAAAAACATCTGCACTTGCTGTCTGTAAGGATTGGTTGATGTCATTGTTCAGGGTAACTAGAGTGTAACTTGTGCTAGAAAACAGCACTATAAATGAAAACTTTCCCTCCCCCAGAATGCCACAGTTATCGTGAAGTACTCCTGGGGAGTGTTCCGTGCTCTGTCCCAGATGATCGCGCTGTCTTACGGCTCCATGGATGCACCAACCAGTAGGAATCCTCCAGCACGAACACGGCACACATGCATGCCCGTCTCACCATTTCTGACTGAACAGTTGCTGTATTTGTGTGGTGTTCCTTAGACTATGTGGAGATGTGGATTGTCATGGTCAGCATGGTGTCCGGGTGTCTGATGTACACCGTCCTCGTGGCCAACACCACAGCCATGATTGCCAACGTTGACCCAGCGGCCAAAGAATACAAGAGCAAGGTCCTCACAAGTCACACCTATTATGTCTCCTCAGCAAATACAACACTGCAGTAAACAAGTTTCCAGCCATGGGGGGCATTTCAGTAAAGGACTGGGAGTTATGGATAAAAGATTGAGGGGTGCAGCTGAGGGAGGATCTGATGATTTCAGACGAGGGAAGCAGGAGAAGCGGTGAGGAGATCATAGGTGGCATGTGGAACACAGCTGGATGAATCGCAGGTCGGCTGACCCACACGTGGTGGTGCTGCAGAACAGTGGGCCATGGATTAGCAAGCAATTAGCTTTGCATTGACTTTTCAAAGTAACCTGAAGGTTAATCTACCACGGTGGCTGGACAGATGGTTGGATCTTCAGCCAGGGTGGGTAACTGCACAGTGGATTAGCTGGTGAGTGCTGGGTGTGAAAGCAGAGCAGGTGAGGTGGATCAGTGATGAGGGAGAGAGAGGAGGACCACACCCTTGATAGAGACGCACAGACACAGGGACACAGTCAGCTCAGTGCTAGGAACGGTGGTGATCGAGCCACATTCTGATAGATGGATACAAGAGCACCTACAAACCAGCCCCCCTGTCCTTTCACAACCTTGACAGGTGCAGTTCAGTAGGGCCCAGCAGGCACTGTGGCAGGTTCTGATCCACCTAAATGGAACAGGGCCATGATCACCTCCTCCCAGGAGGCTGTGTCTTTGGTGCAGTTTGTCAGTCTGTCAGCAGGTTCATGCAAAGGCCCACTTCGACCGGATGTGGTGAAGGACTGTGGTGTGGGCCGGGAAGAGCCCATCACATTTGGGGGCAGATCCATTTTTCATAGCAAAACAATTGCATTTTATCTTAGCCTGGGTTTGGCTGAGCCCAGCTTAATGTTGTCTGAGTGGCACCACCTACACCTGCGCTTGACCAACAGTGGCATGTCAAAATGGCTGCTGCCTAAAGGCTCTGTTAGTAGGAGGCTCCTAGAGCGACTCAGACACAATCCTACAACTTTGTGACTACAACTCATACAGTTGTGATGCTTCTTTTTCTCCTTTGGGTTAATTAGATAGTTAGTTGGTAATGAGCTAAGAGTTGCAGTGCATGTCACCTACAGCACTGCAGACTGACACAAGACAGACAGAAGAGCAAGTACATTGAATTCTCTGAAACCATCCTGACCGTTACACTGTAAGCATAGTTCCTGGTCAGTCATGGACACACACACACACACACACACACACACACACACACACACACACACACACACACACACACACACACACACACACACACACACACACAGACTCACGAGGTCACTGTAAAAATACAGTGACTACAATAATTCACATGCAGGCATGAGTGTGTACTGTAATTAAATATGCAAAGTACTCACTGAACAGAGCCCACAATCAAGACCCATCCAAACAAAGTGCAAACCTGAAGAAGAAAAAAAGTACAATAATGCGCCTGTAAATATTACATACCGATGACTTGCACATTGCTACCCACCAAGGAACTGCACGTTTTATTTCCGTCATTTCATTTGTTGTTTTGGGTTTCATAACAAAGTCAATGTTCTATTTTTATGATCCCAGAAGAAGCTTGGTGCAGTGTGCAACTGTATTACACGCCTGACAACACCGCTCCTCTCCACAGATGAGCCGTTTGGAGCACTACATGACCTTCATGAAGCTGCCACCAGAGCTGCAGCTACGGATCAATAACTACTACCAGGCCCGCTACGGAGGGAAATGGTTCGATGAGAACGACGTTATAAATACGGTGTCCTCGGCGCTCAAGGAGGTACGGCTGTAGCTCGAGATGATCGTGTGTGTTGAGGGATGAACCTTCTTTTGGCGAATGACACTGAGGGCTGCAAACAATCATAATCAAGTAAATGAATAATGTCACAATAAATGAGCAATGACATGAGATAAAATGATTATCAACCAGTGAGTGTTACTGTTTCAGACTCACCAACGCACCACTTTTGTATTTCAAGTGAAAATACTTTGCAAAAAAAAGAAAAAGATGAATTTGAAATCGAGATTTTTCAATACACATCCCAGTGATGGGCTGCACGGTGGTGCAGTGGTCAGCACTGTGGCCTCACAGCAAGAAGGTTCCGGGTTCGAGTCCCGGCTCGGGCACGGGATCTTTCTGTGTGGAGTCTGCATGTTCTCCCTGTTCCTGTGTGGGTTCTCTCTGGTACTCCAGCTTCCTCCCACCGTCCAAAGACATCAATTTGGGGACTAGGCTGATTGATACTCTAAATTGACCGTAGGTGTGAATGTGAGTGTGAATGGTTGTTCGTCTCTCTATGTTGGCCCTGTGATGGACTGGCGACCTGTCCAGGGTGAACCCTGCCTCTTGCCCGTTGACGCTGGGATAGGCTCCAGCCCCCCGCGACCCTCAATGTGTAGGAATAAGCGGAAGATGACAATGGATGGACATCCCAGTGATATTATGAATTCTTTTGGCCCTCACGCTCATGGGGAGCTAATGTGGTTGTCACAGTGAAAACAGAATTATTTCCTCGATTCATCAATTGACAGAAAGTTGTCATATTAATTCCAAGCTTTTGGATTTGTCTTTGTTGGTGTTATATATGTTTTTATAGCGGTTTTCGATTTGGCTCCATTTTATCATGTTTGTCATGCATTTCAGCAAATCATGACGGTGATGTGCAGTCGACTGCTGAATCGAGTACCAATGTTTAAGGACAGAGATGAAAATTTCATCAGCACCGTCCTCCAGAAACTGGATTACGAGGTTTACCAGGAGGGAGACATCATTGTCCAGGAAAACGTACCGGGTGACCGCATGTTCTTCATCGACCACGGCCAGGTCCTGATGGAGAATGATTCCTACGAGAGAGAACTGTGTGACGGAGACTACTTTGGAGGTATGTCGCATTTACTCTAGTTTCCTGAAAAATTCTGGAATCTGTGTTTGAATGGGAATTTGAAACAAAAACGAGGAGAAAAAAAACAACAACGAGAAATTTCACATCATTTCCAATCAGTTCAACCGCAAACTATATTGGTGTAGTGCTAACAACAACCTGACCCAAAAATTCCCATTCTTGAGCTCACAAATACCAGTGTCTTTTGTGTCACTATTTTGCCACTTCAGAATGCAGAAAGAGCCAGCAACGCATATTTAGGATGGAAGCGCAAAACTGTCCAAATCATTGTCTGTTGGCATTATCCGGTATTTACTGTGTTTTCTTGATCAATCCACACAATCATTACCCCACAAATGCAAGCCAAAACCAAACTAACATGTCCAGTTTGGCGCTACTGTGAAGAAACGTGTACTGGTTCCGATATGTCACCGCCACTGAAGTATGGATTGATTTAAGATGAGCCAAACAGCTTAAACGCATACTGAAAAAACAAACAAGAAAAGATGGACCATCAAAAAATGAAATGCAGTGGAAAAACTAAAGGAGAGAATAGAAGCAGGAGGTGTGTGATGGGCTGATGCGGTTCAAAATCCTCTGAATCTTTGTTCTGCTGACCAAACGGATTGGTGTTCTCACCAGTTTTGGGCTGAACAATTGCGCCATCCACAGAGGCCGCTGCACAACCAAATTCACAAGCCTCACAGACGTGGCTGCACCAACCTCTCAACCACGTCACGTCAACATGGTGCGCCCTTACAGCCTCCTGGTTGCGAGGAACACGGCACTTTTTGCTGTTCCCATCTGGCTTTGGTTGCTTGTCCTTTCCCTGCTGTCTCCCAAATGCTTTCAAATAAAGGCCAAAAATGATCCGCCAGTGTATTTTTAAAGGTCCCCACCACAAGCTGCAAAGTGAATTAGTCGCAAAAATTATTCATTTATTTTGATGGAGCTGTGTTGTGTGCTGTTGGCTTGGAGCGCATTTCAAATCTGTCAGTCATCGGTCTCATTAAATCTTTTCCAGTTAAACTCTGGATAATCCACAAACCTCACTGTGGATGTAGAAACTGATATGACAGCAGCTTCTGTGGATTATCATTATTATCCTCAGTATGAGGGTATATTGTTTCTGGGAAGTGATGCTGGGGGGAGGCTCAAATTTGATAAATGAATATCTCCATAATTAGACAAGTAAAACTACAAATCTCTGCACAGCGAGATTCAACCAGAGGTCAGCAGGACAATGTTTCGTTCTGATGTAGGTGAAGCCAGTGTCAATCTGTTCGCAGATGATACCCTCTTTTACATTTTATTGAACAGGTTTTCACCCAGTATATCTAGAATTTTGTCATTTTATGTCATTTCACAATTGCCCATCATTTTTAGACCCAGACAAATAGATGAATACCCTAACCCTCGTCCAAGGTAGTCCAGAGTAGTAAAATGCCACCATTGGATTCTTTGTTCACTTTTCAGACCCAGAAGCTCTGTCCATTCATTTGACTCTGTCTATGGATGTCAGCCCTCAGGCTTTTCCCATCTATAATTCGGTGGCTGTGGTCCGAATCAGCTGAAGCGTAGATGAGCTTGTTGTGTTTCCTTCCTCGATCGACGTGGTTTCACACAGGCAAAATGTCAAGCCCACCCAAATTTATCAACAAAAACCTCGTTCATTGGTCAGAAACCATTTGGGTAAACAAGGATGGCTCATTGCCTTCTGGGATATCTTGTGTTATTAAAACACTCCAAGCATCTCCTCGGCTCATGAGCCAGCAGATAACAGCTAGCTGACACCAGTCAGAGCTGTGAATACAGCGTGGCGCCATTCGCCCACGCAGCAGCTACTGTTGCTGGTTTGATCCAAGAAAGCACGATGCGTCCTGCACTTGGGTTTGGTTGAGGGTGGATCATGTTCATACAACTCACTGCACCAGAGTTTGTTTGTAGCCGGACCTCCTCGGAGAGGTGGTCCTGGTCCGGTTGTTTTGTTCCGCATCAGTGTTTTGTTTTTGTTTTTTTTTTGCTATATTGAAACCTACCCGGACGAACCTCACTGAGATTGGAAACTAGCCAGAGCTGGATTCAAATGGACTAAACAAGATATGTGTGAAAACGCCCTGAGCCTGTTCACCTTGTTGAAGAGAGATCATGTGACCCTGTGAGAAGTGGTGTTGTTGGAGTGGTTGTTGAGTCGGCACTGGTACGCAAGTCCACCACAAACGTTGATGAAGAGCTTTGCATGGAGCAATACTGATATTTATAAATGTCTCTTGAAAAAAAATTGGATTACAGTCACTGACCTGTCATTGCTCAGCATTCATTACATTTTCCCTTCACACACACACACGCACGCACACACACGCACACACACACACACACACACACACACTCACACACACACACACACACACACACACACACACAAACACACTGAATACATTCACATGAGGTGATCAAGAGGCAAATCCCTGCCAAACCAAAGTGAATGAATGTATCTTTTCCAATTTGGGGATTTATTTAATTCTCAGGCTTTAAGTGGGAGCCAGTTCTAATCTTTCTGGCAGCGAACCTCAGCAGTATTTAGAGCTAAGCAGGCTTCCCGAAAAAGTCAGGTTATTTAATTTGGGATTAATTGTCAGATCTCATCCCCGTCATTAGGGTTTACTCGCTCATTAACCCCGCTCTTGTGGTTCTCTCTGTGTGTCCAACAGAGACATGCGTGCTAACCAAAGGCAAACATCTGGCCACAGTGAAGGCACTGACCGACTGCCAGTGCTTCAGTCTGTCCTGGGACGACTTTCAGGAGGTGCTGGAGGGCTTCCCAGATGTCAGGAAAGACTTCGAAAACATTCAGCTGGATTCTGATGGTGAACTTGTCTAAGACAGCAGAGACTCGCTGGATTTCTATCTGTTCTACTGTTTGAACAGAAGAGGAATGATGGACATTATGCTGTCAAATATTTGAAATTATTATGTGACGGACAAAAGTTGAACACCTATTTACTGATGAAGTGGACATTTTAGAGACTTAGACTGGGAATTATTCTTTCTTCTGACCCAATCGATTATCAGCAATAAACATTAAAGATGGTCATATATTTCATCCGTGTTGCCGTGTCAGTTTTCCCTCTCGGACTATTAGTGCACATTTTTTGGCAACAGAACAAGAAAACCTCTGCAAGTTTCAGATCATTTACTACTACTGGGGTTTTCTTGTTGTAGTTTTGATAATCTGCGTTATCCATAGCAACTTCATTCTTTCATCAGGAGGATGCAGCTGATTGGCTAAAAAGACATGAGGCCATTTTTAGCAGCGCTTGGTAGCTCTGTAATTGCATTTGAAGTAATACTTCATCCTCAAATGTGTACGTTGCCTTTGCTTATAAAAATGTACCTTGACTTCCCAATGATGTTTTGTTAAACCCCTGCATCACTTCATTGTGACTCCAGAATGCAGAAATGCCATGTGTACGGCCAATGCCAGCTTACAGCAGCTACAACAACGAAGATAACCAACCACGGTTTGGTGTGGTCCATGGGTTCTTTAGACGGTCACATGCTCAATAATCCACAAAAACTTTGATTTCAGCCAAAAACAAACTTTAGCACTTCCACTTCGATGCTACGGTGAACAAACGCATCAGAAGGATTCTAGTTCCTTTGTTTTAGCGCTTGAGTGTTTCTGGATTACTGAGCGCATTGCTGATGAAGAAAAGGTGGCTTATATCAGCTGATGCACTTGACAGTAAATAAACGGATGCTTTTGGACAGTTTTGTGGTTTTTTTGTTCTAGGTGGGGGTATCACGGTGGTGCAGTGGTCCTCCCTGTGGCCCCCCAGCAAGAAGGTTGTGGGTGGAGCCCCGGCTGCAGCACGGGGTCTTTCTAGGTGAGTCTGCATGTTCTCCCTGTGCCTGCATGGGTTCTCTCTGGTACTCCAGCTTCCTCCACAGTCCAAAGACATCAAGAGGGACCAGGTTAATCCAGACTCTAAATTGACCGTAGGCGTGGCTGGGAGAGCCAATGGTTGTCTGTCTCTATGTGTTGGCCCTGCCATGGACTGGTGACCTGTCCAGGCTGCTGGGATAGGCTCCACCCCCACCACCCTGAACAGGAGAAGAGGGGGAACATGGAGGGATGGATGGAAAACCAGCTGCCCAACTTTCATTGGCTGAAACTTGACAGAAAAGTTTTCTTTGACTGAGATGAGACTAACGTGCGTAGACATTTCGTCTAAAGCTAAAACTTGATTTAAGACTAGGATGATCAAGGACATCTGACTCGGGGCTAAATTAGACTACCAGTCAATAGAATAAATGACTTGATGACATGACTAAATCTTTCACAGTTTACCAACTTCTTGATAGTATTTGTGTGCATTGTTCCTGTGCAGCGAAGGATAATTACTGATTAATTACTGATATGTCCTCTGTGCTCACGTTGAGTTTTACCTCATGTTTGGTTATGACCCCTCGGCTCAGAGATGGACTGGATCGGCCCACCCCACCCTACTCACAGATACTCCACTACAACGCCCCATCATGATGCAGTGGACTACTGTAACACCGCTGAGCTATTTGAAGAACAAGTGTAACTTTAGACATCAGCAGGCCCTCTGAGAGCAAACCATGATAGGTTGGAGGTTCTGTTTCGTGCAGTCAGTGATTCATGGTGAATCACAAGTCACAAGTATTAAGTCTGATAGCGGCATAACTAAGTTGACTTATTACACACAAATACATACACAAATCACAAAAAAATACTCTGACTGTCTGCAATCAAGTAAAAGGTTTTTTTATGTAGACAAATTCACAATATGTTTCTGTGCTTATGAGCATTCGTGTCGCAGCCCTCAAAACCAAGTTCTCTTCACCTCTGCTGGTGTTCTCGCTCACACTGTACCACACTGAATTAAAGCCGCAAGCAGCGATGAAAGGGCTGTCGCACCTCCCCTCAGGTGTGTAGCAGTTATTTTCTCACCGACTTACAGGAGCCCCTATGGAATCCCTGGGCCAACACCAAGGACCAGGCCAGGCCATTCTGTCAAATACCAAATGAATCAGACCTCCCAACTCTGGCATTGTCAGAAATGTTTGATAAAACTGTGGTATAAAAAAACTGACCTGCCAGGGAAGCCCCAGGGTACAAGTGCGGTGTTAGTGGGCAGGTATTGTGCCAGAATGACCAGAAGTTAGCATACCTGAGTGACATGTTTACACTACTGCTGATGCCCACACTGGGCTACATGCTAGGCTAACAATACAGGAAATAAGCCAGGGGGAGGCGTAAAAAACACGCAATATTTAGAAAGGGGAGATCTGACCACATTTAATATTTTATGAGCCTGCCAGGAAGCACAAGCTGGACAAGATTCATTCGTTGGTCTTTTTCTCTAAAATGACATTCATTACACAAGACAAGTTAATGCTGCTCTGTCAGCAACAGAAATGAAGTAGATATCGAAGTATGACTGTGAAAGATCTGAGTGGGAGCAGCACAACTTTCACCCCTCTCGCTTTTATCCAAACACACACACGGTGCCTGAGGCCAGCCGGTGTTTGTACTCATAGAGGTAGTAGGAGGCTGGAGGGAAGTTACACTTCATCTCCATACGGCCTGGTACCACATGGACGGCCACGCCAGCCCCCAGCCCCTCCTGCAGCTTTCTCAGCATGCGTGAGGCCAGGTAGCGCCGCGCCCTCCC
Organism: Aulostomus chinensis; assembly: GCF_037954235.1. NCBI lineage: Eukaryota > Metazoa > Chordata > Actinopteri > Syngnathiformes > Aulostomidae > Aulostomus > Aulostomus chinensis. The sequence continues at coordinate 26,297,287 of NC_141331.1, forward strand.
CGGGTCTTCTTCAATGGCAGCGTAAACCTCTGGTGGGGGGTTTGGGATCTTCCATTCCAGGTCCACGATGAGCTGGTGGATGCGGCTCTTATCCAGCGAGGTGGGTGTATCACGGTAGCACGCCATTACGTGGGGGATTGGTGCTTCAGAGGCCACTGACAGGAAGTTGTTCTGCTGCGGTTCAGCTGGAACAGCCTCATTTTCCTCCTGCGGTTCCTCATCCTTCTCATCCTCTATCGGTCCCACAGCAGGGTGGAGCATCACCGCCCAGCGCAGCCAATCATAATTCTTCTCCAGGGTTTTCAGGATGCCCTCTGCCGCCTCCTCAGGGGGCGCACGGTTCTGCACAGCGTCACTGAGTTGCTGCCGAACATCCTCTTCTGCCTGCTCCAGGAAGTAGCCTAAGCAGCGCCCTCCCATGTTCTTCATCTTCCTGTAAAGAGCGCCCATGCGGTCAGACCAGGACTTCATCAGCAGGGCTTGGTCTCTGCCCGTCAGAGAAGCCTGTGTGAAGAGGCACAGCAGACCAGTGCCCATGACAAAGTTGATCTGTTGAAAGAAGGAAGAGGAACCGAGTCAATCAAGACCAGAGAAACCAGCGATAGTTCGTCAGTGTTTGCAAATGTGACCAAAATGTTACAGGGCTGGTCAGTGCGTCTGCAGGAGACCACCTAGATATTGACGACTCACCTCTAGCTTTCTGTAGTGGGCCTACGAACATTTCTGAACAGCTTGACACACAATGAACGTCTGCAATTTTGGACTCATGAATTGAATCACATAATAAACTATGGTCAAGAGAACACTGTCTCTTGCGACCAGTTTTATCAAGGAAATGCTACCACTGAGTCAAACATTCAGGAAAAAGTTGTATCTTCTTCAGCACAACACTGTGAACACAAATTTGCTTAAATCTGGTTCAGCTCTGGCTTTTGCATCCCTGTATCCATCTGCCTTTTGACCTCTGCTGTCTGGCCCCGCGTTTGTAGGAGTACTGTAGCTTTACTTGGCTGCTGCGCTGGCTACCACAGTTGCATCATTTTGCACCAAAAGAGCAGCAGCTGATGGCACCAATGATGCAGCGTTAGCCTGATAACTCAGCAACCATCCTGCTTCTGGTGCTTGACTGTTTCCAGTCCAGCAAAAAAGGTTAACAACGGCCTGCAGTCGTATTAGATGGCTTGTTTTAATGCGTGATTGTAGTTTCAAAAGTCTCACATGCAGTTAAAGTTGGCCCCCAGCAGCTCCTAGTACTGACTGACTAGTACCAGAACCTAAGAGGCCCAATAAGGACTCCATACCATTTTTTATACCACTTTTTACTGGTACTGGTCATAATGCCAGTTAGAGATTAAAAAGTGAAAACTTTGCGTAGGAGGTTGCATTTGTATCCAATGTGGCTGTTGAGCTTGAACCAAGGTTGGAGGAGGACGTGAAGAACAACTGCAGCTTGAAAACACCAGAAATCTATAGATCAACAGGAGTATATTAATAAATTGTTGCCAGGCTCTATAACTCCTGAAAGAACTCTTCAGAACTCCTTCAGTTTTGTGGCAGAACATTACAAGGGGGAATTGCTCAACATTTCCTCTCATTTCTCAGGAAATAAAACGCTGAAAGATGTTTATTGAAAAGGAAAAAACTCTGTCTGTGTTTTTAATAAGACATGAGAGCGTTCTACTCATCCACTGGCTCTTTGTCTTGAATGGCCAGTGTCCAGTGCTTTTCTTTGGTTCTTTTTCCACTCTGATAAATAAGTAAGTGAGTAACCTCAGGACACTTTTCAGATATATGTTCATTTCTTCAGGTTAGCTAAGCATTGTACAAAAACTTCAGCAGCATCGAGGCGTTTCTCTGTTTCACTGTCATTCTGCTGCAGTTCCTCTTCTGGCAGTTTGGCCACTGACAAAAAAAAATTCTTGGGACTCTTTTTTTTTTTTTTTTTTTTTTGGAGATGAAGGAATTATGGCCTAGAACCAAAACTTGAAGCAGTTTCCTAAATTTGCATTTTCAGGCAAATGTCTGGAGTTTATAAAAAGTCTGAGTTCCAGGCTTCCTGATTCTATTCTTACAGTCAAAGAGAGTCATCATGGTCACTGACGCAATGTGTGAGTCTTTCCTGGCCAGCTGGTCTGGGATCCGTCAAACCAAACACACCAGTGAGAAGACTGGGGACAATTATCTGTTATGGTTCCATCTTTCTCTGGACAGAATGTTTGGTAACTCAGGCCAGAACTGAATTTTGGATCGGGGAGACTGAGATGCAATTCTGAATTTGTTGAAGTCACGTTTTCTGATTTGAGTACATCAGGAGTTGTTTTGCATTGTTTCGCATCGGTGCTCCATCTGAAACCATTGTTGAAATGATATCTAGATTTCCTCACAAAGCAGAAGTGAAGGTGGTTAACAGCTGTCCTGGCTCATTCTCTTAGGGCCTGCTCACACTGGGCCCAGATAAGCCTGCATGGTAAACAGTCGCAAAAATGCAACAAGTAGAACGTGAACAAGAGGATCAGAACATCCAGTGAGCAAACCCCAGCAGAGAAAAGCCTGAGAGAATCGTCCAGCTGCTTGCCTCCTGGTCCAAAAACCCACTGACATCATGGCTATTGTCTGCATGTTCATTCTCGGGTCAAAGACAGGTGTTTATCGACTCCACCTTTGATGGGGATGATGGGAACACAAGACCTGAGTAACCCAGTAACACACAGAAAACCTATTCATCACTGTGGGGCTTTTGCTGCCTGAATAAAACTAGCCAGGACACACTCGAGAGGCTGTCCAAGTTCCTCTTATTCCTCAAAATACACACACTTCTGACTTTAAAACAGAGGGATCTGCAAGGTTACCTCAGGTTAGTGCACACACAGCCTGTTACTGTGCAGCTGTTTTGTCAAGTCATGCAGATATTAGCTGTGGAAAAGAACAATGCAGTTTACGTGAACCAAAAATGTTGCTATAGAGCCTGGCATGAGAGAAAACAGTAATCTCTGACGTGTTTGTACACGATAAGTTCTACAAGGTTAAGGAAACACACCTTGCTGACGGCGGAGCGACACAAGGTCAGGATCTGGCCACAGCAGAGCCTTTGATGGCTGCGGTTTGATCTCGCTGCCCTTTTCTCAACGTAAAACCTTGTGCTGCTGCCGCTGAGGCACATTCTCCATCTCGTTAGAGGCACTGATGTTAAATCACTTGCCTGAGATTATCAGTTCATTTCTGTGAAATTCCCTGTGATTGATGTCACATTTATGTAAATGGGAGCAAAGAGCAAAGATGTCCTTGAAAAAAAAAACTAGCATAAACAAATCACTTGTTCGGCATCAGTTGAAAGCAGAAATTGCTTCAGCTTTAAGCCTAATCCACTGAGTCAGACTCCATCGCACCGCAAAGCTCCTTGATGAGTGGAGTCTGGACTCGTTTGAATTTCTAGGATATAAAATGACAGCAGCTGTTCTAAACAGACAAACTCTCCAAACATTCTCCTGTAACAAGGTGTGGATGGCGTCCAAATGAGGTCATGTGAAAACTCATCATGTTGTGACCAGGCTGACTGTGTGTGTCCCGGTCAGAATGACGGATCCACGAACAGAAAAGTTACCAGCCTCTCGCCTGTGCAGGAGAGAGAACTCTATGTGAAAGACGGAGTATTTATTGTCATGTACTAATTCACCTGCAGTCCCAAGTATACTTCACTAGAACTCTGTAATTTGCCTTCACTGACTCAAGGTGTCTTCAACTCATGAAAACATGTTCCGCTTCATTTCTGAGTGACTCCAGGGGTCAGAAAACACTTGTACCAAATTTGAAGCCTGAGGGAACTAAAGAGTGGCGGCAAAGAGCAAAGCGTCCACTGACAAACTCTCAAACACAAGTCCAGGATCATCCCAAATATTCTGTAAGCAGCTCACACACTCTGAATGCATGAAGCATCGGCAGTGACCAGCGTGACCTCGTCCCCGCTCCTTCACAGACCTCGGTCGGTTCTAGGTTCTATGTTCCTACGGTTCCACCAACAGAGTATAGAGGGATACATGGTGCGTTGTCCAAATGCAAATTGCTGTTGGAATCTTTGCAAAAATTTTAGCAAAGGAACAGAACAAGAAGTTGTCCTGTTTGCAAAGACAGAGCCCTTGGAGGAGCCGGAGTCGAGACGCTGACCTCGACTCTACCGGTCCAAATACTTATTAGTAGTAGTAGTAGTACTAGTAGTAGTCGTCGTCATAGTAGTTTTGTTAGTATTATTATTATCATTATTATTATTACTATTATTAAATTGCAAATTGGCCCTCACACAGGAAACTGAGTCAGACGCAGGACGAGCTTGAACTCTCCTCACAGGGAAGAACGGGAGAACCAGGATTCAAATCCAGGATCCTCTGTCTGGGAGGAAGCTCTATGCAGCCACACTTGCTTATGAGGAGCTCAAACACGTGACATTTCCATTATGATTTTGTAATGTGTCAGCCAGAATACAGTATTCAGGCCCTCAAGTCCTATTTGAATGTTAAGTGAACAGCAGAACAACTACAACGCTCCGTTGTTGCTCTTTAATGGATTAAAAGTAAAAGTTTGTTCCTGCTCCAGCAGTGTCGACACACGGACTTTGCTAACTCAGCTCACAAGGAAGACAACAGAAGGTCACAGCTCCCCTGAATTCAATATTCAGTGTATTTTCATACTAGGAAGACGCCCGCAGCAGGCCTCGTTCCCAAAGGACCTCCGTGTTTTTCTGTCACCTTTATTTCTTTATTTTTGGTCAGGAAACTGAATATTTAATCCTGTACAGCTTTGCTTATTTCATACAGATGTTGATATAATTGCTTTGTTTTGATGAAGCTCTGAAATAGTGGATGGTTGTGCGAAACTTAAACATAGTTCCCTAAAATATAAGTGTGTGTGTGTGTGTGTGTGTGTGTGTGTGTGTGTGTGTGTGTGTGTGTGTATGTGTGTGTGTGTTCTTGACCTAGTTTATTTTAAGGGACATGTCCAAGAATGAAGAGCAGTCAGCTGGGAGCAGCCTGTTCCCGTTACGGGACATTTATGGTCCTCGCCTGTGCAGCGTTTGGCTAGTATTGGTTATCGCCATCATCTTGCAAATTAGATTGCTTTCTTTCTTTCTTTCTTTCTCTTGCCTTCTGAATGAAGGCTGCCAGGCTCCAAGCCATCATAAATACTTCCACGCGGTATAAAAATATTGAATATGTTTGGCTTCATGGCTGTGCAGCTCTAATTATGTCTTCATTTCTGCACCCTGAAAGTTTCCTTCTACCTTTCACCCTCCGTGTCATACATACACATCACATTAGCAGGTCAGTTGCATGCTGTTAGCCAGTAGCAACAGCAGCATGGGCATTGACGTGGGCATGCGTCTCCAAGACCTGGAGTAGTTCAGACCCGGCTTAAGTTTCTAAAGACTGGTCTAAACAAAAACTCACCTATGGGGACAAAAAAAACCTCCTCCTTTTTCCTCCCAAAGACCAGAAGACCTGGTGTAAGGATTAATGAGGTAGGGAGGGGCTTTACCTCACTGACCAGTAAAAACAAATCATCATTGTGTAATTCATGACATTTTGGGATGAAGTCCAGCTTCATGGGTTTGGGCGCTATGATTGCTCCTGCATCAGAGGGGAATGTTGGCTCACAGGCTCAAAAGGTGAAGGCCTGGGTTGATGTTAAAAGAGGGACCAGAGTGAAGGTGTGGGTCGGCGTGTAGCTGTGATCCGGGTTCGGGTGCAGGACTAGGAAAGCATCGTGGTAACCAAGTGCCACAGGAAGGATGTGGTCTCTGATGAATTAGAAATAATGTTGAAATATCACAAACCCGGTTGAGCACAGACCTTCAGGCGTCTCAGGGATTTTACACAAGAGAACCAGACATTCAACAACTCTAACTACTTCCTGGGTTTTAGCACTCATTCCTACGCCACACTTCAGTCCTCACAACAATAGAAAGAGAAATGGTGTGTGTTTGAGGAGGGTAGACTGCCTTGTCCCCCCAGGCTAAGCAGGGGTGCGTGCCACAGAATAATGACTTGTAAAATAAGATTAACTGAAACTTTAATGACCCCTGTAGGGGGTGAGTTGAATACACACAGACCCCCCCCCCCCCCCACCCTATGTCACCTTCACCAACCTTGACACAGAACTCCCTCAGCTCCCAGCGCTTGGGCTTGCGGCTCAGTATGAGCTCCTCCAGCAGCGTGGGCTGGTCGGTGAGTGCAGACACACCCATCAGCCGGTTGTAGAGCGCCGTCAGCTGCCTCTCCAGCCGGTAGTCCTGCACGTACTGGAGGAAGACCTCTGTCTCCTTCTTAGTAAAGTCTGGCTGAGCCCTCACCTGAGAGACAGGGGTGAGACGAAGTGGTGAGATGTCTCCAGTTCAGTCAAATTCTAAGTAGCCAAGGTGGCAAAGATGAACGAACATTCATTCATTGGTGCTCCAAAAAGCCTGAAATGTGACATTCATGAAAAGAAAAACTTTACAAATGTGATCGCTGCTGTGCAGGGAGCTGTTTTTATTCCCTGATGAAGACATGACTTTTTCTTCTTCTCCAAAAATAACAGACAATGAAACTAACTCAGCTTTTTCTTTCCTTCTTTCCTGGGTTTCAGCCCCGGCTGCAGCACGGGGTCTTTCTGTGTGGAGTCTGCATGTTCTCCCTGTTCCTGCTGGGTTCTCTCTGGTACTCCAGCTTCCTCCACAGTCCAAAGACATCAAGAGGGACCAGGTTAATCCAGACTCTAAATTGACCGTAGGCGTGGCTGGGAGAGCCAATGGTTGTCTGTCTCTATGTGTTGGCCCTGCCATGGACTAATGACCTGGGTTCACCCAGGATGGGTCACCAGTCCTTATTACCGTTTTACCTCCAAGCTAAATGGAATGCGGTTCACTTTAAATTTGACCAAACTAATCCAGCAACTGCTGAAATCCAGCTGTGTTTTTTTGTTTTGTTTTGTTTGTTTGTTAGTGTACAAATGTGCTCTACAAATAATTAAATGACTAAACTGACTTAAGCCTATTACGGTCTAGCGGAACTTGACAGATGCTTCTGTCCCACATCTGGTCACATTTCTACATTTATGTAACTCACTCAGGATGATGAATCAGTCGCCGTCGTGCATGCGTTTGGAGAACTTGTGACATCAGTTCCACTTTATGTGTCCATGTTTATCACAGCGCTTGTTAGCTCAGCAGCTAACAGACTGAGAGAGACAGCCAGCAGCGCTCGGCTGTAACCTGAGCCCTGCGCGTTCTCACTCTCTACGTTAGTGTCCTTGAGCAGGACACTGACGCCAGCCGGCCCAGCCGGTTCACATTGATAGTGTATCATGTATTTGCTCTTCCGTATCTGACGAGACAAGCAGCTTTACTCAGGAGCCGCGCTCACGTTCTCACCTTCAGAACCACCAAGTGATGATGCATTGGTGTATGGTGCCAGATATCCAGCTGTGTCACTCCGATATGTCTATTAAACATTTCACTGTTAATGCTTTTCAGTGTGAATTTAGGGTTGGAAATGTTTAATTTTGCCATAACCTGAGGATGCAGCTCATGTTTGCATTGCAGATTTATTTTATTTATTTCCGCAGCCAAGGAGTCCGTCTGACCAGCAGAATGATGCTAAAACCGGAGGCTGATTTTCATTGAGCTCAGAGAGGCTGGAGGGCCTCACGATTACTGGAGTCACACTTGATCTGCAGTTACAGAACCACAAAAAACAATTCTCACTTTGACGAGTGCAGCAAAATTGTTGCAAATGTGGCAATATTTTTTACAAACAATATTTCTTGTTTGCCGTTTCATTGTTAAGCTTAAAAACAGCACAATCGATGCTAGTTCTCGTGAGAGCGGTGAGAAATACACAACACCCTCAGAGATTTGCGAGCGAGTCACTGGACTGAACGAGAGATTTTAGTATCTCACAACTCAGCTGATCAAACCGCTTCAACACTTGCGCTTACATCTTGCCTTTGACAGATTTTTAAAATGATTTTTGCTGATTTTTCTTTTGTGAGATGAGGTGATGCAGCGTCACTCTCCTCTAATCGCTGCTATAATCCCCAGCTTCCTCACCGCAGTGCCCAGCTGGTAGTAGACCACGGCCAGGTCGTCCTCCAGCCGGTGGACCTCCTGGTCATCGAAGAGACCATGGCCCGATCCTCCCAACTCCTGATCAATGTGGTCCAGGTTCTTCTTGGCCACTTCAGTCTCCTCTGCTGTGGCGCTGCCGCCCAGGTAGGAGCAGATGCCCTGGACCAGGACCCTGAGAACCATGAGCACACCTTTGAGCATGAGCAGGGGGGCTCCCCACTGGGAAGGATATTGTTTGATTAACAGTTTGGAACTCTGTCACGATCATGACGTGTTCAGAGCAGACACTCACCTCACCGTCTGCATGTAGCCCACTGGCTCCAAAACCTTTCCAAACATCGCCATGACTCCACAGCTCTGTCTGAAGAAATCCGCTGTCGAGAGAGAACCATGAACCCTGTCATCCTGATCGCTAATAATCCAAAAAACTTGAATGCGGTTGAGTTCTTGTTGCAACTCACCTCGGTCGCTCCCTCTGTGCAGGTTTGCTCTGACCTTCCCAGTCCAATATTTATATTCTCTGCTGGAGTCTGATAAGAGCTCCACACCTGAGTGCTCGACAGTGGTAGAAGAGGAAAGGTCATGACCCTGATCAGATTTATTTTGGCCTACTCTACCAAAACGTTAACATTTCTTTTGCGTAATTATTACTATTTCGTATCAATTATTTAATCTCTGACCATATCATCTTTAGAGTTTTGATTCTAAATGGTAGAGTCAGTCTGTAGAATCAAGGTCAGCGTGAGTGACCTGGTCGCTTGATAGAAAATGGCTCCATCTTCTGGCAGCAGGGACTCATTTATCCTCCGCGTCAACAACGTTCGTCACTCCAAACCACCAACGCATTCCTGTGCGGCAGCAAAGTTGTAATTTCACCAGACTCACAATTCAGTCATTCAACAATCCTCTTTCATCGTTTGAAATGGCCACTTGGAGGTCAAATACACAAAGTGCATTGTGTTCATTCATGTAGGTTTTTCGTTGTTATCTTGTGAACCCACTGAAATAACAAACAAACAAAAAAAATCACATTTTTATTCAAATATGGTGAATACGTCTGACAAATGCAACCCACCTCAGCAACGCTTCAAACGCCTGGTTCAATGTGTTCAGATGAAGCTCTGATTCTGACAAAACAATAATCATGATTGTTCCACAGCATCCAATGATGATGAAATAATTTAACAGTGAATAAATTCTTCTGAATTTATATAAACGTCTGTCTCTTTTGTCTTATCAGGGAAATATTTGAAACTTAATTGGAGAAGGAGGGGCAGCGTGGCTCAGAGGTAGAGTGGCCGTCTAGCAACCGAAGGGTCGCTGGTTCGATCCTCACTTCCCCCGGTGACCATGTCCAAGTGTCCTTGAGCAAGACACTGAACCCCTCATTGCTCCTGACAGCCCTGTGACGGACTGGTGACCCATCCAGGGTGAACCCCGCCTCTCACCCAATGACAGCTTATATAGGCTCCACCCCCCTGCGACCCTTAACAGATAAGCAGTGTAGAAAACGGATGGTTGGATGGATGGAAAAGGGGAAATTAAAAAGAAGCGGGAAAAGCGATACAAGAATTCAAGATGAAGGACATTTGTAGAATGTGAATCCTTGAGCTTTCTTTTTGAAATGTATCGATGAGTCAGATCATCTTTCCTTTTTTATATCAACAAACTGTTCTTCGTAATTATAGAAAGAAAGAAAGAAAGAAAGAAAGAAAGAAAGAAAGAAAGAAAGACTGGCTTTTCAACAAACAGCCCCGAACTGTCAAGATAGGGGGCGCTACTACAAAACTTCCCGTCAAAGGACCATCGAAGAAGACGACCGTGACTGCTTCCGTTGTATCCGTCGAGTCAGGAAAGGCGCCAAAATCCGAATGTTTTCAGGCAGGAGGAGTAACGTAACGTCAACATAGTTGCTCGGCAGCAAATGTAACGATGGATCCGACGTCGCGGTTCTTCGGCAGGCTGAAGAAGCTGGCGGTGACTGTGGAGACGGAGACCGCCAAGCTCCAGCGCGCCTTCGAGCACCGCGACGACGGCGACAGCGACGGCGGTGAGAGACCCACCGACTCTCCGGCGGCCCGGTTAGTGGAAACCAGTAACATCCACCAATAAAATACTCTCGTGTTTCAGAAACGGCGGCGAAAGGCACGCGAGCGTTCCACGACCTGAACTGTGACGTCAGGAGCCTCAAGGTAGGTGGCGGTGGTTTCACGGCAACATGGAGGTATAAAACGTGCTATTTGTTTGATTGTGTCCGTTCCGCTCAGGTTGAATGTTGAATGAGTCCGTGTGGTGATACATACGTGTATGCCCTGTTGATCCACGACCGTAGTGACGTAACACTCGCAGCAGTCAGCTGATCATGCGGCGGCGAGCCATTTGAAACTTTTCGCTTCAAATGTTACAGGAAGTAAATAAATGTCATAAAACGACAACGTGGTAGTTGACACTCGCTGTGACGCTGTGCCTCGTCATGCTCGGAAGCACGTGGAGGCAGTTTGTCCTCTCAGTGTTGAAATTGCCTTTTCTTTCTAAGCTGAATGTCTTTATTAGGAGTGATGAAGGAGGCGTGGGGCTCAGGGTGCTGACGCTGTCCTGTCTGGATGCAGGCCCAGAGCAGCAGTAACAGCATGGAGCTGTCCTGGAAACATTCCTCTCTCCCCACCGCGACTGGCCAGTTTACTGAGGGAATTCCTGTTCTGTAAGAGATAAACCAGCTTTACTCAGAGATGCACGCCGACATTGGCGAGTCGCCTCGATCAGCAGATGCTGGTCGTCGGTCAAACGTACCGGTGTTGGTTCGATAGCTGAGACGCTTCCCTTCCTCCAGGTCTCCCTTTGCGCTCATCGCCAGTGATGGGAAAACCATGAACAGGGGATGGATGAGCGTTTCAGATATTTTGGAAACAGAAAAATCGTTTCTTTTTCCAATCCATAAAGCTTACATTAATGTCTCATCACATACAGAGACAACATGCGAACAGCATAAACAGTTTTTCCATGACCAGCACTGGGATCAGTCAATACGGTCTGGCGGCGACAACAGAGTGTAAACAGCCGGGTTTGCCTTCACAGGAAGTGACTGTAGACCTGGTGTTACCTGCTAGTGAACAGTATTGACATTTTGCTCTTGTTGCATCAGTCGCACGACACGTCCTAGCAGGGTGAACACGGCTTGATCACACCAGTGATGGTTCCATCCAGAACCAGGACCTGGCCCGCCTCACTGGAGCTCTCCCACCTGTGTTCACCCCGCTGTGACGTGGCTGCTGTCACAAGGGCCTCTTCAGCCGGTACGGACACGGATTCAGTGGCGCAGCGGTTAAACTCCTTTTTGGCTCAATACTTGCTCTTCTTACAGGAGCAGATGCAGGCTGTGCTGACTCAGCAAAAAGCTCGTGAGCTGGAGGTGAGCAGCTTCATCAGGGCCTGCAGGGTGATGGAGCAAAGGGTCGCCCAGGACATCCAGACACTACAGGGACACTGGGAAAAGTACGGCTACCAGGTGCCCAGAGACACCCAGAGACCAAACAGTACGTAGTGCCTGCAGCTGAGCTCTCCTCCGAGATGGGAGGGTTTCTGCTGTCGATGGCGGGTTTCTGCTGTCGATGGCGCGTTTCTGATGTCGATGACGGGGTTCTGGATCTTGTGTTGTTGTCTTTGTGTCAGTGAAACTTGTGCTCAATTTGCTGAAGGATTCTAAATGTTTTCTGTCTAATGACACAGAAGCCAGAGGTCAGCAGCAGCAGCAGGAGGAGGAGGAGGAGGAGGAGGAGGAATCGGATGAGAATGAGACCAGAGACGGGGAGAACCAGGAGGAGGCTGGACTGAGCTGCTCCTCAGCATCACCTCTGAGGATGGGACCACCCGCCCCCCCTGACCTGATGCGGACGCCACAGCTGTCTGATTTCGGCTTGTCTGAAATGCAGCTGAAGAAAACTGTGTACGGGATGGAATGGTGCTCCAAAGTGCCCCCCATGCCTGAGATGAGCCTCCCTCAGCCCTCCCTCAGCACCCCCGCACCACCACCCATGCCGTTAACTCCCAAATGTGCCCTGAGGATGGACGAGGCCGAGCTCCAGACACCCCAGATGCGTGACTTCGGCATCTCGGAGCACACCATGTGTCTGAACAATGACTTCACCATGGACCTGCTCCGCAAAAACCAGACGAAGCCCCAAAGGTAGAGCATCACGAGCCCACCATGTAGGTCAGCTTGAGCTCAGGTGAAAGTCACAGCCTCTCCCTCCTCTACCCTCTCTACAGACGGCCTCAGGACCCCCCCGCACCGCCAGCCAACTCCGTGATGGGAAGTTTGCAGACTAAAGGTTTGACATTGTCTCTCTATTCACGCTCCATCGTGGTGTGTCACTGTCACGCTTCCCTCTGCTCTTCGTCCTCTGAGTCTTTCCTGCAAACGCTGGTGTTTCTCCTAAATCCGTTTCGTCTCAAGCAGAGTGATGAAAAGTCCCGCTGGGATGATTGTGGGAAGTATTGTGCTCTGGTAAACAAAGAGTGTTCTACTCACTGGTTAATCCACAAGTCTCCAGACATGTCCAGTCAACAGTAACGAGATGATGGCGCTTCTGGTTTGTCGGATACTGATTCGCTGATGCTGAACAGAGCGAAGCGCTGCTCCATTTGATGAGAAAACAATACTGCAGTTGCTGGGGACAACGCTGGGGTGAAGTCAACAAACGAGTCTTTGTGAGGTCATCACAAAATCACTGATTATCAGTCATTCAGAAATACGTATTTCTCAACTCCAGCATACAAACAAACATGGAGTAGATCACTTATGCTGACGCGTGCACACGGATACCAGGGGTGCAACGATGTGTGGTCACGATACGATTCAAGAATGCTGTTGCTTTATTGACAACGATGCGATCTGAAACGATGCCCTGACTCGAAATCGATTCGGTAACTTGACTCAGTGTGATTGACAAGATAGTCCAGCAGCGTGTGGATTATAATCTGTTACTTAATGTTAGGGAGACAAAAGAAATCCTTTTCGACCCCGGGTCCACGGGGGCCACAGCCAGAGTGAGTGAGGCAGGTAACATCGCACACTGAGCATCAGCTAAAATGGGATCGTTGTGCAGAGGAGGTTTGTTCCTGTGCCGGCCAAAGATTGCTTCTCTTATGGAGACTCGGAGGTCATGGCGTTGACAGTAATGTTGTACAGAGCAGCCATCGAGGCAGGCGTGCGCTTTGGTACCATGACATGGTACGGCAACCTGTTCGACAAGCTCAAAGCACCACTGCGCAGCCTAATTCACAGGGCTCCCAAGATGATGGGCACGCCCCCTCCCTCCTCCCTTCAGGAGATCTTTGAGGAGGCCTTCAGGTACCACAGGACCTGCTGCCTACAAGGAGGCGTTTAGGTGCCTCACTGCAGACTAAGCAGGTACGAGTTCCTTTGTCCCACTGTCGACGGAGCCTCTGAATGGACGGACAAGTCAGAGTGGAGATGCACAGACTCACTGTTGTCTCTAGTTTACTCTTGTTGTTGTGAATGTCTGTGCTTTGTGTGCCATCTTGTCCATACACCACGACTCCTAACAACCCTGTACAAAGTTTCTCCTTAAAGATAATTCGAACTTTTTAGCCAAAAATTCTACCAGTGTGCCTGTGAAAGAAACCCCTGATTACTGGACCGTGCAGGTGAGGTTTCCTAGATTCCTGTTGTTTCTTGTAAGGGGTTTGGGCACAAATTAACTATGGATAGGAACAAACAACAAGTAAACAACCAATGGCAAATGCTTTCTGTTTTATTTGAATGAAGCTCAGCCAACACTTCAGGTTGAAGTAACAGCAGGTTCACCTTTGCTGCTCTCATTTTCAACATCCAATGAGTTTTCAGTCCAAGTACAGTGAGCGGCAGCAGCATCTCCTGCTTACCTGCTACTTCTGCGTTTGTTCAGCAACATCAAAATAATAAAATATTTAAAGTTTAAAGGGCCCCCAACATCTCCGCAGGTTGATTTAACAGCAGGTTACCTGCTATTTTAGCTTTTCCCTGTCCTACAAACAGGAAGTGACTTATTTAGAGCGGCTCCGTCTTTGCAGGAACCAAAGTGTCTCCGCACACCGGCCCGCAGTCGTGGCTCGACAAAGTCTCATTCACCAGCTTCTCCTCTGTCGTCCGCCATGCCACGTATTGTTGTTCTGCTGCTGGTGCGCGGCGACGATGTCACCAACAGGCAGCCCGACATTTCATGTCTTTATGATTAAAAGTCCCAAAAACACTTTTATATAAATTCTGCCGTGCTTAAATCTCGTGGGTGATTTCTCAGTATCGATACAATCGATTGATTACGTTTTAAAACAAAGTCAGATCGATGTGCGTCGTCCAGAAGGCCGATTTGCTGAGCACGGACCGATGTAGTTGCATCATGGAATATCAATCGATGCATGAATGTGGTGGATGAACCGTTACGTTTACTTCACAAAATAAATGGACCAAAAAAATCAATGGGTTTTTATGACAAACGTGTTGGCGCGTTGGTGAACTTGGTGTTTTGAGGTTTTATGATTGCGCGTGCAGACGTGGCGACCATAACTCCACTGATTGTTGTCAGCTCAGACGTCACAGAACACAACCATGAAGGAGAGAACCCTCCACTCACAGGAAGAAGGCTTTTATGAGGTGATGTAGAGAGAGAACCTGGCTCCACTTCCTGTTAGCAGAGAACCTTGAGTCTCCTGAGCCGCCCGTCTTGTGCACCCCGGGGTTCAAGATCAGGAAGACGAATGGTCACTGCTCCCCCCACACTCAAGGAGACCAGGACTTGCAGTCCCTCAGTGGCCCCGGCGACGCGCCCAGCACCCCTGAGGTCCCTGCCTTCCAAACACCCCACTTGAACCGTCTGGTCAGCATCAAAAAGGTATCTGAAATTATTTTAGAATCATCTGGTAAAGCCGGCACTGATCAGTGCTTCCGTTTCCTCTCTGAGCCACGATTCTCTCACTCTCTCGCTCGCCGCAGGCTGATGACAGCCACATCTTTGACCATCCTTTAACGCCTCATCACGGAGCCAGCGGCTCCAAACGCTCGTGGGAGTATGATGTTCCAGAGGTTTCCCTCTTGGCTGTGGAGGAGAAGCAGGCGCCCCAGATGCCCAACCTGGAATCCATGTTGGGAAACTCCTTAAAAGTTGTAAGTTGTTCTTGTTGTTTTTGTGCAGGTCACTCTTGACTGAGGTTGACGGTGTTTCAGCAGCCTTTTAGATGAGAAGAAATACATAAAGTGGAAATAAACAATCAGTAAGGGTGGGGTCCTCAGTGAAGGGGGACTGGAGGTGAAACTGAAAGGCAGCATCATCAGAGCTACTACAGCTGTGTTTGGTCTGTTTAGTGCAGGATGCCATGTTTTCTCCACACACAAAAAACAGTTTGTTTGTACTTGTCAGCAAATTAGTTGAAAATTTACTGAGATTGTTTAACAAAACTTGGAGGAGCCATTTAGTTTGGGGGCAGACAGATGTTTGCTATGGAGGACAGCAGAGAAGAGGTTGTCATTGGAGAAGCGCTAATCAGACCAGGACACA
Source organism: Aulostomus chinensis (assembly GCF_037954235.1). Classification (NCBI taxonomy): domain Eukaryota; kingdom Metazoa; phylum Chordata; class Actinopteri; order Syngnathiformes; family Aulostomidae; genus Aulostomus; species Aulostomus chinensis. Next base: position 26,312,935 of record NC_141331.1, read on the forward strand.
CATGATATGCAGTATTTTAGCGATTACCTGTCTTTCCCGACGCCACAAACCGTTTCACAGAGCTCATCAAATTATTTGCCTGTACCTGCTTTACTGGTGGTTTCTAGGGAAGCGCCAAAGTACCAAAATGTTCTCAGGAGCCCACCGTGGACAGTATGGAACCGGACGGACCCACTCAAGAGTTCAGGCTGGGGACGCCCCACATCAGACGCTGCTGTCCAGAGGCCAGCACCCCAGAGATGCCGGACCTCAGCTCTGTTACGCAGGACATCTGTAAAGTAAGACTGAAGAGCCCGTCAAACCTCTGACGTACTTGTGGCCATATTTGTAGTTTAGCTGGTCAAGTGCCAGCACCGTCAGTCACTCTCCACTTGATGATGATGATGATGTCAGATATCTCATTATAAAAAGAAAAATCTAATTAAGCAAAGAACATGTGCTTTGAAAATGGAGCTCATCTTGAATTGTTGCAACACAACGGTTTGTTAAAAATGAGTAAGTTAAAGTGTAACAGCCACAGTTCTGTGTGGACCACTCACCTTGTGGGCAGTGGGTGGCAGTCTTGTAGTGGGCGGGGCAAATGCATTTCTCCAGGTGGGGTATTCAGGCCAGGTGTGTGAGAGAGCAGCCGTGTGGAAGCTCCCTAACTGGAAGTATTTTCAAGCGTCGTGTATCTGAACCTACGGAAACATGGAAGGAGCATCCAGGCAACAAATCGTGAAACGTAAAGACAGCAAAGGCTGGACACCGGCGATGTAGGCGGACACCGGCGCCTCATTATGGTCAAAGGCGCACACCAGTGACCTAAAGGGAAGCCACTTATAAAAACTATAAAGTGAAGAAACGTGTCGTGTAAAAAAAAAACTTCCTGTTTTTCCAGAATACCCACAGATGTGTTGAACTTCGCACGGACAAATCCGGCCTGTTCTCTCCCAGACAGGTGTTTGGATCGACGCTAAACCTTTCACCCGTCATCTTCATCAGTATAGTTTGGTTTGCTCACTTTTAAGTTTCTTACTTCCTTCAAACAACGGGAATTTTTCATCATGAAATGACAGTTGACAGGAACCACACTGAGTCCTGGTGAAAAGGAAGCGTTGAGCTTTGTTTCTTCGCCCTGTGTGGTTTTAAGGAGCATCCAAAAGACAAACATCACTCGTGTTTAGAATTGGTAAAGTTCCTCATGCGTGTCCCAGTCTGACAATGACTGGTGTTTAAGGGGTGGCACCAGCGTGCAGATTTGATCATCTGCTCCTCTGTCTCGCTGCTTTGGTTTTGCAGCTCGTGTCTCAGACTCAGCTGAGGAAGACGGAGGCAGCAGTGGTGCATCAAGTCAGACCAGAAAAAGATCCAAGCAGGTGAACTCAGAAAACTACTTTCCTCTTCCTTCCCTGCAGATATGAATTCACATTTAATGACTCATGATGGACAGCTTTGTATCCTTGTGTCCTTCCCTTATTCCCTACTGTTACACCGGCCCACGCTCCCCTTCCATGAACCAGTCTACCATCCAGTCCCCCATCAAGCTGGCTTGCTCTCCCTGCCTCCCCTTCCAGAAGCTTCCTTCTTCAACTGTTATTAACATTTCCATGTTTCCCACATTTTGCATTGTAAACTGTTTTCTTGTCTGTACCAACATCTCCTGCACGTCTGTCCCTCCTGGTGAGGGATCCTCCTCCCCTCCTCACCCTGAGGTTTCTCCCATTTTTCCCTCTTAAAGATTTTCTATGGAGTTTCTCCTCAGTCGATGTGAGGCTCTGAGGGCAGAGGACGTTGTTATGATGCCATGAAGCCTGGAGACAAACTGGTGGGGAAAACAGGCTACAAATAAAATTGCCTTGCCTTCCATCCATCTCCTCCTCCTCCAGGTGCGGGACTCTGTCGGTGGTGTCAGAGAGTGAGTTTCAGAGTTTGCCAAGCTACCTGAGGCAGGTGACGCTGCACAAACTCAACCAGGCCGTCCACAACATCAACAAATTCATGGAAGCGCGTCAAGGTCAGTTCAGCCAGTGGAAGCAATGAAGGGCTGACGTCCCGTCGACCTGCAGGAGCTCATATTTGCAGTTGCCTGGAGCGTCCGTGCTACTGGACATTCAGGACAGCAGAGTGGCAACACGCCGTTTTCCCTCCCTGCAAATACAAGTAGAACTCGTCTGATCTTACAACTTTAATTACCTGCAAGGTTGTGCTCCATGGTGTCTTTATAATACGACCTGCTGGTGCACGGTCACAGTTGACCCTGATTACTCATCACCTACAACGATGGTGACCTCCATTTTCCCATCAGCAGCTTAAATAACCACTCAACTTTCTCCTATTTTTCATAAATAACGGCAATTATTTTCCCTCCTTGTGGAGGCTGGGAGCCTCCTGCTCGTCCTTCACCCCTCTGGGTGACCCAGCCTGAGTGAGTGGTTTACCCCAGACTGACTGCAGGCGCTCTCTTTTATTGGTCCGCCTTCTACGGTGCTCTGATCTGGTTACTGAGGACAGGTTTTTTGGTTTTGTTTTTTAATGTTGAACTTTATTTTACATTAAGAGTCTGGACAAGCAGTGAATCATAAACGAGTGATCGATCAGTTATTGAGGTCAATCTCACCTTCTCCCGTTCTGGGTGTGATGTCACCTCAGCCTCTGAAGATTTCATCCATTAAATCTTACATTTTCAACAAAAGAGGAAATTAATTGGCGTCTCCATCGTGACTCAGGTGTGCTGCATGTGACGAGAGGAAGAGACAACCTAGGAATGGTTCAGGGAAGCTCTGTCAACGACGCGTCTAACCCCGCTTGTTCCCTCCTTTCCTCTGTAGGGGAACAAGTGGACTTCCAGATGGAGGAGCTGAGGACTGTGATCAACAGCGGAACCAAGGCCCCCATATACGTCCTCTGTCTCAGCGAGCTCAAGAGGCTGGAGCATGTGGGAGGAGCCAAGAGCACCGCCGTGTACAAACTGAACCTGCACATCTGAAGCTTCGTGGGACACTTGGACTGCATCAGAAGTGGAGAAATCTCTGGCCGTGTGCCAGGCCTCCGTCAGAGCACACGACGCTCGGACGGCCTCACACAAGCACCATGACACGTATTCCCGATGGTCTGGAGCAGAACTACCCGCGATGGCCTCCGGGCACAAATTCAGCTCAGTAACATTTAATTTGACCTGCCAGATGGAAGAAAAATAATAAACATTCATCATGAAAAAAATCTAAAACAAAATCCTTTAAAAATGCTGCTGCAGATATTCATTCTTTTCCATGCACCTCCTCATTATCACCTGTTCTTTCACAGCAAATATTAAGCCCCGCCCTCGATCTACGAATGCCATCAAGGGCTGGGCTTAATATTTGCATCACTGGCGTGCAGCTAAGCTAACTAGAGACAGGCCGCGATTGTTTTTCATGGCCAATACAGGGTTTTTAGTAGTCAAGGAGGCCGGTAACAGATATCCCTCTTCTCCTGTTGAGGGTGGTGGGGTGGAGCCTATCCCAGCAGCCTTCCCCCTGGACAGGTCACCAGTCCATGGCAGGGCCAACACACAGAGACAGACAACCATTGGCTCTCCCAGCCACGCCTACGGTCAATTTAGAGTCTGGATTAACCTGGTCCCTCTTGATGTCTTTGGACTGTGGAGGAAGCTGGAGTACCAGAGAGAACCCAGCAGGAACAGGGAGAACATGGAGACTCACCCAGAAAGACCCCGTGCTGCAGCCGGGGCTCCACCCACAACCTTCTTGATGGGGGCCACAGTGAGGACCTCTGCTCAGTTTGATAACACTTTTCACTTTCCTGTGCAGATCGTGGCTCTGCTGCAGGCCAACGCCAGACACCACCGTGGACGCTTGGTTGTGGTGAGTGTCACCTCTTTGACGAGTGTGTCCATTCGTATCGACCGGTCATCTGAGTTTGTCCCCTTCCTTTGTTTCTGACTCGTCCTCTGTCACTGGCTGGGATTCCCGTTTCTTCTGTGCTGCTTCTTACAGCTCAGGGCGATGAATCCTAAGATGGGACCACAGGTTTGAAGTATTTTTGGTTCCTCCTGTCATTGCGCCCATGTGACGCCTTCATTGCAGGTATCACAGACCGCCGTCCCTGGTGCTGGTTGACTGTCATTCTTCCACACTGCACTTTTAAACCTAAATCCATCCATCTGCATTAAGGGTTTGAAAAAAGAGAGTTAAAAGTGGGGCCACATGTGACATACGCTCGACTCATCACGCTTCAGCATTTGGGAAGCCTGTAGTTGGTTTTCGGATGTAAAGGTTATATTTTAACAGCATGTGATGGCAGCGACCCGGTCATCCAAAACCAGGCCTCAGCATCACTAATGATTAACGTTACAATCGCTGAAGAATCAGTAGAGTGGGAGAGCTCGTCCCTGAGCCCCAGGCCGTTCATGCAGGCTTTATGATGCAGTCACGTGTCCCAGGTCTTGACCAGCAACATCCTCCTCTACTCGAGACTGTCAGACAGCTTCAGGACTCTTCCTCCAACTACGCCTCACTGCTGCTGCTGCTTGGGATCTCCCGTCAACACAGAAGAAGGTAAAGTAAAAGAACCTGGTGGTGGAACAGCTGTCGCTGCCCTGCAGTTCTCCGACAGACGGAGCTTTGCTGTCACGTTCTGCAGCTTCTCGTGAGGCGCGCGCACGCACACGCTAGCCATCCCTCAACGCTTCCTTGCAGTATGCTACCTGAATATTACTCTCACACACTTGTACTATCACTATTTCATATTCACGATAGCAATCTTGTGTCACGAGCAGACACATCTGGAGCGACCAGAGCCGCCGCTCATGTTTCTATGACGTCATTCGGCTCACAGTAACGTCACCAGTAGTTGTGAGTTGTAGAGGACTGGGATGTTTATCACAATTCACAAAGTCCGCCGCCTTCGCTTACCTTCGGAACCTGTCTCTGCACTCCGGAGCTTCTCCTCCCAAACCTGCTCTCTCCGCCGTGCGTGAGAGCCTGAGCGTGCACAGCCTCCACTGCTGGTTGGCTGATACCCAGGGCATGGCTCTGCGTGTAACCAATCCGATGGTGCTGTGGGTGGGACAATGATGGAGAGAGAGGTGACTGCAGACTGAGAGGCGCGGCTGCAGAAGAGCCGAAATAACCCCGTTTCAAATTGATCCGTCATCAGCAGTCCGATAAAAAAGGCTTATGCAGATATGCCTCAAAATACCGAATATCGGCGCCGATAATCGGTCTGTGTCAGGTCTGGAGCTCCCAATGAACACACGGGAGAGAAGGGATCGATCTGCGCTGCATGGTGTGTCCAGCGGTTCACCGTAGCTGCTCAATAAACTGCTCTTCGTTCAGTTGGCGTGGATTAGAACTGATTTATACATAAAGATGGTGAACCTGACTGTTGTGTTGTTTTAACAAAGGTCCAGGATACAGAGGGCGGCTGATGTGCTGCAGGCGGAGCTCATACGAAGCTGCTGTTGTCAAATCAGTTCTACGAAGCTTTCAATAATCAGTGACCACAGCAGAGGCAGAACCCAGCCCACACCAGCGGCCGCAGCTTGTTTGACCTGTGGGAGTTTAAGTCTGGGATTAGGGTTTGATTGTGGTGGAGTTGGTGAGGCTCAGCTTCCTGTCCGGAGACATCAGCAAATGCAGCTCTGCCATGTGGAATACTGCACATTAAGAAAGTAGCGAGAGATGATTGAAGTATGAGAGGCAGTAGTACATGTAAGAGATCCGAGCCAGAGAGGCAAGTATTCGCAGGAAGCCACCGACGCCCTGTGACTCGGTCAAAGCTGCGTCCGTGACAGTCACACCGACACGCAGCCTGATGTCCAAAACACCGCAGGTCAGCAGCTTCAGCGACGTGATGACGTCACGCTCAGTCTGCGTAATGAACGCCAGCGTCCGTCCGCCAATGACGACGGTATTTTTCCCCCCACTCACTCGTCGGCCACCATTTTGGGAGTCAAAACAGCCTCCAGGTAGTAGTAGCGCCTACCTCCCCGCCTCTCCGTGGCCTTACTATGGTTCACACCTGTGTGGTGGCTGGCTGTAGGAACCGACGGACCCCCGGCACCTCCCTGTCCTTCTACCGTTTCCCCCGGGACCCGGAGAGGAAGCAGCGCTGGATCGCTGCCGTGAACCGCCAGGGATGGGTGCCCAACGACGGCAGTCGGCTGTGTAGTACTCACTTCATCTCAGGTTAGTTCCCACCAACTTACACGCTGCTCCCTCCTCTCTGGTCCCTAACTTTACCATTTTATTCCTCTGGTTGGAATTTCATTGACATCTAAAGTGCGTTCATGTGGTGTTTTTCATTTCGTAGTAACTTCCAGGCTGGTAGGCGTCGTTGTTTAGTAGCGTTTTTCTCGTATTACTGCTAACTTGCGTGCAAGCTAACGCAGCAAACGGCGCTCCAGCAGCGAGGGTCCGCGGTGCCAGCAGCGGCTCCTGCTGCCTGCAGCTGACAGCGGCCGGAGTCCGATGCTGGTCGTGAGGGCACAGAAAGGCTTTGGGTTTCGACTTGAAGTCTCAAATATTAAATCACGTTCGTGCTGCGCGTCCTACTTCTATTCCGTTTCATGTAGAATAAAGTAGAACAACACTGTGTCCTTTACTACAAGTACTTTGGATTAGCCAGTACATGCACCCTTCCCTCGAGAGGAGAAGTAGAAGTACTGCCTCCAGTACTGTGACTACTTCACTCGGAGGTGAAGCGAACAGGTCCGGGTTTTAGAGTGAAGCTTCAAGTAGGTTCGTACAGGCTGGCTTGTTCCTTTTCTGCAAAGCCAACAGGAACGTTTGTATCTTCGGACGACTCAAATATTCCACGCTGAAAATAATAATAACAAAATAATAATCCAGTGGCATTAAGAGCCGTTGAATTTGCTGAGTTGCAAATTTGTGTTTTGTGTCAGTAACAAAACTGGAAACGGTTTTCAGTTTGATTCAAGCCTGACACGGGGAGATGGAGGTGGACCGGCACAGACTGGTGCGGATTTAGGTTTACATTTCTGTGCATTTATGTGTTCTGTCCCATCCTTGGTGGTGAGACTGGGTCTCCGTATTTGGAAGATGTGTGGTTACTCAGGAGTAGAAGAGTTATGTTCAAAAGAATTAAAAGAAAGTTAAAGGCCTTGGAACAAATGACATCACATCCCCTCACTTGTGTCATCACGTCCCTCACTGATGACGTCACATCCTTCACCGATGACGCCACACCCCTCACTGGTGACGTCAGTCCCCTCACTGGTGACGTCAGTCCCCTCACTCGTGACGTCACGTCCCCTCACTGGTGTTGTCAGTCCCCTCACTCGTGACGTCACGTCCCCTCACTGGTGTTGTCAGTTCCCTCACTGGTGACGTCACGTCCCCTCACTGGTGTTGTCGGTCCCCTCACTGGTGTTGTCAGTCCCCTCACTGGCGACGTCACATCCCCTCACTGGCGTCTTCTCGTCCAACTAGAAGAGTTTGACACCTGAGAAGTGAATGTGTTGCAGCAGCACTGGGCACTGCTTCCATCTCAGAATAAAATCATGAACAGTCTGAATTGGGTTTAGTTTTCTGTCGCGGTGCGTGGCTCACGATAGCGATCTGTCTTTCTGAGGAGGAAAAGACAAAAAAACCCAAAAAGCAGGAAAGAGGTTTTTATTCCCAGAACTGTGGTGTCAGTTACTCAGAATTTGACCAGAGGGGAAACAAGATGGAGCAAGTCAGCTGTTCCTCAACATTGATGGTTCTGGAGAAAAGCAAAACACAGCACACAAGCATAGAAGAACAAAGATGTATAGCAACGCTTTCTAAAAATGTCCACAAAAAAAGTAAAATGAGTTTGTAAGGATTAATTGTCTGAGCTCAGAAGGTGTGTGGGCGCCCCCTGTTGGGCAATGATGCATAACTGAAGCTACAGTTAGCCACCAGGACCGATCGAAACACATTATATGTTAAAGTGGCCAAAATATTGGCTAAAAAAGATTTTTTTTTAAAAACTTAACACTTAAGTTGCTTTTTGGCTCCTTAGTGGCAAAATTAAAAGTTTAAAACAGCCAAAACAGCCCCGGATGTCAGAGGGTGAAGCCGAGCTCCAACCCCAAAAATCAGCAGCTTCCTTGGACAGCCACTTCCACATGTCTCTGAAGTTGTTTTCCTCCTGTTCTCTTACATGCAGGTAAACAGGTGAAGAACCCTCGTTCTCCAGATTATGTCCCTTCTGTGTTCACGACAGCACCCTCATCCCCAGAGATGAAGGAGCCAGGTTCCTTAGACATCCCAGACAAGCAGGAGGCCCGCGTGGAGGCTGCTAACGCCCTGTTGTTCCTGCAGGGCCAGGGCACGTCTGCCGTGGGGGGGCTGGGTCATAGTGAGCATCCCGAGAAGACGGAGCAGGAGGCTAACGTGGAGGACAGCGCCTCCTCTTCCCTCAGCACGGATGCAGAGGAGGAGGACGAGTCTGTGAGTGACAGCAAGAAAGGAAAGTTTGCTCCTAACTCCAACACGCCGGTCAACTTTGATGACATCCTGAAAGCTCTGAAGAAGGAGAACCAGGCTCTCAAGGAGTCTGTGGAGAAAATGTCCCTCTCTGAGAACTCGTTGAGGAATGATGCAGAGAAGGTGAAGTTCTACACTGGGTTACCCAACTACTTTGTCTTGGAGACAGTCATGTGGCTCCTGGCGCCTCATATGGACGGCATAAAAAACATGAAGCTGTCCAAGTTTCAGCAGCTGCTGCTCACATTGATGCGTCTCCGTCTGGACCTCCGGAATCAAGACCTGGCCTACCGCTTTGGTGTGAAAGTTGGCACGGTAACCAGAACTGTTCATCGGATGGTCAACATCATGTCCTCCACGCTGGTGCCAACAGCTGTCTTCTGGCCCTCCAGAGCTGAGCTGCGGAAGAACCTGCCGGTGGCCCTGCGCTCGTCCTACCCGGACTGCGCCGTCATTGTAGACTGCTTCAGGGTGCCCTTTGAAGGGCCAGTGTCCCGGGGCAACGGGCAGCAGCAGCAGAAGGAGGTGGCTGGCACGCAGGGGGTGGGAACAGGTTGTAATGTGCTGAAGTATCTGATTGGCGTGGCTCCACAGGGTGTTGTCACCTTCGTCTCCAGGGGCGTGCTAGGAAACGTCAGTGACAAGACCCTCGCCGAGGGCTGTGGATTTCTGTGCAAGCTTCTCCCCGGTGATGTCGTCTTGGCAAGTCGTGACCTCGACATCGCAGATTCTGTGGCCGCCCGCGGAGCTCTGTTTAAAATCACCGGTAGCTACCAAGAGGAGGCGTACTGGAGCTCCGAGAGCTCACCGGTGGCTGAAGCAGCCTCTGAGACGCTGAGCGTGCAGGCGCATGTGGAGAGGGTGATCTCCATGGTGAAGCAGCGGTACGCCATGCTCACGGGCCCCGTGGAGAGGCCCTTCACCACGGCCTCCGAGCGCACATCAAACCTCTCGACTTTTGATAAGATTGTGCAAGTCGCCTGTGCCTTAAACAACCTGTGCATCTCTGCTGCTCCTCTGGAGTGATTCGTGCAGACGTGCCTGGTGCTCCCTACTGCCACTCAGGCACTTCTCCTCCCTTTAATGTCAGGCCCAGTTCTCCCTCCGTGTCCCTGTGTCAGTAACACACAGAAAACTGATTTATTACCCACTTCTTTCTCAGTCAGTGAATGTGATATTCCCTGTTATTCAGGACAGCTCATACTGGGGAATATGTGCACTTCTCCCAAAGCCACAAACCACATTGCTGAGATGTGATGTCATGAAGTTATGCAACTCATCTGACAATGAATGGCACGCTTGCTTGTAAGGATCTGTTTAGCATTTAGCTTTGAATGTGAGTGAAGTCTGCCCCCATTGGCCATGTGTATATACCCTGGTATAGCAGTGGTAGTTTGGGTGATGGACAGCGCTCCCATAATGCAATCTTGTGGCACTCAAAAGTGTGCGGATCTTTTTCATTCTGACGAAACACTGCAGCAGCAGCTGAGGCTTCTGTTGAAGCGAGGATCTGTAGGTGGAAGCAGCTGCTTGTGCTTGTGATGTATGGAACATGAAGATCTGTACAAACAAGAGGAAGAGAGGTAAAAGGGTTAGAACAAACACAACAGCATGCACAAGGTCTCAGGTAGGACCCTTGCAGGAACAGACCCCTCTTTGGCTATGACTCCGCTCAAATGTACCCCCCTCACACCACAGGGCCTCCATATTGCCTCCACATTAAGGATAATTCAGCCAAAGATGAAAATTCCGTCGTGATCTACTCACCTCATTCTTTCACGGGAAGTTGTGTTGCAGGAACCTGCAGCTGCAACAGCTGAAGGCTACCGTGGTTACATGGCTAAAAACGTGGCGTCGGTGACATTTGCAAAACAAAAAAACTGCTTTGAACAAGCAGTGCGGAAGCATGTTATGTTTAATTTCTTTTTTATATTAGGAAATTGAAATTCCATTTTTGGGTGAACTGTCCCTTTAAGAGTTAACGTAACTGCTGAATCCAGCGCTAAAATCCAGAGAAGCTATAAACGCCACAGCTAACCAGCGGCTGGTGAACACGGTTGCAGACGGGCGAGATGGAGAGCGACCGTAGGGCTCCAGGTGAACGCGGTCCCTGCTTCCAGCTGCGCAGGTGCTGTTGTAGTCACAGTGCATGTCTGCTGCCCCCAGGTGGCCAAAAATCAGCTACTGCAGGTTTACATCATTATTTTTGAAATGTCTTAAATCTGCTCTTGTTTAGGAAAAAGGAAAAAAATCCACTTTTGTACCGCGTTACCCTCCATGAGTGAGTCTTCTGATGTCATTAGGGTTTTCCTTTTTTTCCCTCCGCGTTTCCATTCGTTCTTTTTTTGACCGTAACTTTTTTGATCGCAGTGAGAAACCACAGAGATGTTTTCACTAAAGGCATGACTCCCTGAGGTCACTCGGCTTCAGGAGGGGCTGATATTTTCATGCTTTGTCAAATAACCCCCCCCCCCCCCCAACAAAAAAAAAAAAAAATGGTTTTGCTCAGAAGTCACCTTGTGACATCGTAGTAGGTCAGACGGTGCGGTGGTTGTGTCCGGTGCCGGTGCCTTAGATGAGCTGGTCCACATCGACTCGTGTTTATGTTGCCTCGTCAGGATGTTGTGTTCTCCTGGCAGGTTGGGTTACCTGGTTACACCAACACCTTTCTCCTTGATGTTTTTATCTCTGCATTATTTACTTGTGTGTGTGTATATAGAGTCAGAAAGAAATGTTCCTATTTCTTTTAAATGTTTTATAAATATTTCCTCCATTTAATATGTATAAATTCCAAGCAATGTCAAGTTGTATGATTTGAAAGCGATAAAGTTGTGTGGGTACAGTCACAGTTCCGGTCCTTCGGAATCGTCTGGTTTCTTACGGCTTTCCACGAGATGGGAGACTGAAGGGGCTCAGCTCTGGTGGGCAGCGTTGCTTCACGCTTGCAGCTTCGCCGTTGCACAGTGTGGAATGTGCCTTGTGTCCTCTGACCCCTGGATGTCTTGTCTTTTTCTTTTGTCACTCGTTGTATGCTTGTCATGTATGATTGGGGCTCCTCTTGCAATGATATTGTCTTTTTGGTACAGTTTCTTATTTTGCTCTCTTATTTATTCAGCTGTGTTGGTTCATGTTAAGCCAACTGGAGGCCAGAAAGTGGAAGAATAAGGCCTCACTGATGGTTCCTATGTTGTTTACAGGGGGGAAGCTAATTCTGTTACTCACCTCTCTGTCACTGTTAACAGGGCTTAAGGAGCGACGACGCATGGCATTATGGGATGTGCCGGCCGTGCTGGAAACATGTGACGTTAACAGCAAACAAGGCTGAGACCAAAGCTACTACAGCATGTTAGTTGGAGAAAGTTCCTACTGCACGCGTGTGTAGGATTTAGTGACCCCTAGTGGTTAAATTGCAGTTCGCAACTCGTCAGGTGAGGCCCTGCTCATTCTGCTGGCTTGTTTATATTTCTGTCAGCCAATTGTGATGGCCATGGCCGGTGATAAGCCAATCATATTCACCGTGGGAGGCGCTAAGCCCAGGATGCACATAACGTTGAAAGTTGTTAGTGTATATTTTCACTGCTCACTGAAGAGCCCAGCGGACCAGCTCTGTTCCACCATCCTCCCCGTTTTCAGTGAGTGTTGCTACTGGCTTCACTGTAGCAGGAGGCAGAGAATGCTGACTGACATCATCCTGTACCACATCCGTGTTCATCCTCATGTTTCTACCCTCGCTCGTTGGGTTTCAGTCTTTCTTGGTGTTTTCATTTCTTGGATTAAGAGGGAGTTGCGCTCCATTGCTTTAAGTTGCGTAAAATAAGTATTTAAGTCGGCAACTGCTTCTTCCTCCATCTTCTTCTTGGCCTTCCACCGGTGCATAAACATGACCTAATTCAAGCTTTGATTCGCTTCAGTGTTGAAGTGTTTGCTTTTGCTGGGCCACTGCAGAAACACAGCAGGCTCCACGGAGCTGTGAGGAGAAGAGCAGTGCAGGAAATTAGTCAGTCGCTCAACGTCTGCTTCCATCTCTCCAAGTCAGTGGGTTTTGAGTTCATTACCCCAAATAAGGCCAGTGGTTAGCACTGACTTAATATTTTAGACTTCCTCTCCCGCATCAAACACATCACTAAGTACCGCACTGGTGAATTCTGAGGCTTAGAAACAGCAGTTGCTAACAGTTAAGACGACAGATATGAATACAGGAGGAACATGAGGCTCAGTGACGTCATCGCATGTCAGCTTTGTGCTTTTAGCATTCGCATGTCAGCTCGAAAACTGGTTTATTTGTGACAATTATCCTGGGAAATCAAAACATGTAAACCTCATAAACAGAGGTTGTTGTTTTTTTGTACAGTATTCTGAAAACCAGCATCCCAGGGGGTTTGCTGGAGGAACCCACATCCCTGTGGCTCTCTGCACGTTGATCCTGGTCTTCAGGCACTTATATTATCCTCCATTTCTGTCACTAAATCCTACACACTGGAGCTCACAAGTTATTATGAATTTTAATATTTTTTTTATTTATTCGTAGCAGATGATCACCCTCAGCACCTGAACACATGACATGGATGTGGAACATCAGATGCCAACGTTTAAAAATAGCAAATGAAAGTGAAACGGACCGGCGGTAAATCTTTGTCATCTTGTTTCTGAAGGAGGGCCAAGCTGAGATCCGGGTCAGGGCCCTTCAGGGCCTCTGATGACCTCTTGGCTTGACAAGAACATCTGCACACATTCAAAGTCTGGAGGTTTTCACAGAATCCAGCGTCTCGCCACACGCGTCTGTTTGCTTCTATTGTTGCATGTGCTTCCATGAGGTGTCGAGAGTTGAGTTGATCTCTTCTGCTTGTCTCCATGTTAGTGAGTGAAAAACGGACGTCTGATAAATGCGACAGCCTGTTGACGCTTCCTCTGGACTGATGTGTTTCTTGTGTGTGTGTGTGTGTGTGTGTGTGTGTGTGTGTGTGTGTGTGTGTGTCCTGCTCTTTAATTCCCCTGCTGCGTGTGTTGGCCCCTGATTGTGCTTGACAACTCAATGATTAGAGGATATCTGTCTTCTCTTCACTCTGGCTCCTGTTGATTTCAAGGCTTCGTGGTGAAGGTTCCCTCCGAGGCCAGAGAAGAGTTACTGAGTACCAATGTACTGATATTTTTTTTCATTTATCAAAGATAGAAATACTGTGGAGGAAGCCCCGCCTCGAATAAGCGCGGTGAGATCTCTCACTCTGCCTCGATGTGGCTCCTGGAATTTGACCTTTGGCGCCCCCCTGTGGTGTAATGTAAAAAGGTACCGCTACCCAGGGACTGACGCAATGGTTCGGTGGTCTTTCGTCGATTTTGAACTTTCAAGTCTCTTCGGAAGATAAAAAAGTCAAACAAAAGTGCCAGTCTTCATGGCGCCCTCGTCGTTTTCCACAGCGGTTTGTCCCTTCGAGTTTCCAGTCCCGAAAATACATCTTCAGTCGGCCGTCATTAACTCGGGTTTCCTAATGGTTCCTCATGACTTGAAGAGCAAACGTCTCATTGCTGGCCAGGATTTTTAAACCTGTTTATTTGATGTGTATAAGCAACTTCTGTCCTTGACCGCAGTCAGCAACATCCGGGCTCTCTACCTGTTCAACCAACTCCCGGGTAAAATGACCCGTTTCTTAGTTCTGTTGCTCTGTCTCGAAACTTCTGGTGTTGATGCAGTCACTAGTTGTTTTATTTTAACGTATTTTCTCTTACACCCGAGCATTAGTGTCCCTGACAGGCTCCTGACCTCCCCCGCACGTTGTCCAGTCCTAATTTTAACTCGTATTCTCTTTCCTGTGTTCGTATATGCGATTTTTTTTGTTTAAAGAACGCTGGTTCCTAACAGCCGCGTTTATTTATTTTGTTAATTTTTTAAAGTAAGTGTGAGACGGGAGCGGATCGTGATCGTGAGAGACGATCTTTGCTTCGGTGCTGACGTGCGGCGGTCCGTCACGTGACCTGTGGAATGTTAACAATGCAGCGAGTGTCCAACTTTGTGCTGCATTTCTGATCCTGCCTGGAGTCTGGGGAGAAAATGGAGGCTCATTTCATCATATTTACTCGGGTCCTCCGTCCACTCTGAGCCCTCGGCTGCCCCGCCACTCCCAGCGACCCGAAACCGGACTTTAGAAGTTGTGTTTGGACGGAATTTCCTCTTCGGACGGAGTTCTTCTGGCTGCTTCTCTCACATGGTAAGTTGAGAGGTTTTCGGGGAGGGGAGTGGTGGTGTAACATATTTCTCATAGACTGTATTTCCACGATTTTTTGCTGAGGGGAACGTTACGCCACGGTGAGTTGAATCGAAGTCGGGACGCTTTTCACCTCCGCGGGCTTAATGGAACTACTTTCTGCACAGACCCGTGTTTGTTCCCCAGCTTGGGATTCAGCGCCGAAGGCCCCGGGACGGTAAATCGGGGTTCCGAACTCTTTTCATGGCCGGGTGTTGAGACTTTGCCGGAGTCGGGTTTTGTCTTAAGGCTTTGCTCCAAACCAGGACGGTTGAACAACCCAGAAAGGTGCCCCCCCCCGCCCCCCCCTACTAATTCCAAGCCCTCACTGTCCTGCTGTGGGCCCCTCCAGAGACCTCCACGGGGCCCACACTCCATGTTGGGGACCAGAGATTCCTGTAGCTGCTAGTTTTGCTGGGTCATATTGTTTCTACCGTGAGCCTGCACGTAGGACCCTGATTTATTTGAATGCCTCTCCCCCACAGAGGGACTCTGCTGAGGGGGAGGTTCCAGAGGGGTCCAGGTTGTCATTTGGGTTGAAATGGCCCTTTTTCATCCACACAGGAAATCTGGCTGCATACTTTGGCACTGTTACAGCCATGTGGTCCTCCCAGGTGAGCCGCCGCCCTCCTGCTCCCGCCTGACTGGTGGTCTCACCAGCTCACCGTCAGACCTGAGGTCTGCGCCCCCCTTCATAAACAGCTTTATTTAGACTCTTAATGTTCCTGCAGCCTGTCCCCTAATGTGAGGGGTCACACGCCCGAGGCCTGTGGTGGTCAGTCCATGGTGGTGCAGAAGTGTCGTCAGGTATGAGGGTGCAGCTGGATTGGATTCTGTCAGGCAGCGCAGAGGCATCGTGTGTGTGTGTGTGGGGGGGGGGGGGGGGCAGATGTTCAGGCTGTGTTGTGTGTTTGGCTGTGCAGCAACAAACCCCACAGTGACATTCATGGATTCATGGGGGTGAATCAGTGAAGGGGGTATGATGACATTTGGGTGGAGGCAGCAGGTCACTGTGCTCACGTCTGGCTTCCATTAGCTCGTTCCTGAGAGCCCAAACCCCACGGAGCGACGACAGAGAGGCACCGCCGGTGCTCGGTTCTCTCAGGATCAAGTTATTCTGATGCCACACAGAAAACTTTTTACCAAAATTTGCTTGGGATACAATTGGGTCCAGCAATTCAGTCGTGGAGGCCATGAGATGTGACTCCTTCCTTTAGTTAAAACAAGATATGTCTCCACCTTGTGGCCCCACATGAATGAAAAAGTTTTTAAAAAATGTGATATTTTGTGGTCACAAAGTACAAATACTGCAAATATTACTCTGTTACTGCTCCAAGACTCCATATTTAGTAGACAAGTTCAGCGAATACCCGCCTCTCTTGGCCCATTCAATCGTGTCATACCTCTGTTGGTACTGTGTGTGTGTGTGTGTGTGTGTGTGTGTGCATCCTCGTTGCCCTTAGGACCTTCCAGGTGACAGGTTTATTTGTGTTCGACCAGCTTTTCCGCTCCACTCTGATCGCCCCTTTAACACGGATGGCGAGCTGTAACCACAGCGCCATGTTCGGCTCTCACGTTGAGGACCAGCACTGTGACATCGCGAGCGCGGAGACTTCTTCTTCATGTGTTGGTTTTGGGATGGATGTGTTCAGGTCCGTTCCTGACGCACGCTGGCTCCGGTGGTCAGCCAGTATGAAAGAGGGCTGGTCCGTGTGTGCCAACCCCAGCAGGCGTGTCCTGGCGAGCGGCGGTCGCAACACTTGAGACCACGCTCACAAGCGTGCGTGTGCACTCAGTCCTGGACGCATACAAGCGCGTTCTCTGTGGCGTTCTCTCACTTTCTCACACATTCTCGACTGTCTGATCCTCCATCAGCGATTCTTCCCTCCTCTCTGCTGTCAATCAAACCAATGCCGCGGTCATGTTGGTCCGTGCACGCGTTGGAAGGTTTCCATGTAACGTGTGAATGTATCGCACCTCCAGAGAAATGGGACTCTCTCTGTCTCTCGTAAGTCGCTGTCACTGGCGGCTAAACCAACCAGTAAAAAAAAAACAAACAAAACAATTCACGTTGTACAAAAACTGCAGTTTCTGTTCTACGAGGAAAGAAAAGTTGCTCCGGGTCGTTTGTACGAGACGGTGAAGAGCAGGACGCAGCAGCGAGGTGTTAATTCACCTCCGCTCCGTCTGAGTGTCTCTGCTTTCTGCTGGAGGTGTTTTTTTATGTACAAAAGCAAAACAAAAAAAATAAAATAAAAACTGAACTGAAACTGTCACCCAAAAACCGCAGTCGCCACCAAACCGCAGGCCAGCAGAGCTGTTGGACCCCCACTTCTGAAAACAGGAACCCAAACCTGGCGTTTCTGAAAGCAGTCGTCAGAAATCTCAGCTCAAATCAAGAACTCCAATATTCCTGACGAACGAGGGTCTGGCGGCCCGTCGTCCTCTACGCAGCTGAGAGGTTGTTCAACTTTTCCTCTCAGAAAAACAAAACAACTGTTGTTTTCTGCAGCAGATAAACGACCAAGAGACGCTGCAGCGACAAATCCTGACTTTTTTCATACTTTTTTTTTTTTAAAGAGGAAACAACTGTAACCCAGATTTTTGTTGTTGTTGTTGTTTTTTACATGAGAAGAAAGACTCTGTGTTGGACTGAGTGAGGTATTTTTTCTGGCTGCATTTTCTTGCAAGTGTGAGTTTCTGCTGGTTCCCAGGTGGAATGCAGGGTCAGAGGTCAGGGTTAAGTATGTATTGATGAAGATCAGGGCTAAGTTTGTGCGTGGGTGAGCAGCGCAGCCGCGCTGTTGCATATTTTATCCTGGTGTCAAGCTCGCCAGCGCTCACAGCACGTCACATACTTCATTTATCCAGTATAGCCTGTCCCATGATGGAGCAGAGGTATGACTTGACTTGTAGTTACTTGTGGAATGAAGTGCTCGTTGGTGGGACACGGCGCCTAAAGCACCGTAGGAATGAAGCCAAGAGATCCCAGAGATGGGGCAACATTCATGCAGCTCGGCACTTGCCTCCCCTGCCACCCACCAGTATGAAAAGCCAAACATGTTTTTATCCTTACAGAGTTTTATCTGTACAAACAGTGAAAGCTGTGTCCTTCTGAGCAATGGCCCAAAGGCTGGTGGGGCAGGGCTCTGGTTCAAGACCTCCTCATGTTTGTCAGCTCTGGTGCGAATGCCGTGAATGCCCTGCGTCTTGTGGGAAGAAGCTCCGGCTGACCGAGGAGATGAACTCACAACCCAAACCATCTCAAACCAAAAACATGATATCATGTCTTTCTGTGGGAAATGTTTCATAAAAATCAGCACCTTCAGTTTCCTCCCTTCTGCTACGAGGTTTTCACCTCTGTCTGTGAACGGGATGGAGCCAAAACTACGGTCCGAGGGAGAGCCGTTGGGTTTTGGGTCCGATGATTGAATCTGACCGTGTTTTGCTGCGGCGTGATCTGCTTTCCTTGCTGTGCTTTGAGGGTGTTTCCTTTTTGTGGGTGTGTCAGAGTTGTCGCCCAATCAGCAGCCACCATCGTGGCAAATGTTGAATCACATGATATCAAGCTTTCCAAATGGATCAGGCCTAGAACCAGACTCTTCAGACCAGTTTGGTTTAAAGAGACCCAACAGTCCTCATGAGCTAGAACATCAGTGACAGCAGTCTTCACCAGGCAGACACGACCAGCGCTCCCAGGCTGGGCGGCCATCTGCCTCGGCCAGGGAGGGGCAGTGGCGGTCAGCACCGAGAACACCGACTGCTCAAGAATACTCTTCTGCCTTCTTAACTGCACCACCGTTTAAACCAACAGTTTTCCTCATGGCATCAGTCCAGACGTCAGCAGCACTCCAGCGCGTTTCCAGCCAGTACCTTCGATTCTTGCTGTTGACAATTACAAATACTGGTCTTAGACTTTGTCAGACTTAGTCTTGACTACAGACGCACATCTCTTTAGGCGGTGCTACGGGGTCAGGTGTCATTGCACAAGTGTCCTGTCACTCAGACATTTTTGAATGCATGCTAAACAATTAGATTATAATTGCTGAACAAAGTTACTGGAATAATGAACAAGTTTTTCCACGGCAACCAAGTCCAAACCTGCCAAAACGCAACCGTGTCTATGGGTTTGGTGACTAACAGACCAGGTTGGCTTCTGGCGACCAGACGTCACCCAGGAAGCTGACGGGGATCTTTGATCTTTGGACAGAAAACCAGGCTGCCGCTCAGCTTCAGCGCCGCCTGTCAGGCGTTTGGCTGTCAGTGAAATCAGTGGATCCCAAACGCACACTGTGTGTTTTCGTAGTGGCATTGTTTCATTCAAATGTGCGTCTCATCAACAGCTGTGTGTGTGTGTGTGTGTGTGTGTGTGTGTGTGTGTGTGTGCACGGACAGACGTGCATACACTTTCTGTTTTTGTACAGTCTTTCTTTTTGTCATGTTTTTTTCATCTTTTGTGTGTGTGTGTGTGTGGGGGGGGGGTGCTTGTCCTATTGTAAATCATTGTGTACTCATTTGTGCAGCTGCAAACATGAAGAGCCCCTCATTTCTGTGGGACCAGTCGTTGCTCCCGTCACACACAGAAGGAAACGAGAGATCTGCAGCTTCATGGTGGGAGAAGCTTAGAGGACAAGAATTTAAGAGGAGGAGAGCTTCTGTGTTTGGTGTCTCAGTGTCACCGACACAACGACATCATCGCGCCTGTCTGAACTCACCACCTCCCTGAACCCTCGCGTCTTCTCACAGCCGACATGCTCACAGCGACTGTTGTGTGGCCGCCGTGGTGCGGTGGTTGTTACATTCACTTCATTTCCCACCACTTCTGCCCCCGTCTGCAGCCAGAAGCTCATGTGTGGTGTGAAGTGTGGAGATGGAGGTAGAAGTCCAGCCAGCTGTCTTTGCCCTGCCAAAGAAGCAACGTGTCAGTGGAATAAATCACACGCAACACAGTAGAGCCCTGCACGTTTGTGTACATGATCAGAAGCGTGGCCACAGCGTCCAATCCGGCCGTAATCATGGCGAGACGTGATCTGGGCTGCCGTCCACCGAGCTGGGAGTGTCAGCCTCAAGTCCAGATGGTCCGAGTCTGAGGGGGTGAACTCTCATCTTCACAAGCTTCTCAATCAAGTTAGGAGTTGATCAGAGGTCTCCGTCAGACTCCATCAGCATCAGTCAGACGTGAACACGGCCTGGTCCTCGGCGCCGAAGACTGCACCTCCGCTCAGGTGTCACCATATTTTTGTGAGGCTGGTGGAAGGGTTAGTGTGAGCGGGTCGGTACTGATGATCCATGAAGGCTTTCTCCTGTGTTTAAGCCTCGCTGTGCGTTCTCCCTTCACGTGTGCACTGATTGTTACCATCTTGTGCCCCACTGCAGGGAGCTTGAGGCCACACCCACTGCATGCATCAAAAATGTGTATTATCAATGTCTGCACACACACCTGCTTGTGAGAATACACACTGTCTATATTTGTATATGATGATAAATAAATGATTGCGTCCATATCTGTAGTTCATTAGCTTTAGTCCTCATGTTTCTGTCCATTCCCATGGAACATTTCCTACTTTGAATATTTCAGCCCCAGTGGTACTCTTGGGTCTAAGTCTCATCTTTCAGCAGTATTAGTACACAGATATTAGTATCAGCACTTGCAGCACAGATTCAAGTGTTGTGTTCATCATCATTGCCTGTGTTCCTGCCCTCTCGATATCAAGGAGATTAGAAATGCCCTCCTCTCCTGGTGTCGCCCCTCTGATTTCTTTTCGATGCCCACATGGAGCACCCGACAGGAACGTGTGCGTTTACCTTGCGCGTTAGCTAATCCCCAGAGGGGTGACGCTGCGGCGGCGGCGGCGGAATGTGGAACATGTTCCTCCAGATAAGACCGCCAAGCAGTGTCAGTGAACGCTTGATCTCAGGGGAGCGTCGCAGCCTGCGAGGCTCACATGTTTTGACCACCATGTTGAAGCTCTGCACGCTCACAGGGGTGTTTACCGATGACCACGTCGCACAAGTATGCAGTGACAGGCGGACTCGTGCAGCTATGCCTGGATGGGGTGCCTGGGGGGCGGGGGGGGGGTTGACCCCTATCATTCTTGAATGATTAATTAGGTATCTAACAGTCATGCTTGTGCTCTGTTGATTTCAATTAATGTGTCTGCTGTATTTGCTTTTTATAGTTGTTATTTATGTTTGTTTTTATCACTGCAAGTGAAAGTGGGGCTGCTGCCACCATCAGGAATGCGACTGCTGTTGTCAACCAAGCGGACGCTAGAATCGCACAGCGTCGAGCCTGCAGTCCACATTGAAAGGCCATATTCTCAACTACATGCCTGCAGACA
Source organism: Aulostomus chinensis (assembly GCF_037954235.1). Lineage (NCBI taxonomy): Eukaryota > Metazoa > Chordata > Actinopteri > Syngnathiformes > Aulostomidae > Aulostomus > Aulostomus chinensis. Next base: position 26,333,971 of record NC_141331.1, read on the forward strand.
GTTGCACTGCACTTGAAAGCATCAGTGTGTGTGGGGGGAGTCGGGGCGGTGGGCCTAGTTAAGGTCTAGTTAATGAAAGGACCTCTCCAACAACATGATTTACTACTAGGCATTGACATGATACAAATATTGTGATGTACCGCTTAATTTAGTGAAGATTTTGAAATGGAGCTGGAAATACCATTGCTGCGTGTCACCAGGGTTCACCCCATCACACTGAAGAGTCGAAACGCTTTCATTCAAAATTTCCATTCCAGATTATGAGAGCGATCTTTGCAAAGTTGGGGCTTGAATATTGTGGAAAAAAATAGGGACATGTTATTGGCTTCTATTGGGCCGCCCTGATTATGAGCTCCAATTGTGCTGCTTTAATCTTAATAAACCAAATCAGAGCAAAGAGCAAACATGGACACTGCTGCCTTCACGCTCTTACTCCCTCCCTCCCTCTGTCCACAGGCGCAGATTGGCAGCATCATGGTTTGGCTCTGCGGCACCCTTGTGACCGGCTGCATTTCCTGGAATAAGCTGGAACCCGAGCCTTGAAAGCCACACCATGGAATGCCTGTAGCACCCCACTTCACCTCCATCCAGCCCACCAGCATCAGCAGCAATCAGAAACACAGAGAGACACAAACAAAAAGGGGACACAGAGGAGGAGTCCCAAATCTGTCCCCTGATCTGCTGCTGGAGACTCTTTATCTATTTAGGTCAGCCAGTTCAGCAGGGATCTCTGGGAGGGAGCGGGGGTGTGAGATCCAGTTAGCGTGCGTGTGCGTGTTTCCCTTTTTGAGTAGGTGCCTGCCCTGGGCACTGAGGCCATGAGGCCCAAGACTTTCCCGGCTGCCCCGTATGTGGGCAACACACGCCAGAGGCTTCAGGAGATCAAGGAGGGGCTGAAGCAGCCAGCCAAGCTGGTGAGCCAGGCTCTGCACGGGGGCAGCTCCCGCGCCGAGGGCAGCAGAGGGGCCGACTGCAAGGGCGGGAAAGACACAGCCAGCAGGCAGCAGCAGCTCCGGCCGCCGCAGAAGTTCAACAACTACCAGAATGCCCTGAGGGAGATCCGCAAGTCCCTTATGCCCTTTGCCAATGAGTCAGGTCCATCATCTGGGTCAGGACACCCTGCTGGGGCCGGAGAGGTGAATCGGCAGATGTTGCAGGAGCTGGTCAATGCAGGCTGTGATCAGGTAGGTGTGTGTGTGTGTGTGTGTGTGTGTGTGTGTGTGTGTGTGTGTGTGTGTGTGTGTGTGTGTGTCCTATTGCTGTCCAGTCACGTGCGTGTTTGCTGTGAACCCAACTACACCGACTAGTTGATGGTCCCATTACTGTGCTGACTATATGGCATCACTTTGTTGCCACTGGTGCGCCTCCATCAGTCTAACATTCACTCAGTCAAAGGTACATGTTGTGTTCCATAAGGAGCCAAGAAGAAGAATGAATTAAAGGAAAGAGATTTTCCTCACTGACCATTTTGAAGTTTGAGAGTATCTGGGGTAGCTCCTCGGTCACGTGAGCTTGTTCAAGAAATGGGCCTTTTTGTTTTTCTGTCTTCTTTTTTTTTTTAAGAGGCCAGAACCTTCTCAGGTGAGTTGAAGCTTTTTTGCTAAATGGTGAGAGTTAATCAATTAAAAGGGAAAAGCATGCAGAGAAAAGTTGCAGTTCTGAGCGACAGAGTTCAGTTCGATCGTTTGAGGGTGAAGATTATCGCCTGATGCAGAAGTCTAACAGTCTCAGGGGATGTTTGGCTGCTCTGAACACTTTACGTCTGATACTAAATTCATTTTCCCAATTTACATAAATTAATACAACGCTGTGTGCTATGGTAACACCCCTATGACTGCGTGTACCATCACCTGACTGAGATGGTGGGAGGAGTCAGGAGGTCTGACATGAAAGTCCCACTCCCAGCTGTCCCAGCCAAGTCTGCTTTGCTGCTGTTACGTAACGCAGGCCTTGAAATGTTGAAACATCCAGTGGATTTCCCAGCCAGGCTGTTAGTCGTTCCCTCCGTCTGTCCCTCTGGAGGAATGCAAGTGCACAGTCCAGCAGAGAGGAGGAGAGTTTCCGTGGGAAGTGAGGGCCTGCCTGACACTTGACCTCCAGCCTCAGGAGTCATGTGGATGCTCTTCATCATCAGGGCTCACCTCTCTTAGCGTCACCGTCCGACCAGGGTGACATGTCCTGCACCTGTTACTGGGACGGGCCTGACGCCAGGGGGATGGGACTGTAGGGGCGGTTATAAATGTAGAGGTGATTCTTTTTATACAGTGCAACAGTTGGTTGATCCTGCTGCACCTATTCCCATGTAGTGGCCCTCACCATGGTCATCATGTGAACTAAGAATAAGAGCCGCAGATTTACAGATCTAAAATTACAAATTGAACCTTTACAGCACTGAAATGTAGGCGTGCCAAAACAAGTAGTGAACAGATTTCTGCGGGGATGACGGCAGCACAGTGGAGCTGTGGTTACCCATGTCCTGGCACATGACCAAGGTTCTGGGTCCTAATCTGACAGCCGGGCGGCTGCCTTCCCGTGTGGAGTTGGCATGTTCTCCATGTGTCTGCCTGGGTTCTCCTCAGGTGTTATGCAACACCTGTTTCCTCCCACACACCAAAAACACACAAGTTGGGTTCACTGGAGGTTCTAAATGGCCCGTAGGTGTGAGTGTGAATGGTTGTGTGTACGCGAGGGTGTGTCTCCCTCTGACGGGTGACAGCTGGGACAGGCTCCAGAATGAGTGGTATTGACAATGGATGGAGGGATGAGCTTCGCCTTCATGTGGGTTCCCTAAACCACAAGACTATGGGACTGCAACATAGAGCTGGGGAATGAAAATAAACTGTGGCTACGAGTTGAATGGGACGTCAACATCACTTTGTTGAAAGCACGAATGCAATTGATAGCAGTGGAAAGCTGTGAGCGAACTATCCCGGGACGCATGTAGTCTTCTTTAGTTAACCCCGTTTTTAAGACACAGAAATGCCTGGAAATACAGGAGTCAAGCATTTACTGAACAAAACCTTTTAAATATCTGAAGCTTGTGGAAGCATCGACCTAATTTCAGGTATTTAACTGAGCGTCCATTGAGAAGAGGGTATCAGACATTCGGCAATGCTAAGTCAGCCAGTTAGCTAACTCATAGGCTGCTAGAGGTGAAGATTTGATGAGATTGATATTATTGGTTGGTTAGTTAGTCACATCAAATCTGATCCAGAAACAGCTCCTGGTTGGCTGCCTGTTACAGTCGCAGAAAGACATGACATGAAGAACTTGTGTCCGTCAGCGTCTAGAACCTGAAAGGAGAACCTCTTTTTCAGTGCAGCTACTTACTACTTTTGTAGCATTTATCAGAGATGATGGAAGTGTTGAGGGTTTGTAGGCCACAATGGAAGCCCTTTCCTCGCCCACAGTGTCATCTCGCTGACCTCCAAAGCTGCCACCATTGTGAATGGACCAAACCAGTGCGGGCGCAGTCAGTACAAACAGGAAGTGAACATTCAATGGCAGCAGGGTGGAACAGTTCCTTCTGCTGCAGTCATGTTGCCACCCAGAACGTCGCCTCTCCTCCTCCCTGTTGTGTCGGTCAGACGCTTAAGAGTTTACGTCCTGGTGTGTGTGTGTGTGTGTGTGTGTGTGTGTGTGTGTGTGTGTGTGTGTGTGTGTGTGTGTGTGTGTGTGTGTGTGTGTGTGTGTGTGTGTGCTGTCTCTAATGAGGATACACTTTCTGGATAACTTAATTACAGGACAGGATACACGGGGGACATGACTTATATAATGGGGTGAAAATGTGTCTCGCTGTCAGTTGTTGGTGCTGTTACCGTTGTTCACAGTGACGTTTATTCACTTCCAGACCCCAGAGGTTGAATCTTGTCTGTTTCTCACACAACGACAAGTTGATTTTAAATAAACCATCAGACTGCATACCGTGAGACTGTGACAGTAATTTGACAACATGATTCTAACCAGCGTCAGCTGTACGCGTTGCTGTGATGAGCTTATTGTGTCCTACGTCACACTGATCTGGAACTTCAGCGGCCTGATCACCAAGAATTGGCCAAACGTGGTTTTATATATAAAGGACAACACGACTGTCAGTGTTTCCATCAGGGAGAAACAGCCGGCCCTCTAAGTCTCAGCTCCTGAACTCTCAGCCTCCTGACTCAGAAGAGGCAGAGGCTCTCTGTTATTGTTAAAAGAATGAGGAGATCGGTTAGCAAAGCTCTCAATCTACCAATCGGTCCTCTGTCCAACTCTCACCTCCAGTCAGGAATTATGGGTCATCACCGGAAAAAGGAAGATCCAAGTGGCCAAAATGGCTTTCCTCAGGCCGAGGTGCGAGGCTCGGCCTTCTGTGTGCGACTCTTGGGTAGAACTGCTGCTGCTTTGTGTAGAAGGGAGCCAGTTGAGGCGCTCCAGGCAAGTCCAGCTTGGGGGAGCTTGCCGGGGGCGGATAGAGGACCGAGTGGAGGGATGCTGTCTCCACGCTAGTCTGGGAACACACTGAACTCCTCCAGTCAGAGCTGGTTAACGTGGCCAGGGAGGAGGAGGTTAGCGGTCCCCTGCTAGAACTGCTGCTACCTCTTAGGACAAACAGAGGCGATGAATGGCATCATCATGCTTTGCTCTGCATCTTCAGCTGGAGATCAGCTGCTCCCACAATTCCAGCAAAACCACTGCAGGTGTGCCTGCTGGACCCCCACGTTGAGGGCTACTAGCAAACTCTGCCTACTCTCTATGCCTCAGGTGCCACTGTGCGAAGGATTAGTTGCGTTTCGTTCTGATTTGCCACTCAACCAACCTGCTGCCCTCATGCCCTGCAGCAGTGATGCACACTGGACTTGAGTGTGGCTGCAGAACTTCGGAAGAAACCAGTTCTGTTGGGAAAAGGGGGTGTGGGACTTTTTGAGGTATGCTCTGACATAATTAGACAACAACGTTTGACTCACAGTATGAAGCGATCATGACTACGTATTATGAATAATATTGGTACTGCGCTGAAATCAGACCCAGAAATGTGGTGAGTCATGTAAGAGTACATGGTTATGTATTACAGCTTTTTGGCAAAATGAACTAAACAAACCTGCGATAATAAATGAGTGTAATCAGCTTCATTCCTCTCAAGTTTCAGTTTTTATTTCCCAGCTTGTGTTTACGAAGGAACTGTGGTCAGATTTTCTTCCTGAGGATCCCGACATTTCAAACTGACCTCAAAGAAGGATTTGGCTTATCAGCTACACTCGTCTTTCCCCTCTTCCCTCTTGTCCTCTCCAGCTGCAAATTACGGAGTGATGTGGCTTGTTGCATAACTGCTTTTTTTTTTTTTTTTTTTAAGGAAAGGAGGAAATGTTTCAGCGGGGGAGTGGGGGGGGCGGGAGTGGTATGCCACGCATCGAGATGACAGGAAAGGAAAGGATGTGAAAGTGTGTGTGTAGAAGTTTTCTCGTCCCTATATTTTTTGGTCATCCCCACAGGCCCTCCACTGTATGTACAGGACAACCTGCGGCCAAGCAGGAATCTGCTGAGCATATTAAAGGCTTCAGCTTGTGCGCAGGCGAGCGCGATGTCTTTATGTAACGATGGAGCCAACAGGACGTGAAAGCCCCTTCGACCTCGGACATTCATTTCTTTATGTGTTGTGGCTGAAGATGGAGCTTCCAGGAGGTTGTGTCTGGAGCCATGGGTGAGGACGAGGAGCAGGTGGGGATGCTGCATGACGGTCACTCCCAGCACGTCTGTCCATCTGCTCTGGCGTGTCCTGCATGTGGCCCCCGTTCGCAGGGTTCCATCCAGGAAAGGGTTTCAGAACTGGGTCGTATTTGGCAACACAATCAGAACGTTGTTCCCTCTCACCTTCATGTGTCTGCTTGAGTCTGTCAGTGTGTGAGGAGGCTGATTATGGCTTTGGGATAAGTTTGAGGCCTGCGGCCCTCAGCTTTTATGACAAGGGGCCTGGATATTTTCGACTTGGAGAAAGAGAGAGAGAGCCTATCCAGATTGCAAATAGTTTGAATTCCTGCTTCCTGGGCTGTGGAATGTGGGGAACATCTGTCGCCATGACAGCAAGATCACCAGGCCTGCCTCCATCCAATACACACACACACACACACATGCAGGATTTTTGAGCGGAAGATGAGCTTATGTTTGATGGCTCTGTCTAATTCGTTAAATAAATTTAGCCTATTTGCAGTAGTTTTTAATCTAAATGTTTGCTAAACATGGAGGTTCACTGTGCTGTGACTCTACCTCTGATGGCGGCACCCATCTAGGTAGAGGTGCGCCCAGTATTGCTGAGTTTAAATGGTTTCAACTTTGACCTCAGTTGCCCCTAACCTTCAGAGTGCAGGTACCAACCAGTAGCCAGATAGCATCTTGAATGTTTAGCCACCAGTTTAAAAAAAATCAAAGTGGCGTTCTTGTTGTTTTCTGCAGTCATTGAAAACCCAGTGTTACAACGCCATTGGCTTGTGGTGGAGAGAAGCCATGGCGACGCCAGCGTCTAGGTCAGCATAGTAAAACACTCCATGGCTGTCACCTCTCTAACTGACCAGGAAAAATAGAAAAAGGGTCGAGATTCATGTCAACCAGCCTTGAAATCTGCATACACAACCTACTTAATATGCTTGAGCTGAACGTTACCCGAGAGCAGCGTTTGATTCTCACCTTTTCATCTACACGACATGTAGGACATACATTCATGACTGCGGGCCTGGAGATGTTGGAGGGGCTGAGAAAGGCGTCTAGATGACGGACATTTTGAGTGGAATGTCCCTGATGCCTCAGATATTCAACACTCACTATTAGTTGAAGTCAGAAGCGTGCAGGGATGTTCCCAGGTGAGTGTCTTCTGTTGCAGTTGTGCTTCTGCTGGAAGATTTTAATTTTTTTAAATTCTAAATAAGCACCAAGCAAAGGCTTGAGAGACCGGCTCAGTGAATGAGATCCTGGCTCTTGATGAAGTGTTGACACACTGGGAAGGAGGCAGCTGAAGGGTCGTAGAACACCTTCAGAGCTGGTAATCCCTTCCTTCGCTGTCTTTGTTTTTGCCATTGTGGGGTTTGTTGGGATGATGATTGTTCTATTTTTCTCTTAAATGAATTCTGCTGTGGGTTGGCGACCTCTGATGTCCGGCCAGAGTCTGGCTGCTCCTCTGAGTCGTCGTCTGTCTGCCTCCCCTCTCGTTTACCTTCATCCCAGTACAACAGCAACATGTTGGACTTGATCATCAGCACACAGTCAACCACACCTGAGCTAGACAGACACACACCTGGAGGACCACAAGGTGGAAATACTGACGTTGCTTGGCGGCTCTGGAGGCCATCGCATTCTGTTGGCTGCTCAGGAATGCAACACACACACACACACACAGGAAGCAGAGTATAAACAGTGGTGTGTGTGGGTGTGTGTGTGTGTGTGTGGGTGTGTGTGTGTGTGGGGGGGTTACAACCAATTTGAATAACCTGCGAGTTCAACCAAGGCAGGTTTATTTGTCGTACCTTCCAAACTCAAGCCACTCCTAAGGCAAATAGGCATATCAACCATTAGAAGAAGTTAACATAAATGTGTCTGTTCAAGGAAACATGGCCAGCATCAGGAAGTGAGCAGCGTCTTTGGTTCAAACTCCCAGCTGACTGTTGTAAGGGACACCCCCCCTCGGTTTGTATTGTTCAAGCGCATCAGACTTTTGTTTTAGCTCAAGGCTGCAGTGGGATTTATTTACTAGAACCAGCACCTTGAGATCTATTCTTAAACCTTCTTGTAGAGCAGTAGCAAAGTGCTGAGTTGTTCGGGTCTCTGTGAGAAACCAGGCAGCTCCCTCCAAACGTCAGTGTGCCTCCCAGCGACGTGTCAGACAGATGGAGACACCTGATTGACTGTTGCTGCAGTGCTTTGACGTCGCTGCATTTTGGGGGATCATAAGAAGCCTGTTAAGGTCAGCGATGTACCCGCTTTTTAATTTTCATGTTTTTTGCAAATTAAAATGCTTTGCCTGCAGTTCAACATTTCTACTTTGCCAATCAAAAAGGTTTACTTCTAACTACTTTTACATGTAGCATTAATGTCTGAGAACGAGTCGTAGTCTAGTTCGGGGTTGGCGACCCGCTGCTCTTTTGCCCACGTGCAGTGGCTCCTGTGGCTGCAACAAATTTCACATGGAAAGACATAAAAACATATTTTTAACAATCATTTAGATCTGGAGTGATTCCTGCGTTTCCCAAATGCAAAAAAAAAAAAAAAAGCACACGGAATTAAAAAAAAATTCAAAATATGATTGACAGCCTGCTTCCCAGGTCTGGCGCCCTCTCCTCTGCAGGTGGCTCGCGAATGGTGAGTCTCCTGCAGTCTCCCCAGCTAAGCTCGCCAAGGAGTGGCCAAACAAAAAAGTTGCAGAGGAAGACAGAGACTTCAATACTGCGTGGACAGATTTGTTAGCCTTCACAGCTGCTGGCTTACCGGCGCCCCTGATCTGTGGCGAGAAATTTGCAAAGAACAGAAAAATGCAACATTGAAAGACATATCCAGAAAAAACACACAGCATTGCTGAGAAGTATCCGTCTGTGGAGGAGCGAGAGAGAGAGGGAGAGATTTCAGAACTGCTTTGGAGAGCCGAGCAAGCGCACTTTGAAGAAGTGGATGAAGTCTCCAAACTCCACTGCATGGAGACATAGGAAGGCGTTCGTGGACGGGGAACACATGACACTGATTGTTGCATAATTAGGATTTCATTTTCTCTCAGTTTTGCTTTTTAAGTCTGAGAACAGACGCTCTGATATTGTAATGAAGGACGGGGAACACACGAAGGAGTCCTTCATTACAATATCAGAGCGTCTGTTCTCAGACTTAAAAAACAAAACTGAGAGAAAATGAAATCCTAATTATGCAACAATAAGTCATGGTTATGTTTAAAAAGTCATATTCATGGGGATAAAATGTAATTTGGATAAGAAAAAATGAATCATGCAGGAAGAAAGTCAAAAGACAGATGAACGTTATCACAGAATTTGGATTCTTTATTCCCCCGTTTTCAGTTTTTAGCCCATAATCATGACTTGCCGTTGGAATATCTTTTTAACATCAGTGCCGAGTTTTCGTCAGACTTTTCTTTAAGTGGTAAAAATAGGCTGTCACTGACATGTCTCCTTGATTCCAGCAGTTTAAACAGAAGACGATTAGAAAACTACTGGGATTGGCTGAACACTAAAAACTGTGTGTAAACACGAAGGCGTGCGTTTACCACGTTCATTTTAAATATAAGGAACACATTTTCCAAGGAATGAAAAATAGTCAACTAAACATACAAAAATGCAAAGTTCAAATACATAATTAAAAATGAATTGTCCACAGCAAGGTAGACTGAAACTTTATATAGATACATTAATACGTTTGTGGCTCCAGACCGATTTTGAGTTTGATTTTTTTTTAATTTTTCCAAATGCCTCTCGTGATGAATGGAAGCTTTCATCGTCTGCTTGGAGGTGACGTTGCAAATAAAGGTTGAAGTGCAGTCCAGTACTTCAAATGTGAGCAGCTCGGCTCTGATTGCACTCGGTTGTCCAAATTTGAGGAATTCTCATCTAAGATGAGGCTCTCTTCCTCTGAGCTTCCAGCGGGGATGGCAGCCCCGCCATCAACGTTCTCAGGAGCTGGAGCGACTGTTTTCTACTCAGCATAGATCATGAACTCTAGAACTGAAGGCAGTTGTAAATGTAAAAGTAGTTTCTCTCTGCCTCTGCCCCGGCAACGGCTGTCGGCAAACGCGTTCTGTTTTCAGGTTGTGCATCCGCCCGTCCCACTCTTTGATTGATTGGACTCGCAGGAGTCCACCCTCCTCACTTCCTCTCTGCGGATAACAACACGGACAGGGAGCCTCCTGCTTCTCTGGCCGCCCATCGCAATCTGGTTGGTTTGACTGATACTGATCCACCAGATCCGCTCCTTCAGTCCCCTGTACTCTGCTGTGATGGGAGTGTCTAAGAGTAAGCAGCCTTTTTATCACTGACTTGTTCACTGTTATCACAAATGTCAATAGTGAGTTCTGTGGGTTTTTTGAAAACAAACAACCTTTAATCACATTTATATATATATACTCCCCTACCTCCAGTATATTTTAGAGTCTGGTGGACAAACACTGATGTAAACTGCACCGGCTGGTAGAGGCGTGCATCTGTGAGGGCCCAGTTCTGATGATCCAGTAAGGCTGAAGCACCTCCATTATCTGTTCTAGGCTCAGTCTTACCTGGACTCCAGTGTAGCAGCAGCATGGTCTCACAGACAAAAGGTCACTGTGGCGTCTGCGACAAAAGTTGTGGCTGTTTCTGTTTATGGCCAGCAGGGTTGCCTGAGCGGTGTGTGTGTTCAGAGTTGACATGTTTTTACGGTTAGGTCATAAACCATTGAAGGGGATTTCCTTATGTTGGTGCATGTCGCTCAGTCGCAGTGGAGATTTTCTGTTGTGTTTATCTGCAGTCTGCCATGTTTACTATGGTGGAGAATACAGAGTCAGTCTGAGACAGTGAGCCATCCACGCTGTCTTTGTTCAGCCATGAGCTCAGAATCCAAAAACTCAGAAACTTTAACACTCAGGGTTCTGCGCTACCATGAACCGACTGCTGAATGCGCCCTCTTGTGGAACTTCTTTAGCATGAACCGTTAATTTGCCAGTCAATTTACATTTGACATTCACCTCTGGTCATGAGCTTTGGGTGGTAACTGACAGTCGGAGGTCACTACAACTTAGATTAGGTATTTCTGTAAAAAGGCCTCTCTGGACTGCAAACTGCAGCTGTGTAGAGCTCAGCAGCTCTTGTATTTTGTCCTGATCTGCTCGTCCCTGCAGGGACAACCTGCATGTAGAGATAAGCCACAGAGAAGCTGGGTCCTTTGCAGCTCCACATCGATGCTCGCAGCTTCAAATCATCAAAGATCCACTGCTCGAAACTTACAGAGGACAAGTTTCTCACAGAAGAATGATTGGCATTGTTCAGCAAAATGCTGCAAACTGGAAGAATGCTCTACACGTGTCCTCCTTTGCATTTTTTCTGCCGTGTCTCGGCTTTAAAACGCACAGCAGCTGATGAGTAGAAAATGCCAGCGTGTTTCACATAAGTGACCTACATACCTCTGGTTTTTCCAGCGGCCCACCTGTTGAACACTGGAGGCAGTTGATGTTTAAAAATAAAGGAAATCCTTTTTAAACGAAGAATGGAACAGAATAGTTTACTGAAAGAATTCTTTTAGAAGTGCAAAGGGAGTGAATGCACACAAAGGCCTTGAATATGGATAAAAAATGTAAAAAAACAAAACAAAACAAAACATCCAGGCATGAATGATTTGGGTGGTGCATAACTGATGACAGGAAACTCCCATCCATATCCTCTGAGAGTTGGCAGCCTAACAGGAATCTTGTCAAAATTCCTCTGATTCTTCTCCCAGCGGCCATTCTCTCTGAGTTTCATGAAGAAAATGTGACAAAACGCAAAGTAAACATGAGACTTAACAACTGCAGATAATCAGTCTGAGGCGAATGTGTCTGCTGAAATCAGTAAATCAAGGTAGATGGTAAGATGCTTCCCACCAGGCACAGTTGGATGCTTTTGAAAGTGGCTTGCATTCATGTTAAGAATATGCAATCAGTGCTAAAGGCTAAAACCTGCATTAACACTGCTGTGTGTCAGAGGGGTTGCTTGCAGCTCCAGTGAAGCTTCTCTGTCACTCCCTATGGAACACAGCGGGCCACGCCCTCCTGCTGCACCACAACTGATACACAAATATGATGTGACTCTGAGACCATCGCCACGGCCCAGAGGTTCTCTCCCCTTGAGCCGTATCCTACATCAAAACTACTCCCAAACTATACAGTATGACTTTTTTCGGTCACCTGACCCAGTTTTGGTGTCCGGGCTGGTGGGGTTTTGTGTGTTGTGACAGGCAGAGGAAGTCACTGGTATGTGAACCTAGTGGATTGTTTTCACTACTCATCCTGTGCATGTTTTGTATGTTGGATGCATGGATACTTGTGTGACTCATTTTCCTATTTTTGTGTGTGTTTATATGTTGTAGGCAACATTGGGCTTCTAATAGTTGGTGTGTTTAGAAAGAAGAAGACAGTTAATAAGTTACTTTTTAACTTTCTGAATGAACTCTTTCTGATTTTAGTCATAATTCACGCCACCATAGACTTTGTAATAGAGAAACCTTTGTTTTTGCCTTTGCTGCTTTTGAGAAAAACGATATAGGGGCTTTCCTGAAAGCCACTCGTCAAAATGAGGCAGCAGTGTGTTGTCGTTGGTATTTCACAAGCTGTTTTTTTTTTCCACAGGAGATGGCCATTCGGGCACTGAAGCAGACAGGAAGCAGGAACATTGAAGCAGCCTTAGAGTACATCAGCAAAATGGGTTACCTTGACCCTCGCAATGAGCTCATCGTCCGTGTCATCAAGCAGACTTCACCAGGTACACAATTCCAGGTTTTATTTGGGGTAGAATAACAAGTTTTTGTTGATAGAGATATAAAAACCTGTTGGGCCAGATTTTGCAGGTCATAATATTTAATTTCTGTATTTAATCTGCTTAAATTCTGAACACAATCATGGACGAGTCCAGAAAAAGTGAAGCCAACAGATTTTGATCGCCCCCTGGTGGCTGACTGCAGTATAGCTCATGGATCCACTGTGCTGGTGGATTGGCTAAACGAAAGAACCATGCAACATGCTTGATGTTTGTTTTATTTCTGAGGGTTAAGGTAGTGAGGTGAGGTCAGTGGTGAGTCATTCAGTGCTATTGACTGGGCCTCAATGCTGCTGCACCATTCCCTGATCACCCCTGCACAAAAGCTTCCTCCAGATGACGTCATCACCACAAGATGGCAGCTCCAGTATCTGCTACTCTTATGGAAGAATTGTAGATGGGTCGTGCGTCTTTATACGCAGTCTTTTGTGCTAATTAACCTTGTTCCCTTTGGGACGGATGGACATGTAATTACTGGCTCACCATCAGACTGGTTTATCTTCTCTGTTCTTTCAGGAAAAGCTGGCATGCCAAACTCAATGGACCATCGTCCTGCTCTCGAAGCCTCAGGTGAAGCGGCTGGGGCCATGCCTCCTTACCACCAAATGGGAGCCCCCATGTATGAGGGTGCGGCTGGATATGGCCCAGAGGGCGAGATGCCCAGACCCTACATGAGTGCTCCCCCTGTAATGAACTACATGATGCCCCCATCAGGAGCAGCGCAGGGTCCCACCATGGGAAACCCAATGGGTCGGCCTCCCAGTATGGGAACCTACCCACCAGTGATGGCCACCCAGAGTAACCCAGCCAACACCATGTACCCTCCTGGGGCCCAGCAGAAGGGCTACCCTGGCACTATGGAACAGCATGGACCTATGATGACCTACAATGTCCCTGGCCAGCCTCTGCAGCTCCAGCCTCAGCCACCAGGAGGCCCTGTGCCAGGTTCTCATTATGACTACAGCCACGCTAGGCCTCACATAATGGAGCCTGCAGGCTATGGAGTCAAAAGAACCGCCTCCTTCCAGAACAAGATGGCACCACCCCCCATGGCACCCCCAGACAACTATGTCAACTTGCAGGGTAAAGGGGCCATGGGTCAGAATGGGCCTGCAGGTGGTGGTGGAGGGTACCCTGCAAACCTATACCTGCCCCCTCACTCCCACCCGCGCCAGGCCAGTCCCACCTCCCACCAGGTCCACATGATGTCACGTTCCCCAGGGGGGGTGGCTGCCATGGGCCCAGACTTCTCAGATCTTCCCCAGGGCTTGATGACACCATCCAGGGCCAGCCTCAACTTGGACCTGTATGAACATCACTGGGCGGGGCCTCCAGGGCCTGAAGGCGCCCCTCCCACCAGGCAACCCCAACCGCAAGGACCATTTAGGGGTGAGGTGCGCGTACCCAGCAGAGCAAACTCCTTCAACAGCCGCTCTGCTGGGCCTGCTATTCGTCCTACAATGGCAGCACCCCCCACAGCCGGGAAAGCAGAGCCCTCGCTGGGCCCTCCTAACACCATCACAGCGGTGACATCACCACCCATCCAACAGCCTGTCAAGAGTATCCGCGTGATGAGGCCAGAGCCCAAAACGGCTGTTGGACCATGCCACCCTGGCTGGATGACCGCGCAAGCCCAGGACACAGCAGAGCCACTGGGCTACATGCCAGAGGAGACCTACCCGCTTGAGCCTGCTCAGGAGCCACGCTGCCCACCTCCTCCCTACCCCAAAAATCTATTCATGTCTACTGCGACTGGTGAGGCGGGGGCCCTGGAAGGAGCTGGAGTCGTCTGTGGAGCCCAGGACCTCGGTACCCCTGCTGCCAGGAGCACACATAGTGGTAGCGGTGGGAGCGGAAATGCAGATGAGAGCCAGCAGGTTAAAGAGAAATCCAAGATGGGGAAGGGAGAGAAGACGGTGAAAGACAAGAAGCAAATCCAGACGTCGCCTGTTCCAGTGAGGAAGAATGGGCGTGACGAGGAAAAGAGGGAATCCCGCATCAAGACCTACTCGCCTTTTGCCTTCAAGTTCTATATGGAGCAGCACATAGAGAATGTGATGAAGACGTACCAGCAGAAACTGAACCGCCGGCTACAGCTGGAACAAGAAATGTCTAAGGTGAGGCGCCACTTACAACACATTGTTCCTCTGTGGTGGACAGCTGGGTGCTACTAGCTAACAAGGTCGTCATTAAGCAGAGGGTGGACTGAAAATACATGTTAAGTTTACTCTGAGTGTCCTGAGTCAGCATTATCAGTGCTTTCAAAGGAGCATGAGCTTAATACCTAACCTACCTACAACAAACAGAATGTAAACAATTAGAATGGGTCGCTGTGTTTTTCTCTCATACACGTTTTCCACTCATTCCTCTAACTTGGCTGATACTTTTCTGTCCAGATTATGTGTACATTAAACTTGTGGCTTCTCTGGAAGGGTTCAGGAGGTCAGCAACAAACACAACTTTTGTGAAAATACTGTGGGTATAAACTAGAGATATCAGATCCTTTTCTGATGCGCTAATATTTTACAACTGATCTGCAGCTGATTGCTGTTAATTACTGATGTCGATGTCCGCATAAAACACACGAACTGATAGTCACATTATTGACATACTGAAACATTCTAGGAATTTGAAAAGGAAAGTAAACATTTGGAAAAGCCCATAAATCAAATGTATACTGAAGTTTTTCCTCAACAAGAGATGACAAGCGTTGAAAACGAGACTGGAGCACTGATATTTTGCTGATCTGGACGATACTGATGCATCATAAAATGACATTAACTTCAGAGTCAAATGACACGTCAATGTTATTGTGCATTCCTTGTAATAATCGTTTAAATTGACCTATAATTTCTGCTACAAGCACTGGGTTCAACTCTCAGAAGAATGGAAACGGGCTGCACTGAGCTGATGATCTACTCTATAAAATTCGGAGAATTTTCCCTCTGGATTTTGTTGACAAAAAGATCTTTGTCATGGAAGGAAGAGTCGGGGAGTTCACACTTGTCATTGCATGAGCTTGTCCTGCATTGTGAATTTGGCCTCCGCCTTTTTGACCCGTTTAAAATGGAGATGAAGGACATTTTCAGAGGAGCAAAATTGCCAGAGGCCAAGAGCTCAGCTCATGGCATTTGTAAATACTGGCAATCAGAATCTACAGGTATAACCGTGTTTATCCTCATCCTGTCCTCCCTCCTGTGCAGGCCGGCCTGTCCGAAGCAGAGCAAGAACAGATGAGGAAGATGCTGAACCAGAAAGAGTCCAACTACAACAGGTTACGCCGTGCCAAAATGGATAAGTCCATGTTTATCAAAATTAAGACATTGGGCATAGGTGCCTTTGGTGAGGTGTGCTTAACGCGGAAGGTGGACACTGGTGCGCTTTACGCCATGAAAACACTTCGCAAGAAAGACGTCCTCAACCGCAACCAGGTGAATCCTTTTATCTCTGCCTCTAGTTTTTGTTCCAGTTGTTGGTTCTTCACTAAATGACCACCGTCCTTGGTGCAGGTGGCCCATGTGAAAGCTGAGCGCGACATCCTGGCGGAGGCAGACAACGAGTGGGTGGTGCGTCTCTACTACTCCTTCCAGGACCGTGACAGCCTCTACTTTGTCATGGACTACATTCCCGGGGGAGACATGATGAGTCTGCTCATCCGAATGGGTGTCTTCCCTGAGCCCCTGGCATGCTTCTACGTGGCGGAGCTGACACTGGCTATCGAGAGCGTCCACAAGATGGGCTTCATCCACCGTGACATCAAGCCTGACAACATCCTCATCGACCTGGACGGACACATCAAGCTGACGGACTTCGGCCTGTGCACGGGCTTCCGCTGGACACACAACTCCAAGTACTACCAGAAAGGTGAGGCTGTGAGAGGGTAGTGCTCTTCATCCAACCTGACCTGAATACTCAAATACACAGATACACACATTTCATATGACTGCAAATCGTTAACAGGTTTTTTTCCGTTAGTTGTTTTTGTTTGAGATTAATTACATTAACTTTTAATCGTTGTTACAGGTCAGGCTTGTTTCTTCTTACAGGTGTTAATTTATTTGAACCAGTGCATGTGTGTGTGTTTGCATATATTTATCTGTATGCATATATTCAATTTATATTTCAAGTGTGTTAAAGTGCAGCTGTTGGAAGTCGCTCAAATTGGAAATACATTGCAAATATATGGTATGGGCTCTGACGGCCAGTGAAGCCTTGTTCACCTCCTTTGTGTCCAGGGAGTCATGTGAGACAGGACAGCATGGAGCCCAGTGACTTCTGGGACGATGTGTCTAACTGTCGCTGCGGCGACAGACTGATGACACTGGAGCAGCGCGCCAATCGCCAGCATCAGCGCTGCCTGGCTCACTCCCTGGTGGGAACCCCCAACTACATTGCGCCTGAAGTGTTGTTGCGCAAAGGTGTGTGAGAATAAGACGCCTGGCACTGGTCCATGCCCGGCTGCTGTTTGTTCAGTTGAGCTGACAGCGTGTTCTTGTGTGCGTGTGTTCATGTGACACCCGTGTCTCACACATAGGTTACACCCAGCTGTGCGACTGGTGGAGCGTGGGAGTGATCCTGTTTGAGATGCTGGTTGGACAGCCCCCCTTCCTGGCTCCCACCCCCACAGAAACTCAGATCAAGGTCAGTGAAGGAAAACACGCCTCCATTACATGTGGTTTGAGTGAACTCGTCAGCAGATAAATGCATACATACATGCGTGTTTGTAAGTCTGCCACTAATGTTTTAGTGAGCTGCTCTGCATCTCCTGACATCGCATCTGTGCCACAGGGGCGGAGTTATTAGGGCTCCCACTCTCGCAGTCAATGACGTATTGATAGAGGCTGAATATGAATCCTCAACAGGACACACGCCAAGATTCAACTGCCTGCAACGTTCTCAGTCGGCCCCCTTCTTTTTCGTCTGCTCTGTCCTTGTTGGAAGTCTCATCTGTGCTGTAGCGTAACACAACTGTTATGTTACTTACACTATGGCTGGTAAACATTGGCCGAGCAACAACCTGCAGCACCACACTCAGACCATCATGTTGGCAAACAGCCCGATCGTCTTGGAGGATTTTCTGCCCTCCCTACCACCCTGATATGACTGCTCCACAAGTCTGGCCAGGAAGGGTTTGTTATTACAACCTATGAGGTCCAACAGCCAACTTCCTTGTTTGCAGCCTGGATGATCTGATGATGTCATTTTGCATATTGATGAGCCATGTGAGCTTTTGTGTTTCTGGGTTAGCTGTTTTGTGCATCACTCACCCTCAGAGCTGGGAGCGAGGCGACTGCTGGTTCCAGAGCCACGACAGACATTGTGGTTATATTGTCAGTGTCATAAAACCGTCTCAAAATTACAGCAGTATTGTTCATAGCAACAATTTTCAGGGCAATTTCTTGTCCACTAGAACTGTTTTATCACGAAAGGCCCAATTGACTGTTATTGGAGTGCAACGTTACCAAAATAAATAAGCGACACATAATCTGAGTCTGACCAGCTGATGACGAAAGATGCCTGCCTTCCACGTTACCCTCAGTAAATGAAAGTCCTGTAATCCTGGGAAAAACTGTCCCCTCACAGAATCTGTGAGACAAGATGGCGTTTGCTGCATACCTGTCGTGTCCTCATGACTCCTGTGTCTCCCCCTCACCAGGTTATTAACTGGGAGAGCACGCTGCAGGTGCCAGCCCAGGTCAAACTGAGTCCCGAGGCCGTCGACATCATCGGGCGCCTCTGCTGCTCTGCAGAGGATCGGCTGGGAGCCAATGGTGCTGGCGAGATAAAGGCCCACCCCTTCTTCACCCAGATGGACTTCTCAAGCAACCTGCGGCAGCAGCCAGCCCCCTACCGGCCTAAGATCGCCCACCCGATGGACACATCCAACTTTGACCCAGTGGAGGAGGAGGGTGGCCCCGGGGCGTGGAGTGACAGCGGGGACAGCACCCGTGCATTGGATGCTCTCTGCTCACCGCATGGGAAACACCCGGAGCACGCCTTCTACGAGTTCACCTTCCGGAGGTTCTTCGACGACAATGGCTGCCCCTTCCGTTACCCTAAACCACTGGAGGCTAGCGAGGGGCCACCAAGCATGGCCGGAGCCAGCAGCATGGGTCCAGAGGAGGAGGAGGAGCACGAGGTGGAGGAGGGGGAGGAAGAGGATGATGACGAGGAGGGAGAGCAGGGGGAAGGATGTGAGCCGGTCTACGTCTAGAACTGGAGGCCCCTCGAGTTCCTCGTATCAAACCTTCCACCTGTCACTGCTCTTTGTTAGTCTGTGTGAGTGAGTGAGTGTGTATGTGTGTGCGCATGATACACAGGTGCTTGTGTGTGTGTGTTTCTGCATACTTAGCACGTGTGATGTTGCAGTGTGACTATCAAGTTGCAGGAACAGGATTTATAACCTAATCCACTGTTTCCACGGTGATTTGATCATCTGACCTGCCCTCACCTGGGACCAAGATCCAACATTCTGCATGACAGCATCAAGGGGGACGACTGAAACCTGTCTGGGCTTAAAGGAGAACTGTACAAATGCTGTAAGGATGTCTGAATCCCAGACAACATTCACGTCTAATCCTCTGGTTCCTCCAGCCATTCCTTCCACCCTTGGTCTTATGGACGACTGAAACACCTCCGCTGTGATAAGTTTCTCTGACACAGGAACTACTTCCTGTTCTACCTGTGCTGCTTTACACTCAAATATTGAACTCTGCCAAGAGTGTAATCAGTTTACTCATTGAGCGCAGGAGCGGCGACTGAATTCTAGCACACCTCTCATATACAGCAGCTGCAAAATAAGCTACAAAGATCCAAGCACATGTACACACACACACACACACTCACACACTCACTCCTGCACACCCCAGTCAGTGCAGCTCAGTCATGAAAGGGTGGACGAGGCATTGCCGTCTGCAGGTAGATTTCAGTGTCCGCGCGTGGACGGTTCAAGAAGTTGGAGGAAAGTTCTTCATACGTGCACAGTGAAGTAGTTCTGTGGTCATCTTGTGGCGTGAGAGAGCTTCGACCTTTCAGGTGGCATTCCATTTATATTTCTTTCCTCTGCACCCTCACGTTAGATGAGGATATTTGCAGCAGATCAGATTGAAAAGAAACCTCTGCTGGTGAAGATCAGGTGCGATGGAGGACGGTGACACTTGAAAGTGAAGAGAGACACACGCTTATGAACGAAATCTTTATTCGTGGCAGCGTTCCTCTGTGCAGCCCTCATCAGTTACATTAGCAACGTCACAGTCACACACACGCACAGCCCATCACAGTATCAAGTCTTCATCTTTTCATTTTTGTTTGTCCCTCTTTTTGCAAATTTATTCCACTAAAAAAACCAAAGTTAAACTGGTGTGTTGAGGTGGAGAGTCTGTATTCGGGGCTCTGGAGCAATACTGCCACCTGCTGAACCAGTTTGTTACTCGTCCGGGGTTTTTTGCAAACGCTATCTTACATGTGTTGACTGTTAGCCGATAGCAGCTAACCTCAACACATGTATGTCACGACATCCCAAACCCAGAGAATGAAACCCAGTTTCTCACATGTAACACATTACGGATGAGAAAATATACTCACTGACAGAAACAAATAATTCCAGAGAATTTTGACAGCAACCTTCATGAAATGTAAATCTAAAAAAAACCACCGTGAGGCTGGTGATAAACTCATGTAGAGGGACCGAAGCCTGTTTCTTGGAGATCTATGGAAACAGTTTATAAAAGATCTTTAGTTTGAAACCATCATTTGAGGCCAACATTCCAGAGACGTTCTCTTAGAACGTTCTATTTGATTCGTAGCTTTGATTTAGTCAGCAAAGTTGCATCATGATTCCAAAAGGCACCATTATGTAACACACACACACACACACACACACAAAGCGTGTGGGTGTGGCGGTGCGGCTCGTGTACCTGATGAAGGTGGGACACATCAAAACATTGGAATGTTTCATTCGTGAGCCAAACAGGATGTCCGCAGTTCTCTCGGTGCTTGCGAGCGCTCAGATGAAGTTCTCGGCGCTCGGCAGCCTTCCTCATCTTCAGCTTCTCTCGCTATGACCTGTTGCCACCCTGGAGCCTCAATTCCTCCTCCGCCAGACGCTGCTACAAATTCTGCATGAAGTACTCGCTTGAATACTGAGATACTTCAGACTTTGGATCGTCAGGAATCAGTCGGTGCAGCGTCTGTCAAGGCAGAGCAGATGACTTGGATTATTGATTATTGGAATGCTCCTCCTCACTCACTGATGGATGAACACGCCGCATCACGTCTAGGAAGGTGAGCTTGACTGATGACAGGCCTCTGGTTCAGGAGGGTGCGCCCCATCTAAACTACCCCCCCCTCGCTCTGTCATGAAAACACAAAGCAGCGTGTTCCTACAGCCAAACGTGTGACAGTATGACTAAGTGCAATACAGAAAAACATTTTATAGTTTTCTAAACACTTAATATCCTTTTGAACATGTAGTAGTGAAACGTGCCATGTACAAATATATTGGTTTATATATTTTTTCTCTTTTCCAGTTACAACATGCTGCTTATTATTGTGGTTAATATTATTACATGATTATTATGATAATTACACGTGTACCTGTTTTGTCACGGCTTCAAGAAGCTCAAGTGTGTTTGACAGTTGTGGGTTTTTTTTTTTTTCTCGTTGAATGTTGGAGTGTGTGTCCCCACTGGATGATGTGCTGAGGATGAGGATTATGATGATGATGATGTTTGTAGAGCCTCGATGGCGGCCTCCTGACCTCCTGCGGCTGGGCGGGTCCCGGAGGCGGGAGAGGAGGCTGAAGATTTCGGAAAGAGGTGACGGAGAAGGACAGCGAGGCAGGTTGGCTGCAGGAAATGTCGTTTGGAAAAAAGAAGGAATAATCTTTCTAGCTTTCTCTGTTCTCGCCAACCCACCAACGGTGAAGACGAGCGTTCGTGTTTGGTACATTTATTTATCCCAGATGACCACAAGTTGGAGTTTTCTTCCTCTGCGCTTTTACAACAATCCTGTGCCATGTTCTCGCTTCTTGACAATCAGCAAGTGCGTCCAACAGGAGCGTTGGCTCAGATGAAGGTGTTTCACCAGTATTCTGACATGGACGCGATGACTTGCAGGGGGATGGATCAAGTCATGGATCAGATTTGTTACAGAAGATTTTATTG
This sequence comes from Aulostomus chinensis, assembly GCF_037954235.1. Classification (NCBI taxonomy): domain Eukaryota; kingdom Metazoa; phylum Chordata; class Actinopteri; order Syngnathiformes; family Aulostomidae; genus Aulostomus; species Aulostomus chinensis. The sequence goes on from NC_141331.1 coordinate 26,355,638, forward strand.
GGTTTTTTTTTTTAACCTTTTGTTGCTTGACAATGTATTGAAAGTTTGTTTTTCTGTCAATGTGCCTTTTGTTGTAAAGTCAGCAGCACAATCTCAGCAGTTGCCTTCGACCCTCATTTTCCTCACCCAAACCTGAGCTACCGCTTGTCACCATAGATGGGGAGGAGGAGGATGGACGGAGCGCACGCCACATCCACACTGCCTCTGTTTACACGCACCAACAACCAGCACATCAGTAGAATTATTACCTCCTCCAAGGGGGTCATGTGATCACAGGTGCTGCTTCGTCTGTCAGCAGGATAACTGGAAAACTTGTAAATGGACTTTGATCTGATTTGGTGGGATGATAGGACTTAGATGCAGGATCTGATGACGTCGCCACGGTGCAGGTCTGCCTTCTCCGAGTGCCCTCTGGTCTGAGTCTCTTCACTGCTGGGCACGTTGTAAGAGAGGATATGGAATTTGAAGAGCTTTTGTTATGATTTGATCATTCAGATTTTAAATTGCAAAGTCCCCCTGTAGAGCCGAAAACTCCAGCACGACAGCGCTGCAAAGCTCCGACTCAGGACGTCATAGGTTCATCCTTGGCCATGTGACACCCCTCACCAAGCACAGCAACGCACGAGATTTGAATTGTTTCCAATATGCAGAAATTTAACAATAGATTTGGATCAGCAGTTACTGATGTTCATATATGATATTCACATTTTGTATATACTGGAAAACAAATGTAAACATTGTGAATTTGAAAAAAGAATATTTAGGTGAAAAACATTTGGAAAAGCCCATCAGTTGTATTTATAATTCTCAAATTACCGATGAGTAGAGGAGCCGACAGCGGAGCAAACCGGGTGAGGTGAGGTGAGGACATCCGGCATCCCGTCATTCCTCCTGAGGTGAGACAGCGTCTGACAGACGGTGCACAAAGCTGAAGGGAATCGCAACGAGACGTGCAACTGTAAACCTTAGCCAGCGCTAATGGGGCGGAAACCGTTTCCAGCGTGTAAGCACAGCCTGTAGCAGCACCTCTGGCTCCGTCGGGGTGGAAGTGCCTTGCTCAAGGGCAGACTGGTGTGGCTCTTTAACTCCTCCCCCTCCAGTTTCCTCTCAGCTGCTCCAGATATCTGAGCACTTCACCAAGCTGGTCATTGATTGTGCTGCAGCTTCACGCGGATCAGGACTGACTGCTCCGTGGAAACTGATTAAAAAGCTTTATAAGGAGTGTGTGAGTGACTCAGAGTGTGCGAGCTGATTCCTGGATGTGCCTCTGCTTTTAAAGTTGGAGAGTGACGACTGACAATCTTTGACTGACTTGCTCGTGTATCCTCTTTCATTTTGTATTTTTACTCTGAGGAGCTCCTGGTTGCCTTCAGGGTTCCGTAATGTATGATACGACTCTGTTACTCTTGAATTTATATTTATACAGATATACATATTTTTTGTATCTTCTTCCCCTTTTTATTTCCTGCTTCCCCTGTGCTAATGTTCATGTCTCTGCAGTATTATAGCTGGTGTAATGAGGACAGCTATCTCTTTTTTTACATTCATGTATGAACTGAGAATTTGTACAAATGCTGTCAGTCTTTGTGTGTAAAATGTATGTATAAATTAAATTAACCGACTTGGACTGGGGCTTCATTTCTTATATCGACAACAGAGATGAAGTGTAGTGGCTTCATTATCTGAGCCGACTGAATCGTAGCAGTGTCACAGCTTGAGATTTATGACAGATATTACATTCTAAATTTACTCTGCTGTAAATTACAATAAGTAGTGGTCGGTCCACGGAATAAATCTTTTTTTGCGCCACTGCAGATTAAAATCAGGTCACTTTTTCATTTTTAGTAAAGAGGACGGGTGTGATTTTCCTGCTCTGAACAGTAAAAATGCTAAATATGAGACAGAAAACAGAGCAAACATGCATTCCTCATAAAAATAAAACATTTGAAAGGTCAAACTTCACGAACAGTGTCATTAACATTTTACACTGGTGAAAGACCATGTTTCCATACTGGTCAGTCAGCAGTTGTTAACTGTTGTAATCATTAAATTAGGATCTATTCTGCTTTTATTACAAGTTATTGAGCACTAACTTTGTTCTTGACGTAAACGAACCTGGCTCCTGGTTGAAAATGCAGCTTTGAGGTTATGGTTGACATGAAGAGATGTGGCAGGATGTCCTCCTATAATGACCAGGGTTTGGTATTTTTACAAAAGTGAATTTGACTGCTGTATGGAAGCTCTGACAGGAACGGGACAAAAATGTAGGATTTGAATGACCCATTTGAATCGAAACGTAACCGATAACTGCTGCCATCAATCACAATATTTTATTGTTTTGTTGATTAAATAACTAAAAATGCTGTTGTTAAATTTACATGTATGTAAATATATAAAAGGCTACAATATATACGATGAAAATAAAACTGAAACACCAATGGTACGATGATAATTTTAAATGTATAATAATAACAGTAATAATATATCATTTAAATTGTAAATGTATAATAGTAATAATAAAAAATAAAATGTATGATAATAGTGCGAATAATAATTACTATTCATGTCGAGGGGATGGTGCTCATTAATAATTACTAATAAAGAGACGATATGAGATACATAAAGTAAAAGTGAAGTCATCTTTTCCAACAACTCACATGGAGGAGGTGTTGGTGGAGCGGCGCGGAGGCACCACGCCGGCAGGGAGCCCGTCGCTCTCAGCGTCGCTCCCGCAGCTGTAGCCGCTCATCCTGCCGCTGCCTTCCCACAATGCAGAGCGCCCGCACGTCATAGGTGAGGGACGATGATGGCGGCGGTCGGTGCACCAGAAGTGATCACACAGCTGGAAAGCGCTGCCAAAGTTTTAATGGTGAGATTTCCAACCTTGTTGTGTAGCCAGGCGGGGGGGCGGCGGATGTTTCCTAAGTTTGTCGCGGGTGGTGGTCGGTGATTCCCGCCTCCGCTCGTTTCTTCCCGGTTTTTAGGTTTAATGTGCTCAGGTCGAACCGGAGTAACGTTATGAGAGCATTGCGTGGCGCATCGCCTTGCCTGCCTCCATCCCGCAAAAAAATCGTGTTATCATGGCCACAGTTCACCCTCTCCTCCCCCACACGCCTCCCCCCATCAACGGCCAGAGAAATCACCCTCGGCTCGGCGCTTTCCGGCGGGGTTCGGCTTTCCAGAAACTTCGCGTGGCTGCTCTCTCAGCCGTTAACGTCAAGTTTGGGGACTCTGCCGCCAGTCGGAGCATCCGCTGATTCTGGCGGACAGCAGCATCCGAAACGTCCCCGAGCTCCCGGGTCCATCGCGTGTTTGTCCTCCTGTCGACTACCTCCGGGGTCCTGGGTGGCGGGTTCGAGTCTGCGGGGACAGCCGCGCGAGCCAGTGGCTAACCAGGCGCGTGGCACGAGCGGCGCGGAGTGGGTCCCCCACGGTAGCTAGCGTTTGTTTGGCTTCCTGCCATTTTGCCTCCTTGCTGCAGTCGAACTGAGCTGAGCGTGTGGTTGGGGTAGAGCTGGGGGGAACTACGAGTCCGACTGACGTTTCTGCACGTTGGACCATTCAGCGTGACACTGGCTGAACACACGCCAGAGAAGCGACTCACCTGGAGTGATGTCACGCAGCGTGGTTGTGTCGAAGTGTCCTGTGTGTCAAGTGTTGTTGGTGTTCAGCTGCCCTGTGTGTGTGTGTGTGTGTGTGTGTGTGTGTGTGTGTGTGTGTGTGTGTGTGTGTGTGTGTGTGTGCGGCAGGCCTACCAAGAGGACAGGAGGAATCAGGCTCTCATGCTCTATAAGCTCCACAATATTCAAGTACATGTAGCTTTGTAGTATTTGTACTCGTACTACTGAGAGCAAAGAGCTGAATGTATGGATTCAGAGGATGAAAGTGAACCTGTACACAAGTCATGAATGGTCACTGAATGATGTGAGGAGTTTGAAAACGATGGGAGTGACATGCCAAGTCCTCCGTACAGGGCTGGTTCAGTTCTGTGTTGACCCGATATCAGTACAGGTACCCGGAGTCTACTACCAGTATGCAGCTCTACTGTTTTGGGTTGATTTAAAATGTACGTTCAGCTGTTAGAGGAGTTACTCCAGCTTTTGGGTTCATTTTGCGTTTCTCCAGGTGTTTCGTGTGTTAAAGCAGGAGATGTACACGCCGTGTCAGGTGACCAGGTGTTCCCAGGTTCAGCCGTGTTGTCGTGGCCAGCTTTGCATTTTTCGTTGCATCAATGGCAGAGAAATTGATCTGCTTGGCATTTCTGGGCTGCGTTGGTCCAGTTGGATCTTTATGTTGGTTTCCCTGACAACCGTCCCCTGTCTACAGGACACATCAAGAAAAACAGTAACCCGAGTTGGTGTCCAGAGCCTCAAATACCCACAAACCTCCTGGGCATGGGGAGGAGAGGGTCACACTGTGTAGCAACAGAGGTATAACGACTGCAATGTGATGGAAAGAGAAGAGGCTACTTGACCTGAGGGGAATTTTTTGTGTGGTTGCCATGGAAACCCCATCTCCTCTCTCTATCTCAGTGGAAAAAGACTCTAAACTTGCATTGTGAAACGTTTAATATCATTGTGTTGCGTTATTCTATTTGTGGTTTGCATTCATCTGCAACTGCGGCCACCGGGTGGAGCAGAGCCACCCACCACAGAGCAGACAGAACCAACAGATCTGAGACCAGCCCTCGTGGCTCAGTCATTGCTTATCGTCCTTATTGTGATTCATCTTGTTATCATCCTGGTGATTTTAATCATCTCGATTTCATGAAAAAAAACTGGAAGCCAAATTTGTAATTGACAACAAAAGTAAATGAATTGCACCGCCTTGATGTACCGTCGCATGTGTGGTCGACCACTTGAATGATGGCCCTGCTCCGTTCGCTGCTCTTGTGTAACGCTAACCTGTTCGATATTGTGAGAGCGAGCAGTCGGTTCCACCTGGGTGGTTTGCACAGAGAAGAGCATCTTTCTTTCCTCCACAACCTTCAGCCACAGAGTTGCTCTCACTGCAGTTAGGCTTTCCTGCTGAGCCGCATCAGTGGGTGGGCAAGCAAAACTTTGTTTATATGGAACATGTCACTCCAGGCGGTAGCGGCACGCGCTGCTCGGAGCGCCAGCGATCACCGACGCTGGAACCACCGCAGGAACTACACCTAGGAGCGCACCTGGAGAGGCGCCAAGGCAGACGTCCAGGACCTGTTTTTAGAGTTGAATAGATCGACCCTCAAATGGATCAACCGCTCTCACATCAGGATTCATGAAAGAATGGCGAGCATTTTTTTTGTGTCGTTTTTACAGTTGACGACTTCACCTTCCAGGCAGTGGCAACGAACAGATGACAACAAATAAAACAAAACAACTACAGTTGAATATTTGGTCTGGATGTGATATTAAGATTGGGGCTGCGTGATGTTGGAAGAATGTCAAACTGCAGTTTTTTGACTGTTACTGCAGTTGTGACATCATGTGACATGATCTGAGTCCGTAGAGCTCCTCACGCTCACCACTTCTGCAGGGATCTGTTCTCACGTCTGCATTGTGACACACAGTTGACCTTTGACAAGCATCGGGCCTTCCTGCAGGGTTAGGGTCAGGAGTTGGGGCCTGAATCCCAGTGAAAGGCCCAGCTGAAGCATTCGTGATCATGGCATGCTCAGCCGCCATCAACCACCCGTGTTGGTGGCGTCGTGGTGCTGCACAGTGGTTGATAAATGGACTGGTGGAGCGGAGCCGCGGGTCTGTCTGACAGCAGCTCTCTGCTGAGCCAAGGCAACATTAACCAGGCCAGATTTCAGCGGAGGGAGGCACAGCAGAGTGAAACGCGATGGAGGTGAAGCGGCGTGGGCGCGCCTGTGTACAGCTCATTACTGTCCTCTCATCACTCACTGAACAGAGGCACGTGTGCCCGCCTCCTGCTCCCGGGGCAGTTTTTCCTGAGGTTGTTCAACATGTAATAATGTGTTCTGAACTTAAGAGGTTACTGGTTTGGATCATCTGCACCCTTGCCAACGTAATAATCCCGTTTATGCTGGAACGTGATAACCCAGTGGATTACTGAGAGTCCCCGTCGGTGAGAACACGACCTTCATTGCTACCTGGTGTTTCAGTGACCTGAGAGTGAAGGCGCCAAGATTGCAATCAGCTGGTAAAACCAGGCTAAAATGAGGGGACAGTGTTCAGACAACCCTGATTGAAGTGCATGGAAACATCAGTGTAAAATCCTCGCTGTGAAAGTGTGTGTGTGTGTGTGTGTGTGTGTGTGTGTGTGGTGGGGGGGTGCTCACACACTGTGCAGCAGGGGAGGCTGTCTGACCTGAAGTGACTTGCTGCTTGCAGCCGACAATATGAATAAAACCAAATGGAGTCCAAAGTAGAATTTTATTTGTGGAGAAGTTCGTTCTCTGTTCGTTGAGCAAACAAGTGCATAATTAAGTCATTAATGGGTTCTTGTTTTCTGTTTGAACAGGCACCGCCATCCATGGTCAGCACAGAGCAGAGGCAGCATGCTGAGCACGTATTCCTCTCCTTCAGGAAGTCCAAATCCCCCTTCGCCATTTGCAAGCACATCCTGGGTAAAGCTTGAGCGTCTCTGATCTTCTAACTGTTCATTTGTTCATCACGGGAGGATGGACTTCACATCTTTTCTGATTTCTAGAGTTAACCCGGGACTTTGGGGACGCTCATGGGTGTTTGTCTGTGGTTCTGTCCTTGTATTCCTTACACCAACATGGATTTGGAACAACAGGTTGAAGTGACCAGGCTGTGAAGGTCGAGGTGGCCGCCTCCCCTCTAATCTCCTCTTTTGTGAAGTTTTGCATTTGACTTCGATCCAAAACTTCTCTCCTGATTAGGATGGATTTGTCCGGGAGCGATGATGTTGATCTCAAAAAGCTTTGAACCCAACTCGACTGTTTCAGATATTATTCTAGTGACTTTTTGATTTAACTATTTGAAGAATTAAAGTCATTTATAGATCAATTAGATTCTTGAGATGATTAATTTAATTGGTCAATCGGTGTGCTTGTCCCAGTGGAAGGGCGGTGACTGAGAGCTCAGCCCCTCTGTGACGGCGGTCTGCCTGCCTCCCGCTGGTCGTGTTTGGTACAAAGAGTTTGAGATTATGAGCCACAGTTTTTTGGGACTTGCTGTAAGCAGGGTTGCTAATGGGTGGTGAGTGCCTCACAGCAGTAGTGTTCTTATTGTAGCTGTTTGGTTGTAAACACTTTATTGTAATTGAAAGTTGAAACCGTGGTTAAAGTAAACTACGCCTTCAAGTCCCCCAATGGCAAATAAGGTTGAAGCGGGGAAGATCGGCCCTGAAACACCTTGAAATGTTTTTGGTTCTGTGGAGAAGCAGAAGTGTGTGTGTGACGGGCCGGTGCTGGAGCAGGCAGGGGTTCCTCCCAGGATTCTACTGGAGGAGGATCTGTTTATAGAGCACTCGTCCACCATGATGCTCCTTAAATGGCCTGACAGTACTGGAGGGGGAGATCCCAAAAACATCATATAGTTCAGAAAGAATCTTGCAAAAAACAAACAGCACACAAACAAACAAATGCCTGGTTTAGTGGCTGACCTGGACCTGCCCCTGCATCCCATCACACACATTTACGTTACAGACACTGCAACTCATCCACAAACAAAGGGGGACCTGTGTGTTCACCTCCGGGGATCCGCTGGGATGTTGCCAGGGCAACAGCAGCTCCCAGGATCATTGTGGATGGCTGGCATGCCTCACACGAGTGTGGAATGATTCGATTTCTCCTCTCTTCCTTGTCCTTGATGCAGAGACCAGTAAGGTGGATTATGTGCTGTTCCAAGCTGCCACAGCTATCATGGAGGCTGTGGTGCGGGAGTGGATCTTACTGGAGAAGACGAGCATTGAGTCACTGCGGGCTTTCTTGCTCACCTACGTCTTACAGAGACCCAAGTAAGAAAGCCAGAACGAGGTCTAATTCAACCCGGTATTGAGCCCACACATGTGTTGTAGTAGAATTGTTTTTTAAAAGCTTTGATAGAAAGCCTCAAATCCAAAGTGTAGATCTGTGTGTGATCACGCCAGCCAGGTAGAAGAAGCAGTTGTTTGGTTTGTGACATTGATGCTCTTTGAAGGTGCGATTCTTCATCAATGTGCTTGAAATCAGATTTTACTGTTCACTTTTTAAATCCCTAAACTGTTTTTCTGTAAATACTTCAGTAAGTAGTAACATACATCAAGTAAAGATTTATTTTTCCTTTTGGTGTGAAAGGGCAACCCAACTTTCAAGAAAATGTTTGACCAAATGGGTGAAGGCAGCTAGAAACCGTGTCCAGGCTGCTTTGTAGCCTTGGAGCTGCGCCTGGCTGACCCTCCGTACGCAGGCAGGCTTCCCCGCGCTGTGACTTAATCTCATCTCACTGCACAGAAACACTTGGACTCTGCAGGACACACCACCATTCACACTTCAGAGAGGCAGTCGCACGATTTCCACTTAACTGATGAAGGATCTAAAACAAGTCAAGTCAGGTTTAGTTGTGTGGCACCAAACCCCAACCAAAGTTCTGTCCTGACTCTGTCCAAGTAGAGCAGGTCCAGCACCTCCCTCCTTCAATGAACCTCCACCCAACAATTCTCCATCAGCAGCACATCCTGCAACAGCAGCCACCAGAACCTTCCTTTACCAGCAGGAAGGTGGAGCAGATCCAGGATCAGTGGGGACGGAGAGACAGCAGGAGAGCAGGACAGAGACAAAGACAGAGAATGGAGGAAGACAGAGAGACAGAAGGAGAGAGAGGGACAGAGATACAGAGGGAGAGAAAGGAGGAGAGACTGATGGACAGAGACAAAGACAGAGAATGGAGGAGGACAGAGAGACAGAAGGAAAGAGAGAGACAGAGATGAAGAGAGAGAAAGGAGGAGAGACTGATGGACAGAGACAAAGACAGAGAATGGAGGAGGAGAGAGAGACAGAAGGACAGAGAGGGACAGAGATGAAGAGAGAGAGAAAGGAGGAGAGACTGATGGACAGAGACAAAGACAGAGAATGGAGGAGGACAGAGAGACAGAAGGAAAGAGAGGGACAGAGATAAAGAGGGAGAGAAAGGACAGGGAGACCAACAGAAGCATAAACAATGACTTAATGCATTCATGTGCACTTCATTAACTATGAAATCTGTTGTCCAGCGGCCATGAAGGTTAAAAATCTTCAGCTCCCAGACATTTGGTTGTGAGCTGAAAGAACTCAACTAGCGAGCCTGCTTTCTTTGACCCAGTGATGATGAGCTGGTGGTTGATGAAGGGGTCTGATGGCCTGGAATCCTCCTAATGAACGAAAAGGTGGTGCACAGCAAAGAGAAGACATGCCGATGCTCTTGTTCAGCTCAGAGCCGGGGGAGGTGACCTGGGCCGTTCAACTGACAAGCCGGAGCATCATTTTTCTAGCATTTGAATACAGTGTGACTAAAAAAAAGGGAAAAAGTTGACCACTGGTCCAGTCAGTTGAACTTCGCCCCATGATACAGGCCAATGACAACAACCTGCTGATGTGGTAGCGCCCTCAGAATCAACACTCCTGGTTCACTTTGAATTTTCCCTCTTCCATGTTCTCGCTGATGACCGACCACCTACCTGCCTGCTCCAGTCTGCAGAAGTATGTCCGTGAGCAGATGCTGCTGGCTGTGGCCGTCATCGTCAAGCGGGGCTCCTTAGACAAATCCATCAACTGTAAAAGCATCTTCCACGAGGTCGGACAGCTCATCGGCAGCGGGAACCCCACCGTGGTGAGACCCGTCCTCGTGGACTACACCCTGCAGGCTTCAGCCGTTTGAGTGTTTCGAGTCTGTGCTCAGTTTGACTTGTACCACAGCCACTTCTTGTGAAATTAAGACCAATGGCAACAAAATGAGATCTCACTAAGTGCCTGACATGTTTCTCACTCATTTCTACATTTACCATCAGTGACGGCAGACGCGTCCTGATGCAGTCACCCCACCGATGCAGTCACCCCACCGATGCAGCTCTTTGACCTGCAAGTTTAAACTTTGGTCTCTTACTCTGATCTGATGATGCGTTGCGGCTTGGGTCCACCAAAGCATTCGTTTTCTGGCCAGAAAAGCCCAGAGTGGATTTGAGTCTCTGGTCATGTTTGTGTCCAACTTGAACTTGAATTTGAGTCAAAGTTCATTTTCATGATCATCTTTACAGATGCTGCAAATGTTTGAGTGACTTTATGGTGAAGTAATGCCCCAAAGTGGCAGGATGGACCTCGTCTGACCCAAGATGCTGATGAAAAGGCACTCTGTTTATTTTAAATGTTTAATTTCTCAGTTAATTCAGTAGGTGGCGCCACTTCAATAGGGAGTTGAACCAGCTCCCCGCGCGTATCAGGTGATGAGGTTCTGGTGTCATGAAGTCGATTCAGACGGAGAACCAGACGGGACGAGTTTCTCAGTGTCGCTGGGTTGGTTTAGATCAAAATTCTGCAACTTCAGGGACCTGAAGACGGTTTGTTTTCCTCCCTCGTTCATCTGGGCTTAATTCTCCAGTTCTCCAGAATCTGAACAATCAAGTAAAATTCCTGTGCTTTTAGCTTAACAAAGTAAATCTTCCATGTTATTCAGTTTTCAGAGAGACACACAACCATGGTTTTCTTCTGATTTGTTCATCTATCAGTCAAAATGCCATCAAACCAGGACGGTAACTAGCAGCTCATGGCTGAGTCCTTCAGCTGACTTCCTGCTTTCTCGGTTCCATGTGAAAGAGACTTGAAGACCTCTGGGTCCTGGACTGCTGGTCACCTCAGACTCTCAATGAGAAATGATCAGCTCTGGTTCATGGATCGACCGTGTCAAGGTCCTGAGGAAGGGTTGTCTGCCCCCTCACCTTCACACTAACCATCATTTATCCAAAATTGGTGTTGCTGTTGTCATTTATTCAAGCGTGTTTTGCCTAGAAACTTCAGTGTGAAGCACCAACTCCATCCTGCGTCCTGTGAGGATATATGTATGTGTTCCTCTCAATATAAACAGAAAAATGACTCAAAATTCTGTCCTACATGATTTGACAGAGGTTATTTTTGGAGAAAGTGAAGGGAGAATGGAAACGGGGTGCTCTAGCTGTGGGTGTGACCATCCCGTGGTGGGTGTTCTCCAGCTGCCTGCTGGGGGACTCTGACGCGTCAAATATCGTGGTGTGTTCGTCAATGCATCTATGAACTTGAGGCGTATCGTCTTAGAAACCCAGACAGTGACGTGTCAGGCAGGCTGCAGGGCACCAGCCTGCCTGACACGTCTTCTTTCTGATGCGTGTCTGGTGTGATGCAGTCCAATCGTCTGTATAGCCACGTGCACCCTAAGTGTATGAATATGCCCCCCCATGGATAAATGATGTCCAGGCACCTGTAGTCATGGTAACTTGGGTCAACCAGCAGTGACTCACTGTGGCCTCGGACTAAGAAAACGGCCTCTCAAAAGCAACGTTGTGTTCTGATGATGACAGCTCCATCTCGGTGGCCCTCAGCAGAAGGTGAAACCCTCAGTGAAACCCAGCGCGTGCACAACGCTTCGCTCTTCACTGACCTTTCACCACCACCTGCCGTTTGTTTCAACGTTTTGCAGCTGTGAGCGGGGCTCCTTTGTCACGTCTGTTGGCGCTGCGCCTCAGTCGTGTCCAACAAGGGAGCAGCCGCCCACTCTGCTGCCGAGGGCTGTGGCCCACGAGCACGTCTCGTTTATAAGTCCCGCTCTCATCAAGGTGACATCACCATGAAACCGTCAGTGAATTGAGTCAAATCTGCTGCAAACAAAAACATATTTTTGGTCATATTCAGTTTAAATCCTTACTCTTCATGACAGACTGTCACAAATATGTCTAACAGTGTGAAATGATGACGTTTGACATTCAAAAAGGTCAAAGGTCAACTTCAGCATGAATCCACTAAGACACTTTCCTGGCCATTATTCAGCAATAATTGAAGAATGAGATTTATTCAATTCATCTGAAGTCTGCACTCCATGTTTGACGGATTGGAGACGAGCAAGCACTAGGCAGTCCTCCTGTTTCCTCAGTGTGGACTGATGCTGTCACCTCCTCATCAGTCCACACTGCCATTGGCTCTGTGCGGGGATCCTGCTTCTTTGTGGCTCATCAGCTGTCTGAGCTGTATGCTCCTGTCGTCTGCAGCAAACGCTGGCCTGCTCCATCCTCACCGCCCTGCTCAGTGAGTTCTCCAGCTCCAGCAAGACCAGCAGCATCGGCCTCAGCATGGAGTTCCATGGCAGCTGCAAGCGTCTGTTCCAGGTTCGTTCCGCGCTTCACCACCTCCCACTCTGACACATTTGTCCATCGGCCAGGTTGATGAGGCTCTCTGCCGTTCCCCTGAGCTCCTCACAGACTCTTGCTGCCTCACATTATTTCCTGTGTTGAACACTCTTCTTTTCTTTCATGACCTCCCCACCTTCAGGAGGAAGGTCTGCGTCAGATTTTCATGTTGACCATGGAGGTGCTTCAGGAGTTCAGCCGCAGAGAAAACCTCAACGCCCAGATGTCGTCAGTCTTCCAGCGCTACCTGGCTTTGGCCAACCAGGTGCTCAGCTGGAACTTCATGCCACCGAATCATATCCTTCATTTATCAGAGCCACACCAGGGCTATCACAGCGGCCTGTCCTCTTCTTCTTTGCTCTACCCTCTCTCTCTCTCACCTCTTTCCTCTCCCTCGCTCTCCTCTCTCTCTCCTCTCTCTCTCTCTCCTCTCTCTCCTCTCCCTCTTGCCTCTCTCCCTCTCTCTCTCGCTCTTCTCTCTCTCTCCTCTCTCTTGCTCTCTCCTCTCTCTCTCCCTCTCACACCTCTCTCACCCTCTCCTCTCCCTCTCTCTCTCCTCTCTCACCTTTCTCTCCTCTCTCGCTCTCCTCTCTCACCTCTCTCTCCTCTCTCTCTCTCCTCTCCCTCTCTCTCCTCTCTCTCTCCTCTCTCACCTTTCTCTCCTCTCTCACCTTTCTCTCCTCTCTCTCTCACCTCTCTCTCCTCTCACCTCTCTCCTCTCTCTCTCACCTCTCTCTCCTCTCCCTCTCTCTCTCCTCTCTCTCCTGTCTCGCTCTTCTCTCTCTTGCTCTCACCTCTCTCTCTCCTCTCACCTCTCTCTCTCACCCCTCTCTCTCTCTCTCTCCTCTCTCTCACCTCTCCCTCTCTCTCTTCTCTCTCTCCCTCTCTCTTTCCTCTCTCTCTCTCCCTCTCTCTCTCCTCTCTCTCTCACACGTCTCTCTCACCTCTCCCTCCTCTCTCTCTCACCCCTCTCTCTCCTCTCTCTCTCCTCTCTCACACCTCTCTGTCAATTCTCTCTTCCTCTCTCTCTCTGTCTCTCTCTCTCTCCTCTCTCTCTCACCTCTCTCTCATCTCTCTCTCCTCTCTCTCTCTCCCTCTCCCTCTCCCCCTCCTCTCTCTCCTCTCCCTCTCTCCCTCTCTCTCACACCGCTCTCTCTCTCTCCCTCTCTCTCACACCTCTCTCCCTCCTCTCACACCTCTCTCTCTGTCTCTCTCTCTCCAGACATAGTAACTGCTTCACATTTTGCTAGTAATTATATTTCTGCAGGTTATTCTACAGATGGGAACCAGAGTTGTATTTACTAGCCAGATTCAGATCTGACAGTTCTGGTGGTTTCGTGTCCAGTGTGCACCTTTTACCATCACATGGGGGGGTGGGGGGGGGGGGTGCACCAGAGTGTCAGTTCCACATATTAACTGTAATAGTTAACCTTTTTATTTGGATGCCAAAATAAGGTCGACTGTCGTGGTCAAGTCAATGTTAACTATAAAATTCATGATCCCAGCATTCTGTGTTGGAAGCATCTGTCATTGTTGAACCTTCATCTAAGTTTATTATCGGCTGCCAAGGGTATAAAAATAAGACCCAGGTTGCATAATTATACATGCATAAAATGCAGATACATCCATGTTGCTTTTCATGTGGCTGTGTGTGTGTGTGTGTGTGTGTGTGATACCCTGGAATACCTATCGTTCCATCAGTTTTACTTTGTAGTTTGTCTCTTGATCTCGAGTGCACTCATCTGTTATCTTTGCAGTTGGCCGCATGTTGAGCAAACTGTGTGTGTGTGTGGAGGGGGGTGTGTATGCATGTGTGTGGGTGCGGGTGCATCCCTGCATGTATGGCCAGGCTCATTACGGTCTAAATCCCAACCAGGCTGGCATCCTATCTTCCTGTCTGAGGGGATCTGGAGTGGCGCTTGCTGCCAGCCAGGGCCGTGTATCACTTTCAAAGAGGTGTCTGTGTGTCCGTCCCCGTATCATTCCAGAAGCCCGCAACCCCCGCCTTGGCTTGTTGAGGCTCCCCTTGGTATGCCTGGCACGTGCAGTTCGATATGTCTGTTTTTAAAGACACACTTTTAAGCCCTGTGTGCGTGTGTGTGTTTGTGTTACTTACTGAAGCTTAATCTTGTTTTAGTGTTGTATGTGAATGGTTTCTTTGGCGTGTGTATTGATGCACATGGGAGTTTGTGGACCTGAAAAACTGAGACATTGAATATCGTTCATTCATCTTAGGTTTCACTCGGACTGGGCAGGTTTGCTTGTGTTCTGCATGAGATGGGGATCTCCCTTTATATCAGCTGCCAGATATTTACTTCTGTTGCTCAGGCTGATGTATCCGTCCCTTGCCCTCATCTGGCTTTTTAGCTTCAAAGGTCCAGTTTGCAGGCATCAGCGGCTCCACATAGCAAGAGTGGCAGGCAGTAACCCTTCTGCCAAAGCAGGATGATAACAGGCTGACCACAGTATGATGGAGGGACACGGGAATCGTGCTCCTGGGACACTTTGAACCATGCGAGTGAATGCGTTGATGACTCACTGGGACTTTTGGAACAGACATTCAGTCACTGGAGGATCGGGTTGATGGGTAGGCCACCCCGGAACTTGTCCAAGAGCCTTCATGGGAGAAAACCTGGCTTTTGCCCATTTGCTTCTAGCTCATCAGGGCATCTCTGTGCTTTGTGTTAAGCGCTTATTGGCATGTTAATATTAATTCTGTGCATGATGTAGTATTGACTTTAGCATTCAGCTAACTGTGTAGCTGTAGACTTTAATTTGTTGGTCTTAAGGTAGTCAGTTCCAGAGGTATGTTCCAATGACCAAGCGCTGAAGTACCAGGAGGATTCTTGAGCAACATGAGGTCTCCCCAGGGTGCTGGTGGTCTTCTACCCGACTGGTGGTTCTTGAGTTTATTGTTGTTAAATGTTCTGACAATTACATATAACATCTTGATCACTGTTTGGAAAGTGTGTGTGTGTGTGTGTGTAGTCACCAAGCGTCTGGCCAGTAGATGAATAGAAGATGAAGCCTCCGTGAGTGTAGCCGCCTGTCTGCCAGCGCCAGAAAAGGTTGGTGAGAAGCTCGTATGGGCATCAAGGGGCCTCCTCTTAATTGCGTGGCTGACAGCCCTCGTGTACACACGAATAAACACACTCACACACTCCTCAATAGGCTCAAAGGCCCTTTTAAAAACGCCTGCGTCTCTTAGATGAAGCAAGCGGTGTGTGTATCATCTGTCCTCACCACCGTCTGAACTTGGGCTCTTTAGCTCTGGTGTCATCTGTTGGAGGCACGCTCCCCGGGAATCTGTGTGACGCTGTGTCATTCGGCACAGGGCTTGACTCTGGCCAGGGTCGCGGTCAGGCCTTGAGGCTGCAGCGGCGGTCAGGTGCTGTAAATGGCTGTCTGAGCTGACAGATCGATCACCCCTCGGTGCCTCGGTGCTGTGAGCTCGCTTCAGTGCTGCTGCATTAGCAGACGCTGGGATCATCTGTGTTTATGAAACTTCCTTGTGTGCTAAATGTTTTGGAGTCCTGACATTAAAGTGTGTTGCTATAAGAACTGGTGGTGATTACCGTTGTAGTCTTCTCCACCAGAGTGGAGTGTGTCGTCTTCATGGTATATCAAGGCACTTGAACTCAAGTTGTTTCAAACTAAAGCGTAGCCGTCCTGCTGCTCTCACCAGCTCCCTGTCGACGTTGCTTCAGGAACACTTCTACACTTTTGTCATAAGAAAGGAGACCTGTTGACTTTTGCTTGGCTTTAGGAAGGTGAAATAAAACAGGACATTTATCCCTGTCAGCCTTATGATGAGTTATTTTTGTGCAGAGGAGGCGGCTGTCGGCCCAACACTTGTCTTGACCTGGCTCACTCGTCTCATTAGCCGTTCAGAGGTCAGTAATAGGCCTTCTGGCCCTGGGGTTAAGGTCAGGATTAGGAGTGTGTAAGCTGATGCGGGATGGTTTGCTTGGCCCTGACCTGTGTGGAGAATCTTCATCTTGTCTAAACAAAGTCTGGACAGACATTACTGGAGAGGGGATGGGCAGGAAGCTGACAGACCTTGAGTTTAGACGAGTTTTTCCTCTTGTTTTCTTATGAAAGGCGTCATATCTCTATTTTTCTGTTATCTGCCTTTTCATTTATGGTTTTAAGCTCTCCAACATGTCGAAGAAAGTGATAGATTTTCTACTTTTAGATAAGGAAGGACAAAAAGAACATAAATCTCTCCATGGTTCCTACCTGATAATGTCAGACATTTCTGGAATTGAAGGTAGAGGTTTTTTATGTCGGTTATGGTCATCATCCTAAATTGCTACCTGCACTAATGATGTGTATGAAGATGAGATGCGGTGTTGTTGATGCCTAACATGCTCACTTCAGATGATGAAGGGGCTAAATGATAGAAAGAAATGGGGGAGGGGAAGGTGGAGGGGGCCTGGTCCGTGAGGAGGTATTCCAGGACTGTTATTTCACATGGCAAGGCTGCAGGAAAGACTTAAGGCAGGATATATCACTTAAACCCTACCACGCGCCTTAGCATAGCCGCGCTCCTCACACGGCTGCTGGCAGAGGCTCAGCCCGTCTGCCTGTGCATCAGGACCATCCACAGCAAGGATCAGCCATAATGAATAGAGGATACAGGAGAAGCTCGCTAATCCACCACCCTCACACACCAAGGTCGTTGAAGCCCGCAAAATGTTCCGATTACTGACTTATACATGTGTTTGCTGGCTATTTAAAGTGGGATTGATCTGGAGTTCATTCTGGTAAATATGAAGTCAAGTCATATTTGCCTTGAAGAGCCATACCAGTTGGTTTGCTGGAGTTACATAATCTGCTTTAAATCATGTTTAGTTTGGTCAACTGTTTGCAGCATTTATTAGTTTGCATCACCTGCTGGACAGCACACACACACACACACACACACACACAACCTCTTGAATACAATGGACTCCAATAATTTATCTGTAACGAAGATTAAATGGTGGAATTTTTGAATAGTTTATTTCTTATTATTGGAAAATAAACATGAAAAAAACTGCATAGGAATTTTTGAACTGTAGGATTAGAATTAACAGCAAACCCTCAGACGCACCTCAGCTGTTGTTTCCTCAGAGAAGAAGTGAACGGAACAAACAGAAGACAAAATAAACATTTCTCACTTCAATTCTCATGAGTATAATTGATTCCATTTACTGTGCAGAGCGGGGCTGGTAACGCCTTTCACCAACCGAGAGCAACCAAGCATGTGGTGGTTGAAAACCAAAGACCAGTACCTGGAGTTACTCTCCAAGTCGGGGGTTATTTTCAGATTATCTTCAGATCGAACTGCTGTGAGTGGAGAAATGATGACGTGCAGACAACGTTACAGCACAGAAAAATAAAATTAAACAACCTTTTGGGAAATTGCTTGAAATTTTCATGTGGTGAAATTGTTTGGAATGTGTGGAAATGCCAAGGAGCCGAGACCTGCAACCAGAGGTTGTTAGCTTGATGCTAAATGTGTTCCAATGGATTCAAGTCAAGGTACTTGCAAAGATGCCCGTATCAAAATGTACTGCTCCTCCGCCTGAGTTCAGAATGAATACGGTAGAAAATGATGCAGACGTACATTCATAGAGCAACGCAGTGAAGCCTCATTAGTCTAGTTAGTTAGTCTAATTAGTAGTTGAAAAGTGCACTACAAACACATTTGTTTGGTCCTTTTTTTTTATTTGATAAAAAGTTCTGTGACAAAATGACACCAATCCTCATTTGTTATCGCAGTGACTGAGCACATGTTGTTACATGTTAATTTATGACTGCTAGCATGTGGTACCAAAATGAACAAACCCACATACATCACAAATTTAAGTCTTTGGCTCCCGCGTCGTTTGCTGGGTTTTCTGGTCCACATATTTCAGCTCCTCTTTTGAGTTCAGAAAGTCCACAGCCCGCATTTGTTGTTTTACAGCCGTGTGGTTGCTTCATGCATATCAACACATGCTGAATTACAACCCATGAAGGGCAGCACGGTGACGTTTTATTGCAACGATGCTCCCTCGTGCTTTTGAAGTGGAGAGCTGTATTTGAGTGCACGCTACCTGGACTAAGGTTCACATGCGAAACCATAAATCCCGATGGCCAAGCGTCTATCACTGAAGGAGTGTGCTGTCTGGGGCTGCTCTGAGTAGAATCATGGCAGGGAATTAAACTTGAAATGTTTGTTCTGTGCCACTGTAACTGGTGGAGCAGACCAACCTACAGTAGCAGTGCAGTTTTATTGGCATTTGGTCAGTGGCTGGTGTTAATTTAGGTGTCACAGCGTCTGTGTGCTTTCTACAAACTGTGTGAGAACTGCTGTGCAAATCTCTTCACTCACTTGATCTAGATTCTTGTGGTCAGAGATTTAGATTTGTGTGTTCGTTCAGCTGAAGGTGCGTGTGTGCGCTCCTGTGGGTCAGTCTGTTGTATCTTGCCAGTGGAAAATTGACGTGTCACATTAGGTATTCTTGAGCCTGCTGGAGGGGTTGAAATAGTAGCAGGTGATGTCTTTTAAAAACCCACCAAACCACAGCCACATGTCCTAGTCACTCTCTGTACATTAGTCATCCTGGAAGCATGTATTGTATATTGCATGCACGCACACACACACACACACACACACACACACACACACACACACTCACGCATGCCATCCTTTTTCTTTTTAGAAGTGGGCAACATGGTTAAAGTTGTTCATTCACACATCAAGAGTTAAAGTAGCCATTTTTCAGTTTTCCTGCAACTGCTCAGATGTTGAGTGACGGAGCACTGAGATGTTTTAAAACACACAAGAGGAACGGCCTGTGCATCTGAGGGTGAATGACAAAGTAAAGGAAAAACCACAACAGATAAATGAAACCTAACAAGTGAGTAAAGGAGCCCAGTGACTGGTTCGCCTTCAGAGAGGCTGGGACTCTCAGCCTTCAGGCATCAGGGTTCACACAACCGGGGCTCGTCTCAGAGACGTCTACAGTCTGCAAGCACGGACCCTGCTGTGGGGGCTTGTGGGACCCTGCTGTGGGGGCTTGTGGGACCCTGCTGTGGGGGCTTGTGGGACCCTGCTGTGGGGGCTTGTGGGACCCTGTTCTGGGGGCTTGTGGGACCCTGCTGTGGGGGCTTGTGGGACCCTGCTGTGGGGGCTTGTGGGACCCTTTTCTGGGGGCTTGTGGGACCCTGCTGTGGGGGCTTGTGGGACCCTGTTCTGGGGGCTTGTGGGACCCTGCTGTGGGGGCTTGTGGGACCCTGTTCTGGGGGCTTGTGGGACCCTGCTGTGGGGGCTTGTGGGACCCTGTTCTGGGGGCTTGTGGGACCCTGCTCTGGGGGCTTGTGGGACCCTGTTCTGGGGGCTTGTGGGAC
Source organism: Aulostomus chinensis (assembly GCF_037954235.1). Classification (NCBI taxonomy): domain Eukaryota; kingdom Metazoa; phylum Chordata; class Actinopteri; order Syngnathiformes; family Aulostomidae; genus Aulostomus; species Aulostomus chinensis. The sequence continues at coordinate 26,375,318 of NC_141331.1, forward strand.
CCTGTTCTGGGGGCTTTAAGGCCCAACACTGCACCAGGAGATTTTATGTAGGGTTTTTTCTTTGGCCCCTCGATATATTGGAGCTAGAAACTTCCAACATTTACGTATCAGCTGAATATATTTTAGTGTGTCTGTTTTTTGGCAATGAATCCTCAGCCGAGGCCATCAAACGGGACGGGGACGTAACGGAGGCAGGAAGATTTAACACAAAATAAACTGTCATCCACATCAGCGTGCTTAACAGTAATATCACTTCATATATTGTAGTAATTAGAACTTAAGGTGTACTTATACACATACATTTTTTTCCAGCTAAAATTCTTTAAGCATCGTCCCCTTAAATGTAGTGAAAGTGACCTCGGTTGACTAAAATGATGAACGTCACTGGGAATTTAATCATTTAAAATGACCTCAGTTATCCTTTTTGGAGTTCTTTTCAGACACGATATTCTCTGATGCTGAGATATTCTTATGGACTGTTATTCAACAATATTGAGAGCTGCATCGATGCGTCTGTCTGGCTCTCGCTTGTCCTTGGGTTTGTCTCCTCAACACCACCATTAATAACTCCGTTTGGAAGCTGTGGTTTGTTCTTTTTCCAGCAGCCATCAAGACGCTCTAAGATGGAAATGTTTAATTGCCAGTGATGAGTCTTGATCTTAAGAATGAAACCGGAGTGAGCCTGTCCAGAGTCCAGTTCGAATCACATGAAAACTACCAGTCACACAAAATGTTTTTACTACATTTTCTGCTGTAGATTTCACATAAAGTTTAAAACAGGATCCGTTCTGATGAAACATTTTTGGCCTTCTGGTCTTTATCCCCTAATTTAGAGTGTTTACATCTCGGAGTTGCCCCGAGTCATTTTATGTCTCTGTCCGGCTGCAGTTGATGTCATGTAGTTATCATTCCTGAGGTCTCTGGTGAGTTTTCTCTGCCATATGATCTTCAGCAGGGTTTGTACAACCTCTGTCACCAAGGTGGTCCCTCCCAATGTGAACGGCCTCCGTCGACTAGACGGCAACTCTCTCTCTCTCCCTCCTTCCCACTCAATACATTTTTAATTTATTTTGAATACTAATACGGAAAGGATTTGATGTACTTTTCCGAAGGTAAAGTCAAGTTTATATTTTGGTTAATTTCTGTGGAAACATCAAGGCGCACATGAAAGTTTGAGCGCTCAGAGTACTCAGAGAGAGAGGGAGAGCTTCTCAAACAGAATTTTAAAGAAGAATTGCAGCACACTCTGTCCTTACTTCTCCCGATCTCTTTCTCGTTCCCCCTCTCTTCAGAAAAGTTCAGTTAGAGGTCCTCTGCCTCACCATGACTATTTTTAACAAGGCCCCAAAGCCAACCATTGAATGGACTCACATGCGCACGCACACACACACACACACACACACACACACACACACTATCCCGCAGACCCTTTGACAGGTGCCAACTTTTGTGCCGAAAAGTGAACTGTGGTGTGGGGTGTGTGCATGGGGAGTGACCGTAGGCTGGTGCTGGAGGAATGCGTGACCTCACTGGCCTCTGCCGCTGTTTGGCTTTGATCAAGCATTCCTCTGGAAGTTTCCCCCTGCCGCAGGATAGCGATACAGTTTTGTGTGTTTTGTGTTGGTAACAGAAGACAGCAGAGCATATATAAATACACAAGATATCTGGATTATTTCCACTTGATGAAATGGTGCCATAAAAAATATGGGATTTTGGGCTTTGAATTAGAACTAAAAGAATCCTGGGACGTATTGATTGACAGGGATCACCAATTTGTTCCATGATCGGAAAAATCCCTCAATTGAGGTTTGTTTTGTAATCTGAATATAAGGTTGTTGGGTTTGGGGTTTTTTGGACTGTCTTGGACAAAATGTTATTCGAAGAGATTTTTCAGGTGGATCTTTGATAAAGTTGCGCTCTGCACACGTCCGGTCGCTACACTGAACAAGCTGGTGTCTGTTGGTGACTTCCCCTCTGGCCATTTTTTTGTTGTTGTTTTTTTTTGTACATTTCCATTTAAAGTTTCCTCAGATGGATGAAAATTCTAATCAACCTCTAAATGTCACAAAAGGTTTTTGCGTTTGTGGCGGGTGGAGAAGTTGTTGCATGATAGACGATAAAGGTGAATTACTGCAGCTACACACTCCAGCACGTGGTGGTTGTCAGGGACGCGAGCAGAAGTCTCCAAGAGCGCACAGCTATCAGCCGTCTGTTGTCCCTCAAAGGGTTAATAATCCCATTCTTTTGCTTCCCTTTATTTATATCTGCGTTGCTCTTCATTTGTGTTAGTTCCTGATATTGTGTTTAAAATCTACTGCACTTTTGGATGGCAACTTGACTTGAGTCTGTTTTAACGCAACTTAGCAGTGATTCTGGGGTGAAAACTGGATATAAAGGTGTGAAGAGCGTAATAACAGTCAAGTAGAGGAGTGCATCTTTGATTCATAAATTGCCCTCACAGTTCTGTCGTGTCGTGTGATGAAGCTCGACTGAGGGACGATACGTGGCTGGACAGGCCAGAATGTGTGGGAAAGGTTTTTTTCTTGAAGCGAGGAAGAAAATTTTAATGGTTAAAGAATCGATGAAATATTAATCTGTAGGTGTGAGAAGTCTGGGTTTGTAAGTTGCATTAATTTAGGGGAGAGTGTGTCAGAAGTGAGGGGGAGGAGGGAGACCGGCCTTGTTTGAGTTTACAGGAAAAAAACCCAAATCTGGCCAAGTAGACGCATGTGAATGAGTCTGTAACCTTGTCAAAGTCCACTCAACGAGACAAATACTACCTCACGACTGGACTTGCAGTGTTTATACAATTGTTGAATCATTTTCTCTCAATTGACAGAATATTTTACTTGTTGAAAGAAAAAGCAACTTTTTCAATTTTAAAAAAGAGGAAGGTTCAGAGACTTAAGAAGTGTGTGTTGTATGGGAGCACCTTGCACATCCTGTTAGGCTACAGAGAAGGGAAGTGATCAAGAGGAGAAAGGAAATGTTAAACGGCTGAAGAGTAAGGTGAAGAAAAAGTGTGTGTGTGTGTGTGTGTGTGTGTGAGAGAGAGACAGGGGCAAAGAGAAGTTGTTGCAGTTGGGAGAAGAGCCAGAGTGAGTGGTGATTGGCTGAGGAGTGAGAGGGAGTGTTTCAGGGCAGTAAAGGAGTCTGGAGGACAACTTGCAGAGGAGTAGACGAAGAGGCAGCGTAATGCAGAGTCTGGATTGGCTGCAGCCAGACTGGGTCTTGAGGAAGAGGAGAAGGGAAATCTGAGTGTGCAAAAGAAGGGGAGTTCTTGTAGGAAGGGAGGTGAATGAGAGGACAAGAAGGCGCAAGGGTGTCAGGTTGAAGACAAAGTTGGAGGAGGAAGAGAAACGCAGGCAGGAGGAGAGGAGAAGTGGCTGTGATAGCGAGAGGGAAGGCGAGAGATTCTTTGTGGGTGAAAATTGTGGCAGATGAAGTGCTGACGAAGGAGAAAAGGAAGAGGAAAAAACAAAGCAAGCAAGCAGGGGAGGGTAAGAGACATTGAGAAGCCTTTTTAGTGTGATAAAGGTTCCCAGGGTTAATGAGAGGGCACGTTAGTGAACAAGTGACTAAGAACTTTCTGCTGCTCGCCACAAGAAACCGCTGACACAGAGCCCAAAATACCCATTGAGAGGGAGTGTAGTGACAGGAGCTGGTGTTTTTCTGTGGCACTCCTCCTCATCTTCCTCCTCCTCCTCATGCTGTTGTTGGCCTTAACTGACGGCGGGTCACTGGGGCGCCACTACATCGCCATGTTCGAGGCCACGCAGAACGTCACGCTCAAGCCTACAGAGTCGTGGAGGGAAGCGCTGCTGGACACCCGTGTCATGGACCTCTTCTTCACCGTGAGTATCTTGTCCCGTCTGTCTTGGAGGTGATGTGCAGGTCGAGGGAATATTTGTCACATGTAAAAAGTTTGCTCACAACAGCTTTGAATTTTTATGAAATCTGTACTTTGGTAGAGAGCGTTGATTCTGCTCGATGAAACCTCCGTCATGACGCCGTGCTTCCTGATGTGTGTTCAGTTCTTCCAGTATGTCCGTTTGTCTGTCTGCTTTCCATCCATAGCTGTCTCTTGTGGAGGTGGCGCCATATTTATCATCAGCCTTTCCAGCTCTAATTTTTCCATGACTAGTTTCTTGTGCCCCGCTTCCCCCTCACTACGTCTTCAATTTTGTCTTGACCTCCTAGAAGATGGTTTATTTATGACAGTTTGCCTTTCCATGTCGACAGCGACCGCGCACTTGACCTTGCCTTTCTGGCGCATCTAGGTTTTTACTGGTTTTGTCGGCTTCTTGGATGCACCATTTAGTAGATTTATGGGTACTTTGCAGTGGGGTTCTGTTATTGTGTTACTGTTCAGAGGACCGCCCGGTGAGGCAAATGTGTATTTTTGTGCAGTGACTTGTGTGTTTAAAGAGACGGCCCACGCTGGCTAAGTAAACGGTGTGGAAGAGACGTGTGGAACAAACCGGTCAGCTTCCTGTCAGCATCCGTCCAAACCCAAGATACTGCTCCACGGCTCAGCCTTCAGCAGGCTGCTGCCGTGGAGCGCTTTGCCCCGGCTTCTTCTACGACCTTCTACCTGTCCGGAGCTGCTCTGGTAGATCAATCAATCAATCAATCAAATCAATCTGTGTAGTACAGTACAACAGAGGGTCGTTAATGGGGAGAATGAGATCAGTGTAAAAAAACAAAACAGACACACTGACACGTCAACGGATGGATCGTAGAAATATTGAATTGAGTCTGAAAGCAAAATACAGGGTGGAGATTGAAAAATACTGAAATATGAAATGCCAAGCAAGCTCGATACTTTTGAACATTAAGATACGAGACAGACGAAAAAGAATAAAATGCAGAAAAATAAAAAGATGCCGGTGAGGGTTCCTGAGGGAGTGCAGCCAGCTGTCTTGTTCCCTGCCAACACAGGGGCCACTGGTTCAGCGTGGAGACCCTTGGCTGTGTCTGCAGGTGAGAAACTGGGTGAGCGGATGTGTCCCGGTCCTGCTCCAGCACCTCCTCTGCTTGGTCAGGGTGCCTGTTTGGGGGCCCGAGGGGAAAGTGTGATCCTCCCGTGTACTCCTTGAAGCTCCCCACGTCAGCTGAAAGGATGCGGCCGAGGACTCCACTTCACCGAGGAAGCTTTTTGTTGTCCGAGGTGCTCGCCACAGCACCAGAGGGCGGTGGAGCCAGATTGGTAGCTTGAATGGGTGACGTACAGTCGGGGAGAAATACAGAAAATAGATTGAGACATGAGAGACAATGAGAGGACGGCTTATGTTTTCTCTTGAAAGCGTCAATGAAAGTGGAAGCTGCCTCCACTGTGTCTCCTATTTCTCCGATCAGACTCAGTAGTGGAGCCGATGAAAGCAGTCGAGCTGAGGATGTGAGGCCTGGAGTTGGAGAAGCATTGCCAAGTGCTGAAGGGCTACTGTTTAAACCCCGCACACTCCACTCCAGTGGTTAGATACCAAACATTCACTCAGAACCTGCAGTTCACCCAGCAACATGGACGCTTACACCTGACACCTCCATCTGTCACATGACCCTGGTCCGACAGAGCGCTTAGGTCCATTCAGCGGGACATTTTCAGCCGGACGTGAAAGACAAAATTTCTGTGTCGCCTGACACCTCCATCTGTCACATGACCCTGGTCCGACAGAGCGCTTAGGTCCATTCAGCGGGACATTTTCAGCCGGACGTGAAAGACAAAATTTCTGTGTCGCTGAATCTTTGTTTTTATGTCTCTTAAACGTAAACAAAGTACTTCGTAATGATCGTGGTTTTAATTTGAAGTCCAATTCATATTAGTTTTGTCATTTTAAAAACATTCTCAGTTCCAATTGGCTCACTCACCTCAAAGGTTTATTGGCTGAACACGGCCCCCACAGTTGTATAGAGAAGTGGCTCAAGGTTCCAGACACACAGGAAATGTGTGACGCACCGTCGCAGGACTGAGAAGCTTCACCAGTTCAACGTTGAATCAAGTGAAGTGGGACAGTTAGTAATTCCTAGTTTAGTGAAAACAATGTGACCGTGTGACGTAGACTGATGCAGGAGTGGGTATGTGGGTGTGGCCCACCGCTTCATCAATGCTCCCAGCTGTCATGGCCACGCACCGCAAATTCAATTCTCTGACATCTCTTGACCACCAACACACAGTTATGTTCCAGAACAATTAAAATCTGAACAAGAGTCACCAAAACAATGATTACAATACCACACAATGAGCAGTATAGACCTTCCCATGAGTCTTTGCACTGGTCTGATAGTTGATGCCCCACCCACTGTTTGAAGTTGTACTGACCAAAACATAGAATCCAAACTTGGGCTTTTGTGAGGCAAATACGCCACATGCAACGCTCGCCTCGTAGCCCGACTCCTCCCCTTACAGCGTGTTGCTCCTTGTTGAACATTTATGGGGGAGTTTGTCCTGATGGATCAGAACACCTCTCAACAAATTCACACCCACAAAAACACACAAAAGCACACAGCAGCACCACACATCAGTTCAGCGCTCCAGTGTATTTAGCCTTGTTTAAGGAACAAGAGCTCCTGTGGGCTCACGTCCACTTCTGATGTTAGTCAGTTGGAGCTTTGTTTGTTTCTGTTGTCCCAAAAATGACTCCAGAAAACAGGTTTCAAGAATCAAGCGTTTGTTTCATGACACGATCCGGTGAAAAAGTCATAATGCAATTCTTTTTTGCACAATAGTAAGATTTATAGTATAATAAACAAATGATTATCCAGAAGAATGCACATAGGTTATCGACATGTTCAAAATATGAATGTCTCCACTCAAACATTCAAACCCAAAGCAGCATAAAGAAACACAAGAACAAGGTTTGGAACTGTTGTCCGAAGCAGTGGTTTCAGCCTCAAGGTCATGAACACATCTCTGCACTCACCACTGCGGCTGCGCTTCGCAGGTCTGACTGATGAATAAGACGGGGAAATTGTGCCTTTTAAAAAAAAATAAATAAATGTATGAAAATATTTGATCGTCGTTTGTCAGATCACAACCTCCTGATGTGTAAAGAGTGTTTCTGATTGGTGCGTTCATGTGTTTCGTGTGTCCCATGTGGTTTAAAAGCATAATAGAGAAAAAGAAGCTCTAAAAAAGGAACAAACATTCATTCCCTTTCCATTTTGATAAAGACTCGTTGTCTGGTCCGTCACCTTGTCTTCACGGGGATGGGAGGGGCAGATAGAAACGGTACGGCAGTCTGTGAATGCGCTTCTCTACTGTGCCTGATGATTGTCCTTCATCGACGCGGTTAATGGGCGCCTGCTTGAGTCTGATTGTGCAGACCAGCTCCACCAGGAAGTGTCATCTGTTTTTCACAGTGACTGAGCGCGATATACAAGCACAGGAGCTCAGCCACTGATGTGACGGTTCGATCCTGACAGTTCGGTATGAATAAAAATGTCTGCCATTTTTCGGTCTGTTCTTGTAGCTGCTGGAATCCACAGGATGTGTTTTGTGTTGGTTTCAGTTTTCAGTCCTCCGGTCTCATCTCTCGCTCTGGTATTTCTAGTAGCTCAACTGTTTGTTATTGGGAGGCTGTTGTGGCACCATCAGCTGTCTGAGTGTGTGTGCATGTGCGTGCATTTCTGTGTGTGTTGGCACGTATCACTCTCTGTGGGACCATGTCATAGTGAGCTTGTGCACTGTCTTTGTGTGTGTGCGTGTGCGCGCATGTGTATTTATTCAATTTAATGGGGTTCTCTGCTGTCTCAGCTGCTGTGTCTCATCAGCAGTGAGGGGAACAAGCTTCGACGAGTGTGTGTGTGTTTGACAGAGAAGGGGGTTCATAGAGACGCGCGCCATCAGGGTCACAATCCACAACAGACCAGTGGCAGGATTAGGGATCGGCCCCAAGATTAGGGGCCCCTGTTAACAACCGCACTAACCCACCCATCAAACACACACACAGATACTCGTCACCCTGTTGAGAGGCTCTGGGGGTCTCGGCCCCCCCCCCGTGGGTGGGTGTCCGTCACTCTTCCATTAACCGGCTCCTGAGAGGACACTGCAGCCACTTGTCTTGGGCGCTGATTAGAAATGTTGAATCACTAGAATTTGTTAGAATATTTGAACTATTCAGGCATGGGTGTCATTTTTAAATTTAGTTATTAAGAACTGCGCTTTTAATATCTGGAAGATTTGGATGTGCAAACACAAGGATCTTGCAGAACGACTCATGAGCCGGTACAAGATGAGGCCAGATTTAATTCAGCAAACGCAAAGGTTCGCCAAAGAAGAGAGAACCAGATTGTTGGCTGCACACCTCCATCATTGTCTCCAGACAGCCTTCCTGCCTCAACCCTCGGCGCTGAACAAAGTGCTGCACACACACTTCCTCTGTACTCTACTGAAATTTCTAACAAGTTGCACGTTACTAAAATATTAAGGTTTCTGCCAGCTGAAGAAGTTCCAACAAAGGTATAAGTTACAACTTTAATCTTAGACATATCCTTGAGTAGGTGTAAAGTCCTCTGTAAAATGCATTCCCCGTGATAGATGACACCCCTGGACATTTATGATGACACTGATTTATCGCCGCGCTGCCGTTTCCAGGAGTGGAGGTAATGTTTCTTCATTCTCATGTTTTTGATATCACGGGTCTGCCTGCCTCTGTTGTGACTTGTTCAGCAATCACTTCATTTATTGATTTGGATTTGTTGACAGACAACTTTTAGCACCCAAAGAGAAAACACACTTTTAAATCATTGGAAATTTAATGTACTGAATGTAAAGCCAGAAGTGCACCATCGGAGTGGTACGCCCCCGTGATGTGTGCTGAACTGTCACGTAAAGGCACGAAAATGTGCGATTGTTTACCCTAAACAGGTTGAAGCCCAGACCGGTTTACTCAAGCACCATGAACTTAAAGTGTCCAACCCTCATAGCTTTACAAAGTACTTGACTGTTGCAATCGAACAATTCAGAACAATTTCATTTGTTGGAAAACCTCAAAACATAAAAGTTAACAGCTCAGCTCTAAACAAAAGATTCCCCCTCCCCCGTGATTGACTGAATCAGCTGTGAAAAGTTCCCCTCCTGACTCCAAGCTTTGCGTTTTCATGCATCTCTCAATGTTCATAAATCAAGGACATTTACACAATAGCACATCCCTCAAGTCCTCATAAACCCATCAGCAAAACAGGAAGCTAATTTCACTATTGACTTCACCTCATCCTCACAGCCCTCGGTGTGGGCCCTCCCCTGGAATGTTCTCAGGCCTACCACTGGTGCTCCCACTGTAACTGTGCACACAGGGATCTTTGTCTTTTGGTCCAATTATACCTCACAAAGGTTCCCTGCTCTAGCTCCTCTTTATGAGCTAGTTCGTAATTTTGGATTATCTGATATTTCTCTGGATCACTTTTCTTCAGACAAAAAAAAAAAAAAAAAAAGCAATCCTAATCTGTAGACTACAAGAGAACCTATTCTGAAGGAGAAACCATCTGTTGTTTCATGTAAGCTGTGTCTTCACAATAGGGACACGACTCTGGTCAGCTCCAGGTGTCAACCCGACCCTAAACGTCGAACATGAAATGAATGAATGCGTGTGGTGGAAGTTTGTGCCACATGGAATGAAATTTTCTCCAGGCACTCGTGAGAATGGACAAACATGAGGTCACAGTGACCTTTGACCACCAAAATCTTGCAATCATCCACGTAGATGTTGTGTCAAATCTGAAGAAGTTCCTTTGCGGCGTTCCTGAAATGTCACGTTCAAAAGAACATGTCCAGCCGTATGCATGGACATGCAAGCAGGAATCACGATGCCGCCAGATCGCTGTGCCACACGGAGGCTACGCATGCGTACGTTCTAGCGACTCCGAGCGTGAGATAAAGATGGAGTTTGTTGCTAATTCCAGATTAACGTTGTGCTCTGCTGAGGCGCAGTTTCAGATGGTTATCAGGGATCAGACCTGAAGCTGGAATCTCACCTCTGACAGGAGGAGCTCATACTGAGGACGTCAGCTTCATAATTAAGAAGTGTGTAGCAGCTATTTTGGCAATGCACCAAGTGCCATTCCCCCCCAAGGTTTCATCTATTTTCTACTGGTGCTGTTGACAGCTATGGCTCTGAGATTTAGAGAAGGACGGTTCAAAGATGGAGGGGGGGGCAGAGAGAAAGACAATGGGTAGAATGAGAGGGAAAAGAAAGGAGGGGTAAGAGTTTAAGATTTATTTTAAGATTATAAGGTTAATATTAAGGGGAAGATAAACAAGGAAAAAAAGAAACTGGCAATTACAATTTAGAGTAGGAAATAAAAGAGAATGCAATGTTCAAGATGTGTGAGAGTTGGAGATAAGTGGACCAAAGAAGATTGAAAAGAAACTGCTTTTGTCCTTAACACCTCATGATTACAGTGCATATACTCAGGAAAGAAAACACACACACACACACTGAGGCCCACAAATGTCTGTAATTTTGGCTTCAGCATTGTGTTCTTGTCTGTTTATTTTGCTTTGGATTTTTAGTTTCATTTTGGCCGAGTGATTACAGAGCAGCATTAAGTTGTTTTGGAGTGTGGACCCACATGTAAACACAACCAGATGCATCGGGTTTATTTCATCACAAGCACACTGCAGGAACATCTCAATACAATGGTGGACCGTGTACGCGCAGGGCAGAGGAACGGTGCCCAGCAAAACAGCTTTGTGCTGCAGTCAGCCATGTTTGTTTGCTGCCCTGCTCCTGGAGGGCTTGAAACTGGACATTTAAGCTGTGAAATTCAGACCTCCAACTTTGAATGGAGTCATGATCTTTTCACTCAGTAGAATTCCCAAATATACATCTTCCTTCACCATATTATCAGTTCATCTAGGAATACAAGGCTGCAGGTGCAAGCTTTGTTTGTGTGCCAGTAAACCGAATCAGTGCAGAGTGCAGGGGCCATTGAGTCCGCAGCAGGGGCCCCGTGAGTCTGCAGCAGGGGCCCCATGAGTCTGCAGCAGGGGCCCCGTGAGTCTGCAGCAGGGGCCCCGTCAGTCTGCAGTAGGGGCCCCGTGAGTCTGCAGTAGGGGCCCATGAGTCTGCAGTAGGGGCCCATGAGTCTGCAGTAGGGGCCCCGTGAGTCTGCAGTAGGGGCTCATGAGTCTGCAGTAGGGGCCCCATGAGTCTGCAGCAGGGGCCCCATGAGTCTGCAGCAGGGGCCCATGAGTCTGCAGTAGGGGCCCCGTCAGTCTGCAGTAGGGGCCCCGTGAGTCTGCAGTAGCGGCCCCGTGAGTCTGCAGCAGGGCCCCCGTGAGTCTGCAGTAGGGGCCCCGTGAGTCTGCAGTAGCGGCCCCGTGAGTCTGCAGTAGGGGCCCATGAGTCTGCAGTAGGGGCCCCGTGAGTCTGCAGTAGGGGCTCATGAGTCTGCAGTAGGGGCCCCGTGAGTCTGCAGTAGGGGCTCCGTGAGTCTGCAGTCGGGGCCCCGTGAGTCTGCAGTAGCGGCCCCGTGAGTCTGCAGCAGGGCCCATGAGTTTCGTCTGACCTGGCCTGCTGGCAGGCTGTAATCCATCCGGGGGGCACGGAGGGAGAGTGATGGTGGAAAAGACAGAATGAAAGACAATAAGTCGGAATCACAGTGTTGATTTGCAAAAACAGAGAGCTGAGCCTGTGAGGCCCCGAGGAAACAGACACCAGGCTTTGTCTCCTTCTATAAATATCATTCCGTGTTCTCTTGTCCTCTCGTTTTCACTCTGTCCCTCTCTTCTTTTCCTCCCCGTCTCATCTTCTTGTCATCATGCTTTATCCCTTCCTCTCCTCTTTGTCCTTCAGTTTTCTTCGTCTCTATCTTCCGTCCCCTCCCTCAGGACCTGAACCTCAAGACTTTTGTCTGATAGCAATTTGAAAGTCTCCTTATCTTTTGAGCCTAACGATTTTGACAAAACATTCAAGATTACTTTGACTGATAATTGCAGTTGGAGTATGATTCATAATGACACAAGAAATTATCATTCTTGTGTCATTATTCTGATTTTAATTTTTTTTTTTAAATCAGTACCAAACGGTTCTCTTTAGTCTGTAGAATACCATTTGCATTTGGTACTGCAATACTTCATCCAGACTAGTATTTGGACATGTTTCAGCTGTGCGTGAGCACTTTTTTGATATATCTGCCCACATGATCCAGGGATGCTGCCATTTAGCTGTTTGCTGTTCCACACTTTAACCCGAGAGCTGCTTCACCAGGGAGCTGAACTCTGGTCGGAGCTGGGGGGCGATGGGTTCTGATCGCTAACTTCCTGCATTCGCCATAATGAATAATGGATTTTACAATCTTAAAAATCTCTCATATGCTTTGATGTTTTGTTCATAATTCAGTCAGTTGTTCAAGGCGCTTCATTGGAGAGAATTAGGATGAGGAAATTATGGCTTCCAGTGGTAATTTTATAAGATTATTGACTTTTATGAAATATTTAATGATTCTTAAAGGCCTTGATGTGTTTGTGCTCTGACATTTTGCTGTTGCGTCCATTCTCCTGTGAGCCTGTTGAAATGATCAATAGGCACACAGACAAGTTGATCATGGAAAGCACAAGTAGCAGTATAAATAGCAGTGCATTTTGCTGAAAAACCACGACTGGCATGCAGCTGCGTGTGACAGAGCTGGTGTAGCAGATGGAAGACCAACTCTGCTCCACCGACACGGTGGATGTCCAGCTCTGCTCTCAACTTCTGCTTGTTTGATCAGAAAACTTATTTTTTCATGTTTTTATAATGTGCTCATAGTTTTGTTTCGTATTGAACTGTAAGCAAAGCTCTGGTCTGTCAGCTTTTAACAAGTGAGACTGTTGGCTCTCCTCTAAAAGGAAAATTGAAATGTGTGAATACTAGCAGGGCCCCCCAGTTCTGCCAGGGACGACATGTAACTTGCGTCTGTGATTGAAACTTCCGTACGTCGTCAGTGGAGTTTCCTGCACCTCTTTAATTAAACCCATAAAAGAAAAGACAGATTTCATGGCACACATTATTGACTGCATTCATTCACACAAAATATCCACTTTAATCCAGATTTGAGATTGGCCTGCTGCAGTTTCCAACCCTGGCAATGACTGTTTTAAATCAAATATCGTAGCGCTGTAGAGACCCGCCAGTGCCTCAGATGTGCTGTCCATTAAGGGCAAGCTTCTGTTCGGAGCATCTATATCTAGAACATCTACATCTATATCCCGAAGTCAGGCATCTCCCAGCCTGTGGGCACTTTATTGGTGGGAAGTTCAGTCCAGCACCTCAGCGAACACAAGCAGCACTGACTGAGCAACTGTCACGAAGGCACCTACAGCAGCAGCTAATTCTGGGCTATCCATTGATTAATCAGTGTGCAAAATCTGCTGTCATTCAGTCAGCATTCTCAAGATGTTTCATATTATTGTATCTTGTTCTCAATCCTTCCATCCATCCACTCGTCTCACACTCCCTCACTGACACACATCCGTCGTGTATCTCTAACTATAGTCAGACTCAAGGCAACTGACATTACTGGCATCCCATGGATCATTCGTTAGTGCAGCTGCTTTTTCAGAGCTGCGCTGTTCAGTCTTTTGGCCTCTCCCACCCCTCCTCTCAGTCTCGCTCGCTTACTCACCCAGCACCCCCCTGCCTTCTCCCTCCTCTCGCTAACCTCTTCCAGGGGATGACTTCACGCTCTGGAAGAGGGCAGCAGCAGCACCGTAGGACTACAGTGGCTACGCCGCGTTAGCATCTGAGATATCTTCCCAGGCAGCAGCGTGGGTTACGACCAACCAGGCAACTCTGCTGGAGAGCAGAGAGAGAGAGAGAGAGAGAGGGAGAGAGAGCGAGAGAGGCACGGAGAATTCAGGGGATAGGTAGTGAGAAAGTGAGAGGATTTGAGAGAGGGAGGAAGAATCATCGAGAGAAGGAGGTTGAAAGTTTGATTGCTTCTGCAATGGGGCCAGGCACTGGTGGCATAGTTTGTGGAGCCACTGAAGAAGCACTCGCTTTGGATTTAATAGGAGGACAATTCGAGAAGCAGAGAGGACAAGAACGGGAGAAAGAGCTCGGACAGGCTGGGAAGAGAGCCGCAGCTCATTGGAGGGAAGCAGTCGAGCTCCAGATGTCTACATAGTACCGTCAGTGGAAACACATGTTGCTGCGAGGCTGTGATGACTTGCAGTGCCGTTACCGCTGCCACCTTGCTGTATGTGTGTGCCTGTCTGGGACTGTGTTGAAACCAATAATGCCTCTTCTCTTGTTGGACTGTGACAGCTCAGCACCAAATAACCCCCAAATCCCACAAGTGACTGGCTTCTCAGAGCTGAGATGAGACTCTAGTCTAATCTAGTAGGTATTTGCCATCAGGAGTCGGATCTTTCCCCTCCAGGTTTTACTGACGCTGTTGGTGGGCTCAAACGAGCGCAGAGACTATTTGAGACGGGGTCAGCGTATCTGAGGAGAGACAATTCGCCATTTTACTGCACCCCAGCTCGCTGGGTGGTGGGTTACAGCAGTGAGTATTAACCCTGCCTGGTACCGGCCGATCTGTTTGTGAAAGTGTTGACAAGAGAATGAGGCAGCATCACCGTTTTGAGTTGAGCGCCAGGTTTAATTAGAATCAAGCGTTGCTGATAAAAGTACATCAGCATCAGGACAAACCACATTTCTGTGTTAAAGGGGGATCTGTTGCAGCGCTCAGTCTAAGCTTGGTTTGGTTTTCAGATTTATATTATAACCAAGGAAATGAAAAGTTTAGAATTCATTTACCTGATCAGCATTACTTCTGTCTACCAGCATGGACCTCTCATATCAGCAAGTCACATCTTGCCTTCTATCATAGGAGGAGAAGTCAGACTGAACAACCCACATTATACTGCATGTAAACTGTTAGTGTGTCGGGGTCTGCTGGCTGAAGATGCTGCTGTAGGCAGAAGCCCCGGCAGTCTGTGACCTGGAGGCTGCAGTTCAAGTTGCTTTGCTCTGTCTCTTGTTGGCCTGCTGCAGCCACCGTAGGAGCCCCATCTTTTTTTAGTTAAAAAATGAATAGTACATTTAAAAAAGAAAAAGTACCAAATATGATTCCAATTGAACTCAAAAGGCAGAAGCTCCAATGAGCTTTAGTTTTCACCCACATCTGTGTGGGTTCGTCTGCCTGTCTGTTAGCAGGATTACGCAAAAGCCACCAGGCTGATCTTCACTAACCGTGGTGACGGGGGTGCAACTTGGGCCAAGCAAGACGCTGTAATAAATCTGTTTAACACAGCCAGGATCATTTTCACATTGGTGTTCTACAAATTGCCCTGCTTGTGCCGTTCCATGATGAAAACAAGACAAACTTGCATGTTGAGGCAGTGCCGTTTTCTTGGTGTACGTGAACATTTTCTCATTGATCGCATTGATAGCAATTCTAGTGGTGTTCGTAGACAACAGACGTTTCAGGTTTACTCCGAGTTTCATTTCTGTCAGGAAATGGTGTGTGATTTTAGTCATGTTTTGCCTCAGCAGCGTGTGGCCCTTTGCTGCACGTCACTCACTTTCTCTCCTGTCTCACACATTTTTCTGTGTCTCTCTGTCATTGCTTTCAAATAAAGGCATAAACAAATACCCCAATAATATTCAAATACAAGTGGAATCCATTGTGTTGCCTGTCAAGTTCATGCGGTTTCATCCCTCGTTGAAGAGCAGACGAGTCCCACAAAAAGTATTCGTCATTCTGAGTTGCGCACGTTCTTCCTTTGGCCACGCTTCATAATTAGGATTTGTGTACTTGTACTTCAGGAGAATTGAAGAAGGATTTTTCTAATTTTCTTGACACTTTATAGACCAACTTGTTGATCCATTGTGATTCATCGATGGTGGAAATAACTGTTAGTTGCTGCCTTAATGTCAGAAGCATCCTGCCTACAGGAGCATCATTAACTCAAGGAAGGGACGCGAAGTAGCCATTCAGAAATAACCTGATCCGTCTCTGCTAAATGACACGGTGTTTTGCTGGCGATCGTGTTCTGAATACTCGTTATGCCACCCTAGAGGGGCACTCTGTGCCATCAACACTTCTGAAATAACACCTTCCACATCACGTTTCTTTGTTATCACTCCTCTGTGAGCAGATCCTCTGTTCCTGTCATGTCCTTCTCAATCAGCTTGTTCAGAGCTTTGAAAGCATTCAGAGTTTAGTCTACGTTTATCTTTTTATGAGACCCTGGCTGAGAAAAGAATGATGGCCAGATGCCTTGTAGTCATGCGTGTGCTCGTGGGAGTGAGTATTCAAGTCACGTACGCCTTGGTGTTTGCTCAATGTTGCTTTGCATTTTTACTGAAAAAGAAATGGAAGAAGAAAACTCCTTTGTTTCGAGCTTGTTTTCTCGTGTTCAAGGTGGTTATAAAAACAAAACCGACACCATCTGTGTTTTCAGTACATTAGAAAGTAACTGACAATATGCAGGAGTCTGTTCAGTACATCTGTCACTATCCAGAGAATGACCTGTTTAAGACTCAGCTCTTCTACCCTGACGTGATGGTTTCTTCGTCCCAGGAGACGTCACATTGACAAACATGTCATCTGCTCTGGTTTTGCAGGTACACAGGAAGATCCGGGAGGACTCAGACATGGCCCAGGATTCCCTGCAGTGCCTTGCCCAGCTGGCTTCCATGCATGGGCCCATCTTCCCAGATGAAAGTGCTCAGGTGTCCTACCTGGCCCACCTGGTGGAGGGTCTGCTCAGCATGATCAACGGGTCAGTGGTCCACAGTCAGTCACAGCAGAGTGGATTGTCCCTGCTAGTCCAGGAGTAGACTTTCGTGTTTCTCCCATTTGTTGTCACTCCAGTGGGATGTTGAATCTGTGTTGGCAGTTTTTCCCAACGGGGTGTGCAAGGTGTAACGTCATATAGTTACGTCGTACAAACGTAGTCAGGAACTGAGAAACACGGCAACGGTCCAGTTTAGCAAGACTGAAGTCTCCGTCGAAGTCCCTCTGATTCCTCACTGGCTTGTTCATGGATCTCACATTGCTCATAATAAGAGAGCAGAGATGCGGTTTACCAGTCTCACCGTCCTTCTCCTCTGCTTCCTCTGCGTCCTCGTAGCTCATGCAGGATGTGTGTTGTTGTGGTCACCGTGATGGCCGGGCAGTGGTTGAACCAATGAAACGTGGAGTTTCTTCTGAAGAAGTTTAGCCGCAAATGAAGGTGAATTGGGAAAAAAAATCACAGTGAAAAATGGGGCAGAACCCCCGTGGCTTCTTGAGAGAGGGTGCAGCTCAAGTAAGGCACTGTTCCCGGTAATAATATAAACAAGTGTAAAAGAAACAGGAGACGCAACCGGGGGCTCAATGGAAGATAGAGTTGTGATATCCTGTCTCCTGTACTGTTAATCTCCTTATGGCGTCCTAGCATCTGACGAGGCTCACGACATCTGGGTTCCTGGATCATGTTTAAGGACCTAGTGGGACTTATTGCAACACAATTCCAGGGCAGTCCCTTGTGTTGTTGGGGTGGTTTCACTCTGACGGCAGCTTGTTGAATCAAGTGGTGGTCTTTGTGTTTCTGCTTGGACCTTGAAGGGAAGAGGAGACATCTTGAGCAACCAAGAGCTGACATCAGGGAGCAGCTCGATGTTCGAACCCCTCAGCCACCTTCTTTTGTCGTCTGCTAGCTGCTGTCCACCTATTTCCATCAGTCCCACTCATCTCTCTGCTGTTCTCCTTCCACAGTCTGCAAAGTCTTATGATTGATATTCTGTAAAACCTTTATGATCACGAT
Source organism: Aulostomus chinensis (assembly GCF_037954235.1). Taxonomy (NCBI): domain Eukaryota; kingdom Metazoa; phylum Chordata; class Actinopteri; order Syngnathiformes; family Aulostomidae; genus Aulostomus; species Aulostomus chinensis. Next base: position 26,393,055 of record NC_141331.1, read on the forward strand.
TCTGACAGAAAAGGTTTTCGAAAAAGGCTCTAGTTTCACGTCTCCACTCCCACGACATCAAGCTAAATTAGTGGAGACAATGTTGAGCTGCCTTTAAAAGCTTTTTTCAGTGTAAATCACATGAAGTCTGAATTTGGACAAACGTCACAAAACATTGAAGACTCGTGATCAGAATCCTTCATTGATTTACCACATCAGATAAAAAGGATTTTTGAACACGTTTTTCTAATGGCTCAGAGGTAGAGAGGCCGTCTCACAACTGAAGGGTCGCTGGTTCGATCCTCACTTCCCCCGGTGACCATGTCCAAGTGTCCTTGAGCAAGATACTGAACCCCTGATTGCCCCCCGCAGCCCTCAAAGGATAAGGGGTGTAGAAAATGGATGGATGGATGTCTTTCTAATAGGAAATTTAACTCTGTTTTAGAAAGATGACTTGATTTGTCTCGTACATTTCCTGTAGGTTTCACGCTTTGCTCCAAATCTGCCGTCCATTTATGCTGCAAGTATTGTAGCACCCAAAGGTCAGGACCAGTTAAATTGCCACTGGCCACATGTTTATCCTCCTGCAGTCTCTCAAGAATTGGAGGTTTAAATTCGGTCTCAAATGTCAGCAGCCAAAGTCGGCCGCAGCAGTGTGACTCATGCTGCACTGTACCATTTCAGCTTTATTTACAGGAAGTTATTGCTGTTTGAATCTGTGTTTTTTGATGGCCTCTGATTCTCCCCCTCCGTGAGACTGCTGAGAGAGGGGAATATCCTGCCTTCTAACAAACAGTCATCAACATGTGTTTCTTGGTTTCCTCCGAAATCAAATTTATGAGAAAGTGGATCAAATTAAGTTTTTATTCTCACACAGTGTTTTTTCTTTCCAACCAGAAAGGAAAAGTATACAGTAAACACTGAATACTACAATGATGAAGTAGTTTGTCTCTACTCTAATTTATTATGACCTACCTGAGCATGATGATAAATTCATACGGCCTGACCGATTCCGGCCAGGAGCCCAGCAGAGTCTAAGATCCCGAGTCCTAATGAAACCCACCTGGCACAAGCCTGATGTCTTCAATCTGTGTTGGGTCTTTCTAGTTGTAACTGAGGTCAGGGTTCATTCAGGGTTCTGCTCATCAGTTGCAAGGGGCAACAAGAAGTAATGACAAATATTGGGTTTTGTGTGAGGGTTTCCTCTGCGCTTTCATTGTCAGAGCCATTTCAGGTTGTTTTCAACCACTTCAGCCACTTTGAGAGGACAGTGTGTCACCAATGACTTCTATAAATCAGCATTTATTTGAGCAGTGCAGTGATGAACTGCGTTTTAATTTGCAAGGTATTTAATTTGCTGGAGTAACGACAAGCAGACACCTTGTTCTTTATCCAACAACAGTTAATCAGACGACACACAAGTATTGAAAGGACAGATTTAAAAGCGAACCAACTGATTTAAAGGTCAAGTTCCAATAAAAGTAGATAAAATGAATGAATATGTTCACAAGAAGAAGAGAAGAAGCTGAACACAACAGCTGGATCAGAAGCACAAATTCAGGCAGACTGACCATCGTCCAGCGCCGGGTCTGACCATGAACGTGAGGAATGACGAGTGCTGGTGGAGTGTGACAGAATCAACGTTGCCTCAAGTATTCACACGACCCCGACTCAGCCAGAGCAGCGTGTCAGGAGCTTTTGTGTGTGCTGTGTAGTGTGACACTCTTACAACAATATTGAGCTAATTTATTCAAGCTAATTTTCTTGCCGCATTATCGCATTCATACACCAGGTTCTGTCTGAACTGTGCTCGGCACATATTGGCCTCTTCTTGTTCTTAGTTATCTTTTTCTTTTCCGAGCGCAAGACTGCCAACATCACACACAGAGCTGCGGTAGCCACGATCGACACTCCGCCTCCTCAATGACCTGTGAACCTGTCATGACAGCAGCATCCGATGACGAGTCAGACCAGGCCTGTAGGGTTGCCAGTCTGAGATGGTGGCCTCGTGACAGACAATCCAGTAATAAAACACACATAGACAGAAAAAAATCGAATGATTATTGAAAATAACGATGCACTCAATTAAAATGTAAAGAGCTACGATAAAACCACTGCTCGTCCAGGCTCGTGACCAGGTTGCCACTTCTGCATTTCAGTTGCAGTCCCTTTTGAAAGAGACAGTTTGGCGCGTTGATGTGAAGTAGAACTAAGACTCAGAACTAAGAGGGCATTATAAAGTGCTGCTTGCAGTGACTCACTTATTCACCAAACGGATTTTTATTAATCTGTAGTTTTTCTGTGAAAATGTGTCATTAATCATGATGATCAAAACAATCATTACGATGTAACACTTCATTCAGTGTTTGCTTGTGTCAGTGGTTTACCGTTCTAGCTTCAGTCCGTCTCTGTAGATGAAGCCTGTCAAATGAAGCATGGATAAATGATAATGAAGATGGAAAGCGGGACTGAGTGGAACCCAGCAGAGCTCAGACCTGAGGTCTGCTGGCCTGTGTGGCCCTCAGGGAGTCTGGCTGCTGAAAAAAGGTTATTGCTTTCCCTTGTTTTTTCATCCCTGCATCTTCATTACTCATAAAGAAACAGACGCATCTAAATGCCAGTAGATGCATTGCACATGCTCTCTAGTGTTGAGCTCGGTTTATTTAGCTGAAAATCCCTGTCTGAGCTGGGTGTTGGGAGCTCAGCAGCAGAGGAGGTAGATCCAGTCTGTGTATGTAAAGCCTGCAGTATGTACACTCAATCCTGACTCAGCTGGTTGGCTTCAAAGACGCGCTACCAAAGTGGCAAACGTTCCTTTAACCTATAAATTAAATGAGACCACATGAAACATTGACCCTGAACATGACTCGATCATGCATGTTCAAGCCAGATTCTTCAAGTGGCATTTGGTGATGACGCGTTTTTACTGGTAGTAGACTTGGGAGGCCATGAGAGTCTGTCTCTTTAAAGCCAAGCACCTGCCCACAGCAGCTCAACTCGGTGGTTTTTGTCCGAGCTTGCAAGCCGAGGTCACGTGAAGAAAGAGAGCTTGTAATCTTGTGTTAAGAAACGTCATGAGTCGCGTGAGCGTGCGGCTCAGCTAACAGGGCGGTTGTTGCTGCCTGTGGCCCAGGGACCCACAGTAAAACATATTGGTGCTTTGTTTGTAGGAGCTTGGTGAGGCAGCTGTCATTCAAAGGTTTGTTTTGTTTTCAAAGGGTCCATCGTCTTAGACCAGGACAAAATATGGAAAGGGAGAGGCGCATCTCCTCAGAACGAGTGTTCGAGGAGTCTTTCTCATTCCCATCTTGAAGCTTCACTTGCTTGTGTGACTAGCAGCATGTCAGGGGGTCGCACCTCCTCTACAACAGAACTACCAGCTTCGCCCGTGAGCTGATCCATGGTGGTGGCTCGGGGTGACAGGAGTGTCTCTGGATTCACAGATTTGATGACCTCAGTTTGAATGTCGAATCACTGTTGAGAGAAAACACACCGCGAGCTTCACTTCTCACTCTCATCAGTGGCTAACTCCCCTGACGAGGCCCCGTTTTTAGGGCCGCTTGTCTGTTGTGGAGGGTTGTGGCTGGGGCCAAGGGAGAGCCAGGATCCAGGCAGATTTTCCGTGTGGCGTGTAAATGTCAGAGGACAATTTGACACCTGGCAGGGAAATGCTTCAAAAATGGGAATTGAATCAAATATCTTGGGAGATCACCTGTAAACAGAACTGAAGGAGAAGTCTGGTTCGGCGAAGGAGCTCCAGCTCAGACCGTCTCGACTCCTACAATCAGAGATTCCAATCTGCAAAATTCAATAGAGCAACCAAATCAAATGACGCTCTTCCGTCGTGCTACCCACTGTTGTGAATGTAAACACATGTTTGCTATGGTCTGCTTTGTCGACTGTTTTTAATTCATCACCACAATGTGTTGTTATTATTATTATTATTATTATTATTATTCATGTTTGACACGCAACACAAAGCGGCTGCATTTCCTCTCATTTCCTTGCTTTGGCAGGTAAGGGGATGGTTTGGCTGGTAGCTTGTTTCACCAACCAGACATTTAGCTGGTGAGCTGGAAAGTTGATTGTGGACCAATGAGAGGACTCATGACATTTTGGGGGCGGAGCCGTTGAGTCGTCCTGGTATTCCTTTGTTAAAACTGTGTTGACAGTGAACAGCTGTACTGATTGTGACTGATGGAGAACAGGACCTCCAGTACCCAGTCAAAGCCAGTGGATGGGGACTGGCAGGCCTGATGTCTGAGCCACTGTGATCAAGTCTGATGATAAACATGTTAGAACAGTTTCAAACAGCAGCCTGCTGGCAGAGATCCACCTCAGACAGCTTCTCTGGTGACTGACATGCTTGTGGGTTTCGATGATGTTCAGTCTGTAGTCAATATGTTTTCCAGCACAAACGATTCTGAAGGCTCCCACCAAATTGCTGGGTATGCAGATGTCTGCCTCGAGCCTCCACATACACGGTGTCACGGTGCAGGCTTCATCGCCCCGGCCCTCGCCTACAGAGAGCACAACACAAGCTGTATTGTCATTGTCTGCATGCGGTGCATCTATTTATGGCAAGATGTCATGGGTACATAGTGTGTGTGTGTGAGTGCGTGTGTGTTATTTAGCAGCAGAAGTATTGAACATTGGTTCGTGGGCGTGTCTGTCATCAGAGCGGTTCTGATCTTAGTTAATGGGCTGTGCTCTGTTGTATAAATGACTGAAACAGGCGCACGCACACACACACACACACACACACACACACACACACACACACACACACACACTTGCATGGGCACACCAGCTTTCTCTCAGCCAACGTGATTCAGTGAGTAAGGGTCTGTCCCTCTCCCTCTGTCACAGGCTCTACTCGCCCCCTCCCTCCTCTCCTGCTCTGTCTGTAATCACCTATTCTTGGAGCTTTTTTCCAATTGCCTCATCGGAAAACCATGCGGAGAGGGATGGCCGATCTGCAGTGATTGAACAGTTCTGCTCACAATTTAACTCCATCTGATAGGGGTTAGCAAGGCCTCTCACACAATGTTCCACTGCGACTGGAGACATGTTCGACATGTCAGTTAAAACAGGAGTTTCGGATCTTTGTTGAATGCTATTTTGGTGCTGCAGCAACGAGGCGTGAAAGACCAAACACACATGAAGCCTTCGAGGTGTGGTTGTTTTTGTTAGGGGGGGAGCGTATTTAAGCTTATTTTATTAGCAGGAACAGAAATCTACCACAATGTAACCCTAACAAGTGTGTGGGGCAGATGCTGAGTGCTCAGCCAGTGAGCAGCCATTTGTTGCTTAGAGGAACGTCAGTCTGTTTGTCGGGCTGAGTGAAGGCGTGCGGTGCGTTCACGCTGGGGCCGTGAGTCAGCACCAAATCCTACTTTTACTATAAAGAAGTTCTTTATGTCGTCTGTCAGTCGGGTGTGAACCCACACAGGCCTTCATTTATATTCATGCAGTTGTTTGGTGCAGAGTTTTTTTATTTGCAGCCTTCACAGCTCAGTTCTTGCTTTTATTGATACGTGCGGTTGTATAATTGTGTGCTGGTATCCTTCAGTACAGCCTGTGACGTGGGGGGGCATCGCTCTCCAAGTATGTCTCACTCCTGTAAAGGTTCCATATTCTTACAGATAGAATTTCCAGCTCGGTTTCCATGATTCACTATTTTTGGGCTTTTTTATTTATTTTTTTGTCTGAATCCCCCCCCCCCCCCCCCCCCCATTATGGTCTCCCTCCATCCCTCTCACGCACCAGGAGCTTGTTGTAGTTTCTTCCCCCACTGCCAGTTTGTGTCTTTAATGTAATTAATCAGCTCTGAATTAGAATATTCGTGCAGTCCTGTGACATGGCACACTGAAATGAGACATTCTACACATCCAAACGTTAGAAGACATGAAATCCTTTTTGGTTTAAAGATCACTTTTTTCTCGGAGAAACCATCAAACCTGATGTTCTACCACTTCTTTCTCCCCCTGATAGCAGACCCTTTATGATTAGTGAATGTTTGGTTTTTATGAGCACGAGATGTTTCCAGTTTCACAGTCATACTGTCGTGTGTTTGCATTCTGAACCCAAATCACCTCCAGACCAGCGTCACACTCAGACGTCCTTCTGATAAACTACACGTATGTCATGTTGCTCAAGAGGACTGATGACCACCACGTCACATGTCTGAGTGGACTTAACACTGCTCCCAGACACCCATCGCTCCCTGACGAGGCAATAACTTGATGATGAGATGAAATCAAAGAAAACTTCAGATCTATATTAGAATTTTGAAATCTTTGGTGATGAACCAACAGCTGCTAAAATGACACTTGGTCAACTCTACTTGGGGTTTAGTAGAGATCATTCTGTGTGTGTGTGTGTGTGTGTGTGTGTGTGTGTGTGTGTGTGTGTGTGTACATGTATGCATGTATGTAAATATATATATACTCTGTGTATATATGGATATTTATATAGATTTTTATATATGTGTATATATAGATGTATGTGTATGTATGTATATATGTGTGTATATATCTGTATATACATGTATGTATGTGTGTATATATATATATACTCTGTATGTATGTATATGTTTGTATATATATACATATGTATGTATATGTGTATGTGTATATATACATATATATATGTGTGTATATACGTATATATATGTATATATGTGTGTATATGTATGTGTATGTATATATAAAATGAACATATGCATCTTTGTCGTTAAACATGAGCTCATTCATCCAGAGACTGAAGCGGTAGAACTTTGTTGTCGCACTTCAGTGTTGCCCTCCAGCCTCCAGCCCTCTCTCTCCTGTGTTTATCGCTGGAATCTTCTGATCTAAGTTATTGAAACATTGCAGGATTTTTTTCTTGTAATTTTGGGCTCACGTTACTTCCTGCGTGAGCTGAGGCTGCTGTAGTGCCAGTTAGCAAGTGTCCCTGTTCTGCCACTCTGAACTAAGACGGTGAACGTGGCCAACTTTAGCTACATCAGCTTTGGCAGTGTGCACATGCCAACATGTGACCTGGGTGTCTGCACTCAAAGCACAGGCCTGCACGGGCTCATGCAGCTGCAGATGCCCCTGTCAGTGACAACAGTTTCTCTGTAAACAACTTTTAACAGCGATCAAATGCTGTGTATATCAACTTGGAGCCCCGATTGTTGTAAATATGAGCTTGTATGAAAACGTGTGTTGGCTCCTCACCACGTGCCATAGGTCACAGTTGTGCAGGTGCTTCACAGTTCTGATTACAGACATTTTCTTATCCAGTTTTCAAAAACCGATGACACATGAACAGAATATTTGAGTGTGTCCACACCTGTAGCTCCGTGCTTCATGGTATGATCTCTTCAAACGTGTAATTACAGCCTCCCACCGTCGACACTGTGCATCTTGCTGTACCATGAGGCAGAGAAATAAAAGTAATGTCAGAGGCAGCTGTGGGAACGGCTCAGGGTCAAGTTGCCCATGAGTTTTGGTAAAGGATCAGTTTTTATGGCTGTGCCAAACCTCACTCACCAGCGGGTGAACTGGAAGTTGACCCCAGCGTAGCCTCAGCCTCACCCTGAGGACTGGAAAAAGTCCCTCAGGCCAAAGCCGTGGGTTGGACTTGGAAAAGCAAGCGTTTGATCTGACTTCATCTGCACTGTCAAGACAGTGCTATCAAGTTTTACCACTCACCGTACCGCCGGTAGCCGTGCCAAGCTACAGTACATGCTATGCTTTGTTTTGCCGATGTTTCATATTTTAAATCTTCCAGCAGTATATTTTTAAAACTATATACTGGACTATAAAACTGCTATATAGAGTAAGTATATCATCATGATTTATCATCTCTATTCCCAGGATTGAGATCGAGGACTCGGAGGCAGTGGGCATCTCCAATATCATCTCCAACTTGATCACCATGTTCCCACGAAGCATTTTAACAGCGCTGCCCAGCGACCTCTTCACCTCTTTCATCAACTGCCTCACACTGCTTACATGCTCCTTCGGACGAAGCGCCGCCCTTGAGGAGGTGGTGAGTAAAATCTGCTTCAGCTGCCTCGCCATTCCAGGAGCAGACTTTTAGTTCAGCTCAGCCTCTAACGTGAGAGTCACACAACTGTCCACAGAAATCACCCTGTACGCTGCATGACGATGAAAAAGAAAACTAACGAAACAACTTTCCCCTCGAAAATCCCCATCGGTAGGCAGTGTTACATACAGAAGCAACTGTAACTGTGTCTACACACCGTGTGTGTGTGTGTGTGTGTGTTGTTGCGCTACTCTCTCTACTGACAACTTCATTTAGAAGGAGTTCCAGCTGCAAATGTTCTGAGGGTACTTCTGGAAAACACACAGCATGGTATCAGTGCAGTACATCTTCTCCTCGCTGTCTCCGCGTCCTCACCTGAACACTTTAGTAGAGGAAGACTGAATGATCCTCATGAGCTGATGTTCTGACGAACCCTCGTACAAGTGATTGTTTGTTTCACCTTAAATGTTCCTGGTTGATTCACAGTTAAATTCAACATCGATCAGAATAGCAAAATAACAACTTTACTTAGGCTAAAAATAAAGTGCATCAGTTTGTATTGAAAGTGGACGCTCACGAATGGTGGTCATTTTGACCCAGCGTTCTCTAGATTGCGGCGCTTCAACTCGCGTGTATTAATAATCCATACGTCTGTGACGATCAAACACGCGTTCTTCCTCTGCTACTCTACCGGCTATGTAGGAGTGCTGAGATGACGATGAGGGATGCTGAAGCCCCCTATAAAGGGCCTGAAATGGCCACTGACAAGGGCCGGTTCAGATCAGTAAGTCACAATGCATCAGAACACTTTCAGAAGGTTTCTGCAGACAAACTTGCTGCAGGTAATTGAAAGCAGGTGAGTTTAAAAATGATTCGCCATGTCAGAAGTGCAAGTTGCATCCAGTGGTGCAGTGAATCACTGGTCTGAAGTGGGCTGCACACAGACTTGTATGACCACTGTCCACCAGCTGAGACGCCACGAACCGGCATCAGAATTAGACCCTGAAGCGATTAAACGAGGTGGCCTGGTCTACCTTGGCGTCATCGCGGCAGCCCAGCCTGGGTCTCTTTCTACAGTGATGGCACCAGAGTACATGAGGGGTGGAAGGCAGGTTGGTGGAGGAAATGCCTGCCTTGAAACCTTCGCTTCACTGGGGTGCACCTGGATGATTCTTTGTTGATGGCAACTAAAACCACAAACACGACCAGATTGCTTTTTTCTGAATGTATGTGATGCGCTGCTCAGACTGACGAAAGAGATGCTGACCCAGACGAATCTTGACCTGTCAGGTTTTTGTGAAGGTAGCAACTAGTTGGCATTAGTTGCATTAGTGCGACAAATGTCTGGATTATCTATCACGCTCAGCCAAGCGTCTCTGTCCCCGTCTTCTCCCGTTCAGCTGGATAAGGACGACATGGTGTATATGGAGGCCTATGACAAGCTGCTGGAGTCGTGGTTAACACTTGTGCAGGACGAGGAGCATTTTCCCCGCGGCTGCTTCGTCCAACCAGCAATCCAGGTCTTCAACTCTTACATCCAGTGTCACTTAGCTGCTCCAGACGGCACCCGCAACCTGGTGAGACTCAGCTCACTTCCTGTCTTTGCTCCTGGCAAACTCTGTGCTGAGGGACAGAGTACACTAAGTTGAGATCTTGGCATTTTAAAGAACATGTGGAACTAGAAATACTGCAGACCTCATTAAAGACACACTAACATAGGCTCCCACTGCTTCCCTCCGCTCCATCACGCTTCCTTCCACACAACCATCCTCTCCTCAGTCAGTCAACGGCATAGCGACTCATGACGAGGAGGAGATCAACGAGCTGCAGGAAGACGACAGAGAGCTGTTCTCAGACCAGCTCTCCAGCATAGGCATGCTGGGACGAGTGGCTGCTGACCACTGTATCCCCCTGCTCACAAGGTACACATCCTGCTGGTGATGATGATGATTGTTCTCCAATTCATCAGTATTTTAAACTCTTTACGTCCTTTCAGACTTGATCATTTGTCTCGTGACTTCCCCCTGCAGTCTGCTGGAGGACCGGGTGACTCGGCTGCATGGTCAGCTCCAGAGGACCCAGCAGCACCTCTTGGCCTCGACAGACCTTGGATCAGTGGACCGCAAAGTGCTGGATGACCTCTATGAGGATATCCACTGGCTTATACTGGTCTCAGGTCAGCAGCAGATCTAGAATCTTTGGCTCAAAGATTTTTAAAGAAAAATTCTTCTGATAGTCTGTTTTCTATTCGCCCTCCTGGATTCACTTTTATTCCTCCTCACTGATGAAACCCGGCGTCAGGGGCCTTCCATTTGTGGGTGTCTGTCCCTGTGTGACACCTCGGCCACCTAAAGGTCAACATCAATGTGACGTTATTGTTCTGAGGGTAAAAATAATGGCCACTGTTCAATACCATCTCAGTAAAGACAATTAGAATCAAGTCAGCTGAATTCAGTGAGGGTCTGGACAGCGTCATGTTGTCAAGCTGGGACAAACGTGGATGTAAGTTGCACTCGTTGGCAGAGACAAACACAAATACACCCTGAAATTGGATTAAAGCTTTGCTAGGGTGGAGGATTTGATCCCTCTTCTTTAGATTTATTTCACCAGTATTAAATAATGAATAATAAATTAATAAATGTGTTTTTTTTAAGTCTGACTTGTTAAAGTTATGTAGGTTTTATTCTATTTTTCCCAGCGAGAGCCAGTTACAGACAGGTTTAGTTTTCCTGGATGATCTCACACGTTTAAAAATATGCACAGTACTTGTGAGAAGTCAGTGAAGGTCGCCGCGATGTTCAAATGATGCCAACACGCCGCATTCTTATGTCTGCACATGCTTCACATATTCCTTCTGCAGAAGCTCAGATTCCATGAAACCAATTTTATTTGTGCAGAACAGGGAACTGAAGTTGTGTGTTTGAGTTCATGACACCTTCTCTGAATCAGCTTCAATAAAGGTGTGTAAAGCCATACTTAGCTTTTATGGTCCATTTTTGTACCTGTGGTTAACCAACTGTTTAACAGATAACGGAAGTACAACTACAATCAGAAATAGTCATAAGACAACAGCAATAGGAGTAGAAATGATCAAGAGTGAAAAAATGAGTCTTCAGGAGTCGAATTAAAGAGCATTCCAGTCGGTCAGGGCATCCCAATATTATTATCTCAGTCTCACTTTCATTCAGATTTAGAACTTTTGACTCCAGGGTTTGATGTCTTTAAGCAGTCGTCAAAGACAGCATAAACTCTAATAAGTGAAGCTTCCTTCAAATCTGTATACAAATCTAAAATACAAATGTATTCTGTACTTTCAACCACGAAGTATCTCTCTGGAGACCCTCGATGCACGAAGCCCCAGGCTGTGTAACCACGTGGAACTGTCTGTACTCCCTGCAGGTTATTTACTGGCAGACGACCCTCAGGGCGAGACCCCGTTGATCCCTTCGGAGGTGATGGAGTTCTCCATTAAACACTCAACAGAAGTGGATATTAATACCACGCTACAAATCCTGGGGTCACCGGGGGAGAAGGCCTCCTCCATACCGGGCTGCAACCGCACAGACTCCGTCATCAGGTGAGAAGATGTTGAAGCACCTGTCGCTCACTGCTGGTCCCACCGACGGCGGGGGTTTCTGTAGGCTGCGACCAGAGCAAGACGGTGGTGTGAATCCACCAGATATGTTTTCAGAAGCATTCCAGAACCATGTAGCTGCATCCAGCTGGACGGAGCAGATCGAAGTGGGTGACGCAGGACATCTGGTAAATGTTCAAACAAACAACCTGGACCAGTCCCAGTCACAAATGAGGTCACTGCATCAACCTGGTAACCAGTGTCACCAGGCCAGAGGTACACTGGTCATTCAAAAGGTTCAACTCACAGAACACAAGTTGGGTGGATTCAACCATGTGAATATTAGGCTCCAGCACAACGAAGTAGGAAATGAGTGCTACGATACCTACAATTATATCAGATCGTCTGTTTAACTACGGAGCAGATTTATCCTGGGTAGGATCATAAAATTCCTGCCAATTAAGGGAAAAGCAAATTTCCATTATTAAGGTAAAGCATGTTGTCTGCTTGGAAAAATTCAGGCAAAGTAGTTTTAACAACAGGATGTAGCTTTCTGCAGTCCCCAAGCTCAACACAGTGTGTTTGTGAGGGAGAGACGCTCCAGTCTGGTCTACAGCTGCTGCTTTTCCACTGTTAGCCTAACTGTGGTCCATCTGTGAGGCTCTCGTCTGCAAATGTGTTGAAAAAAGTCACGTTTTTCTCCCTGTCACCACCAGGTGGGGCTGTGAGTAACTCCCACCTGGAGGAGTATGCGTAAGAGTAAAAACCACATGTAACTGCAAAGCTGCTGGCACAAGGAATACTACCTGCTTGGCCGAGACTCTGAGTCATATCGTCATGTTGGTATCAGCTCATGCTGAGTCAGTCAATCAATCAAAGGTGCCCCGTAAACCCCCACGACCTGCTCCAGCACTGTAGGGGGCAGTATTGCATGCAATTATGATGCATGCCCAACAAACTTTGACCCAGTGGAGAACCTGTGCAATGACATCATCTTGTTTCAAACTCAGTACGTATTTTTAGCGATTGGTTAAAACGTCCGTCGGCAATTACCAGTCATCAATGAAGGACAGTAAAAGCATTCAGACAGCAGAGCAAGAATGTGCTAAATTCAAGCAAGACTGAAACAGACTCAGTCCAAGTGAACCTGCTCACGTTGTGTCACACCCTCAACAGCGGGTGAGTGTAACTTTACAGTCCAAAACATCATCGACTCGCTATCTAACTAACTACTGAGAAACTTGTAGCTTGTAGCAGCGGCTAAAGTGAGCCATTATTTGCATCTAGCGGTGGAGGCTGAGTGTTCAGCAGTCTGTGTTTCTGCACTACCATGTAAGGCCAGGTTTGGGAAGCTCCTGAAGCTGTTGCTTCTAGACACTGTTGATTGAGAGAGTTCTTTTTTTAAGTTTTTTAAATCAAAATTTCTCCCAGCTCGTACGTTGTTCCTTTAAACTGACATGTAGCTGGATGTCAGCAGTCAGCAGGTCTGACTCTGCTCACCCTGACCCTGTTCCTTAGATGTCTCCTCAGAGTTACAGGTTGAATTGGTTTTAGACGCCGGCTGGGAAGTCTGTTGGCTTGGCAGAGTAATGATGGAGTTTTCATTATTTCCGAGTGTCTGATGAGCTAAATCCTCACATGTTTTGATAAACTGAGTTTTCAGCTTTGAAAATGTGCACTTCTTGCAGCAGGTCTGCCAAAGTGTATTTATTTATTCAGCGCTTGCCATAATTAGATGATGAACTAGTGCCAAAAGATCTGCTGGTTGGAGCAGTTTGAGTTATCAGCGCTGGAATGGATGTGGCGTTTACTTCTGCTGTTGAAATAATCGGAGCAAGTGTTAGGAGTGCATCGCAGCCCAGAGGGACGCTTCATACCTGCAGGGAGATTGGAGCTCGGCTCTGGGACGCAGGTCCCTGACCACTGCACCACAAGCAGCAGGACAGAAGCGTTAGACTAAAAACACTCACACCCTCTGTTTCTGGAGTTGTGGGACTGGAAATACAGTAGGATTCCGCTGGGTGATCGGAGACCAAAAATAAAATGTGGTGCAAAGTATATCTCCAGGTGTTACCAGTCTAGTTGGTTTTAAACCTTTAACAACAGTTGTGCGCCCCAACAAACAGGATGCTTGAGTGAGTGTACAGATAATCGCAGTGACGACAATAGATAGTCGCCGCTGCCAGTGATATTGTCTGCTGAAGGTCATTGGGCTTCTGTGTTTTCTAGATTGTTAATTATGGTATGTGTTTGGCGATAGCGATGACAGAGGATTGCAGAGATGAGTGGTCGATGGCATCAGGTTTCGTATAACGCAAGTGGACGACCCCGGCTCCGTAAATGTCACCGCGGTTTTGTTTTCTGCAAACAATGTGAAACTGTGCACTGTCCAGGCTGAGGGGAGGCGGACCCCTAAGCTGCTCTAAGCCCTCTGTCTCTCTGGCCTTTCGTGTGTGTGTGTGTGTGTGTTTATGGCCTTCACAAACACAAAGGGCATCAAGATTATGTCTATAAAGTTTGATTAATTTGTTACAGAGTCACATTGACCTCAGCAACAGTAATGTGTTGCTACTGCCGGTGGTTTTCATTATTGACCCCCAACTCTCTGGATTTTGTATCAGTAGAAACGCATTTGTGAGATACTCAGTTTTTGCCTCGGTAACCGCTCCTCTCAAACGGTCTGTAACTGCAGCAGTTTTTATATTTTTCTCTCTATTGAGGTCCTCGGTGTCGTGACCTTGAGTTTGTGTCGTCTAACTCGTCCGTCCGCGGTGGATCGGGGTCGCAAAATTGTGGAAAGACTAAAAATCGGGAATTTTGCTCAAGAGTTAATGTGAATTTATGGGAATTAACAGGAATCTATTGGAATTAATGGAAATAAACTGGAAATGTCAGGTTAAGATTATTAACAATAACTTCATCTTTTCAAACACAGCCTGTGAGTAGAATCTTAATGGATTCCTTCGTTGAACATCAAAAAATCATGAAATTTGAGTAAAATAACTGAATTGTCGATATCCTCACGACCTCCACCAACCTCCCACTGCACAAAAGAAGTCCAGGTCAGAGTTTAAAATGAAGAATTGGGGGCCCTGCTGCAGTAATGACATACAAGATGCTACGAATCTGTGCACGTGATGGAAGCGTGCAGGCTTAAATACAGGCAGCACATCACCCCAAAATGTCCAGTTCCCATCACTTTTGCAAAAAAAAAAAAAGGGTATAAAAACAAAAAACTCCCAAGCTGAACTTCCACTCCATTTCAACTCTGGTCTCTCCTGAACCCTCCCGCCGTCTCCTGTGAGCCTCCGTGTTCTCAGGTCCTCACTTGATTTTATCTCCCGTTCTTTAGTTTTGCTGTCAGTTTGGGCTTCTCTGTGTTAGTAGTAGTTAGTAGTTACTCGTCCGTGTTCCTCATGAAAATCCTGGAAATGTTATAGACTTTAAACAAGGCCATTATCAGGCCTGGAAAAGTTTTTGGTTAATAAAGTCAGACAATTTGGAAAAGTGATGCAAATTACATTTCACTGCACATAACATCAGCAGCGTCGACCTGAGCTGCGTTTTGCTCCCTCGCCCCAGGTTGCTGTCGGCTGTGTTGAGGACGTCGGAGGTGGAGTCCAGGGCGACCAGAGCCAGCCTGACTGAGCTGCTGAGTCCACAGATGGGGAAGGACATCGTGTGGTTCTTGAGGCGCTGGGCCAAGACATACCTGCTGGTGGACGAGAAGCTCTACGAGCAGGTACGTCTCTTTGCTGTCCCTGAACATGATGGTTACCAAGACAACATCCCAACAAACTGTGTTGGAGGAGTTAAACGTTTGTGTTCACGTTCTGTAAGAACTTGTTTTCTCGGATTGCACAAATGAAAATGGTTCTCTTCCGTTTGTCATTCCTCAGATCAGCATTCCCCTGAGCACAGCATTTGGACCTGACACAGAGGGAGCCCAGTGGATTGTGGGATATCTTCTGGAGAAAGTGATCAACAACTTGTCTGTGTGGAGCTCCGAGGCCGATCTGGCCAATGACACGGTGGAGCTGCTGGTAACACTGGTGGAGAAGAGGGAAAGGTGAGGCCAGCGGACTCCTGGTTTTCAGACTTTCTGCTTATATTTCATGAACTACCAGATGAACCTACAAGATAAATTATGAAGTTCATGACATTCAGAGACATAAATCATGACCAGGATTGGTGGCACATAGACCAGTGAATTAAAAATGTAAAGTCAGCAGTAATTCTGTGAAAATTCACATGTGCTTGTGATGAAAAAGGCAGTGAGCTGAGCTGTGCACCACTAATCACTGACCCAGGAGCAGCCACCTGCCCGGGCACAACAGTTGGCCTTCCATCAAAGGTTTTGTGACCTGAACAGTTCCACAATAGAGCTGTTAAAGGGTGCTGGCGGCCTGGTCAACAGGGTGAGAAATGCTGCAGGAAGCGGCTTTTTTAGACTTCCTGGATAAGGTCATCTAACCACAGGCTCCAGATGTGTGAACAAGTAGGGTTGACAGTCCCTTCAGTCCCACCGCAGCGTCTAAGCACGCCCGTCCTTCCCCGTGTGTCTAGGGCCAACATCGTGGTGCAGTGCGAAAGCTGGTGGAACTTGGCAAAGCAGTTTGCCAGCCGCAGCCCGCCCCTCCACCTGTTGTCCAGCTCCGTGCAGCGGTCTCTGATGAAGGCCCTGGTCCTGGGGGGCTTCGCACACATGGACTCTGACACCAAACAGCAATACTGGGCAGAGGTAACACTCACAAGTTACACAGTACACAGTACAAGCTGAAGTCTTCTGTCCAATGAAGTGGTGGTCGTCAGACCGCTGGTCATGAAGGCACGCCAGTGTGTGGCTGCTTTGATTTTTGTTACTCAAAAGGTACATTTCTTTGTGTTCGGGGTCCGTTTGAGGACGTCGGCTTTGAGTGTGCTTTCATGCCAAATTCCTGCATTTGCAAGACATTTGAGGGTTTTCTTGCGTGTACTTCCCCTTTCATGTCCCCCTCCGCAACACAACAGTGATAATCAGATCAGTGCTTTAGATTGGCCCTTCCCCTTCACCCTCTGTTCCTCTCTTTCTTCTCTTCAAACCCTGGTGGAATTGTGAGTGGGCTTGAGATCATTATCCATTTGAAAGGTCCACTTCTGTTTCAGGGCTCGGACAGATGGCCTCACATTATCTTCAAGCCCTTGTTGATGCGATGCAGAATTCATAGTTGAACAATGACTTCAAGCTGCCCAGTCCCTGAGGCAGCGAAGCAAACTCAAACCAGAACATTCCCACCCCCATGCTTACTGCTGGTAGGAGGCTCTTCTCTTGGTCTACTGTCTTTGGTCTGCACTACAAGGGTTGTTCCACAAGGCCTGATCTCTGCCTTGCTGTTCACGGCTCTGCTGTGCATGCAGGTCCGTCTCTCACTGGTGACGGATGCACTTCGACATGAATGCTACCCTTTGGTGTTCTGGATGATGACTTTATTCACTGTGGAAACATTTATTTGAAATAAGTTGGTGGTTTGGGCGGCACGGTGGAGCAGTGGTCCTCCCTGTGGCCCCCCAGCAAGAAGGTTGTGGGTGGAGCCCCGGCTGCAGCACGGGGTCTTTCTGGGTGAGTCTCCATGTTCTCCCTGTTCCTGCTGGGTTCTCTCTGGTACTCCAGCTTCCTCCACAGTCCAAAGACATCAAGAGGGACCAGGTTAATCCAGACTCTAAATTGACCGTAGGCGTGGCTGGGAGAGCCAATGGTTGTCTGTCTCTATGTGTTGGCCCTGCCATGGACTGGTGACCTGTCCAGGGGGAAGGCTGCTGGGATAGGCTCCACCCCCACCACCCTGAACAGGAGAAGAGGGGGAAGATGGAGGGATGTTGGCAGTTTCTTTTTAATCCTCCTGGCAGAGTCGTCAACATCCACAACCTTTTTTATGAGGTTCTTTGAGATCTTTACGTCTTGGCTTGCTGGCTCCGCTCATCTTAAAAGTAAAGACCTCCAGAATAAAACTGGTTCCACCTGTATCCCATAAGGAGGATTTAAACGCTGGTACTTAACACCTGTTTCAAGATTAATGGATCTGAAGGTGGGCTAAATGGACTAAAAAATGCTTGATGCTTGACTAAAGCTTCCAGAGCTGGCCCAAGGATCTCGCTGGCCCTGAGAACAACTGCACTGGTCAGACGCCACCCTGACGCCTTCATCCTATGCTCTTCTCCTGTCTCAGTTTCTTCTTTTTCCCGCCTCTCAGCACGAAAGCTAACTTTTCTTTTGGGAGTCATTTTTGTAGCCTTACCTGGTTCTTTAGGTTCCGATGCTGCACGATGGATGAAGTGAGATAAAAGTTCAGCTGTGTGCTTCCAAACAACACTGTGATGTAGCACAGCAACGTGACCTTGTAATGGGTCTTTCACACATTGTCATGGTTTTAATGTGTAACTGTATTACTTTTAGATATTTATTTTTGAGTATATGTGATGGGGTACCAGCCAGGAATTGACCTGACAAGGAACGAGGCCAAACGATGGATCAAAAGTATATTGAAACAAAAAAGGTACTTTGAAACTTTCAAACCAAAAATGACTTGAGGCAGGTGAATCCTCAGTTCATCCATCAATCAGCAGTCCAAAGTTATTTCGTCTCAGTCACAAACAACAGAAGAGGAGCCTCTGTAGACTGAGCAGAGTTTCTGGGCTCAGGCTGGAGAACCCTGGACCAACAACCACAGTGTTCCAGGGTCCGGCCCTGACGAGTGCCATTCATGCGATCCTCTTTAAGTGATGTCACCCAGGTTTTAATTAACCAGGATGCTTCTGTACCGAGGAATGTCCTGCAGCTGTAATGGAGAACTTCACATGATTCACTTTGCCTAATGAATAAAAGGACGGTGATAACTGATAATGTCACAGGTCACAGGCTCCGCCCCTGAGCTCCTGCGTGGTTCCACAGGGCAAATTTAGTATCACCGCTTTGAAAAATTGAAAAAGAAAAAGAAAAAAAAGAGGGAAAATGTAGACTTTTTTTTTTTCATGGCCATTACAGCAAAAAGGAAAATGACAATGAAAGAATGAACCAACACAAAGTGCTTGTTTTCATGTTCAGTCAGAGCAGTCGCTGACGGAGGGGGCAGCTGCCTGGTTCGTTTGCAGCACATTTCCTTTCAAACACAGCAAACTAGCAAAGCTATCACAGCGTAAGACAAACTTCCTATTCACAGATGTTTTAAAACCAAAAGGCACATTTAGATCAAATGCGGGACTTTTTAAGGCCTGAAATATGAAATCAGGGCAGAAACCCCTGAAAAAAGATGTCATGAAAAGCAGTTTACTCCTTTCTTACTGTCCATAGTTGGAGAGCTCTGAAGACTTGAGTCAGAGGAGTGATGGATGCAGTCGATGATAATCCCCCTCTGAGTCCCCCCCCCCGTGTGTATAACATGATCCTTGTCAAGATCCTGGAGGCCTCCGTCTTAATAGGCTGACAGTAGTAAATGGGGGTGCAAAGCCACAATGACTGCAGAGTAATTACGGGGGAGGCAGCAGCTGTCGGCCCCTACAGCTGCTGCCTCGTCTGAGCTCGGACGTCTGTGATGGAGGAGAAACCCGACAACTGATCAAACACTCCTCTGTTACATGGTCGGATCTAACCCCACGCCGTTACATCTCTGCATTCCTGATCTTACCTCCAGAGCTTTGGGAGAAATCAACAGCAGAGGGGAGGGGGACTCCGCATTTCTCTGTTCTCGGCTGGGATGGTCGGCGTGCCGTGGCGACACTTGTCTTTCTGGTTTATTGCAACACGTGTCTCCTCGCCAGAGCAGACAGCACCGTGAAACAATGTCAGCTCCACAGCGGCTGCAGCAGTGCATGTTGGACCCGTCGCTCCTCTCAGCTGCCGCCAAAAGTCCCTCTGCGTTCAGGAGGAAACCCTGTTTTGTTATTCTGTTACTTTATCTCTGCTGTTACTCAGTTAAGAACAGAAGGAATGACCCAGCCACAGGCCGTGGTTCAGCCTGTGCAGTCACGTACATGCACTTCAACCTGCTCTGATTCAGGTCAGTGGTGCGGTCCTGGTGCTCCAGTGCTGACTAAGTTTCTACAGGCTACTGCAAAATGATGGCAGGATGACGGGAGTCGCGGTGGCGAACCTTTGTGATTCTGCCGATAAGCTAAACCCCACGCTTGTCTGTGGTCAGGTGCTGCACCCTCTCCAGCAGCGTTTCCTCAACCTCATCAACCAGGAGAACTTCGCCCAGATCAGCCAGGAGGAAGCCGTCAAGCAGGAAATCGTTGCCACGTTGGAGGCGCTGTGCGGCATCGCCGAGGCGACGCAGATCGACAATGTGGCCTCGCTCTTCTCTTTTCTCATGGACTTCCTGTCCAGCTGCATTGGCCTCATGGAGGTGAGAGCAGGGTGGGAGGGGAAAATATGAGAATTGAAACATTTGAGCCGTTTGGTTGGCTGCTTGGTTGGTACTCCCATCATCTACAGTCACTCTCTTCCTCTTCGGATGAGGACCCTGTCTCCATATTTGTTTGTCTCCTGTCCTCAATAGTAGTGAGCTAGAAATTATCTTCAAAGTTAAAGTGATCGTCACCCTTTATCAACGAGAAGTTTGATATAATCCTCTCTCCTAGTAGATGAATGAACAATGGTGAAAGGCATTTTCCATATTTGCTGTATAGTAAATAAATAGTTTAGCAGTACAGAAATCATTGCACTCAATAGTGATTAGCATCCATACGTAGCCTAGCTCGCTAGCTAAATGGTTTGGTTGTTTCATTGCTTCTGAATGACTGAGGAGCTTTCAAAAGGCTGAAGGAGTCTGTAGCTGCCAGTAATTCACACGTCCTCTAACGGTGGACTGGGCGTTGTCTCATCAGGTCTACAGCAACACGCCCGAGACAATCAACCTCATCATCGAGGTGTTTGTGGAAGTGGCTCACAAGCAGATCTGCTACCTGGGAGAGGTGGGTGTCACATGCTGGGGGGCGGGAAATAATGTGTCATCATAGTGTCACCTCAGTTCTCCTAGCGAAGACCCGCGAGTGAAGACGCCGTGTTTGTCCTGATGATCACATTCAGCTCATGGAGCTGAGTTTTGTGAGGTGGACCTGGACCACAGGAAGGCTGTTTGATTCGTCCACAAACAAAGGAATTCTTGTGAAAGTGTTCCACAATAAAAACTCTTAACCAGCAGGTTTGGGGTGGCGTAATGTCTTCAGGTCATCAACTGCCACTTCTGTCCGTCCACCCAGACTAAGTCCATGAAGCTGTACGAGGCCTGCCTGACACTGCTGCAAGTCTACTCCAAAAACAACCAGAGCAGGAAGCGGGGCGACGCGGCGGCCGAGGAGGACCAGTACCAGGACCTTCTGCTCATCATGGAGCTGCTCACAAACCTGCTCTCCAAAGAGTTCATCGACTTCAGTGACAGCGGTGCGTCCACTGCTTCTTTCTGTGCTAGAACCTCAAACCAAAACAGTGGAAGATTCTTCTGAGCCATTTTTGTTGCTTGAGAGTAAAGTTTTACTACCTGTTGTGTTGTAGATGAGGTGTTTCGAACTCAAGACCAGGGAACACCGGCCTCCAATCGGACGGTATCAGCAGCAGACGTGGTTCTGTACGGCGTCAATATTGTTCTTCCCCTCATGTCTCAGGACCTGCTCAAGGTAAAACACTGAGCATTGAGCGGTTCAAGTATGAGCCGTGCTCGACGTGTCCTCATGCCCCTGTCCTCTTGTCTCTGCTGCCTCCCAGTTCCCGTCTCTGTGTAACCAGTACTACAAGTTGATCACCTTCATCTGTGAGATCTTCCCAGAGAAGATCCCACAGCTGCCTGAGGACCTCTTCAAGAGCCTCATGTTCTCCCTGGAGCTGGGAATGACCTCGTATCCTCCCGCTGTGTTTGCTGACCGCGGTAACGCCGGCACCAGCCTGCTTGTGTTTGCCATCAAAGCCCAAAGCTTTAATCAGACAGCACCTGAAGCTCCACACCGCTGAGCTTCATTGGCAGAGGAGAGCGAGACACTGATGTTACACATGGAGGATCATCAGTCTCTTACAGGCCACCTACATGTCAACTACATCCACTTAAAGATGCACGTGCAGACACACACACACACACACACACTCACACACACACTTGAAGTGATTTCTTTCCATCTTGTGAATATAAAGTCAGAGATGAAAAGAGAGGCCAAGTCGCGGAGTTTAAATCACTGAGTATTTTAGGTCCTGTGTCAGACAGCGGGCCTCTCCTCCTGCGCTGCTCAGCAGAGAGGAGGAGCCTGTGTCAGTACCAGGTCAGTGCTCCACACGCATCGTGATCCCTCCCAAGGATCTCAGCTCTCGACCTCATAGGTCGTCGGTGTTTCACGCTGAATCGCCAGATGATTGTTTGGTGTGACGCAGGACAGCTGATGACATTCAGCCATAGTAGAGAAAAGCTCTGCAGTTGTTGCTGCTTAACGTCGGTGTCCAGGATGAGTTCAGAGATCAGCCAGCTGTGTTTGGAGGCCTTGTCTCCTCTGGCTGAGCAGTGTGCCAAAAACCAGGAGGAGGACACGCCCCTCTTCATCGCCACCCGTCACTTTCTCAAGGTACGTCTCCCATTTTACCATCATAAACATGTAGGTGGGGGCCTCGGGGGAGTCGTGGTTGTCACTGCAGGTCCCAGGTCCTGGCCGGGTGGTTCAGTGTGGCGTTAGCATGTTGTCACAGCGGGGCAGAGATGTTTACTGACGGGACACATTCTGCTACCAAAGGTGATGGGTTCAAGGTCATCAAATACCAAAGGAAACACAATAATCCAGGAAATCCATGAGACACAGAAGCAGACTGGCAGACTAAGAATGATTTTCATTGGTCTTTAGTTGGTGTTCGACATGCTCGTCCTGCAAAAACACAACACTGAGATGACGGTGGCAGCGGGAGAAGCCCTCTACACACTCGTGTGCCTGCACCAGGTGAGTGGCAACATTTCCACCCTTCGCTCTTGAACTCTGCGTCAGGAAACGGTCTCTGAGCGAACTGCAGAGAGTCGATGATGGTCCTCACTGTGAGGATCAACGCCTCCATTGAGAGACTCTTCAGATCCTATCGAGTCACAGCTGCTAATCATGTGTTCATGTTTGGTCCTGTTGAGTCTTACCAAATGTCGATTGGTGGATCAAACATCAAATGTACAGATGATCGAACATAAAACATGGGGTTGATAAAATAACTGATGCATTTTTCTTAATTAATTTGTTGAAAAAAGTGTTCAGAAAAGAAATCCATCCTACTCTTGACCCTTGAGTTAGCATGGAAATTGATAGCAGTGCGTAGCCACTAGGGGGCAGTAGCACACCTGGGCTGTATCTCCTGCCAGGGCTCCTTCAGGCCAGAGAACTCATGGAGCACAAAGGGAATGAAATGATGCTGCTGGAACTTTTACAACCAACTGGTGAAGAACGAAATCCCTCACAAAACAACTGAGCTCGGGACCTCAACATGGCAGCCCGGACCAACAGGCAGTCGATCAGCGTGCTTTCATTGGAAGTGCTTCACCCGTCACATCCCTGACAAACCTCGCTAACCTCGGTCACCTTCAAGGACCAGTCATGAGTTGGACATGTCAGGAGTCCTCTGACTCGTCTGCTCTGCTCTTGTGCTGAACTGCTAACACAAACTGTCTGCGGCTGACTACTTTCCAACAGCTGAGATCATCGTCGCTCCAGTCGGCCTCCAAGATTTTAGGGATGGAGACACGAGGCTGTCGAGGCGCACGGAGGCCAAACACCTGATTCAGACGCTTCCTGTTGATCTTTCCTTTAATTTGATGCACATCTGCGTCCGTCATGTGCTGGGCTGGCTGACACCAAAGCTGACAAAAACTGCAAAGCGGCTCCTCCTCCTGGAGTTGATGGATGGAGATTCTGGTCCTGTGAGGACTAACAGGAGGCTTTTAAGCTGATTGCTCACTCTGGGCTCTCAGGATGGAGCACATTTATAACCTGAGGGTCGCGTCTGCTGTGTTGCTTTAGTAGTTATTGATGAACCGCTCTTGACTGCAGAAATAATGGAAGCCATTACCAGATATTAATGCTCAGGTTGTTGGCTGCCTGAACACAAGGTGACAAACATCAGCCTCTCACTTCAGCTCAGGTCAAATGTAGATGATGTCCAGTTACGTTTTTAAAGCAAAATCAAGACAGAACTTGGCAACGGCTGTGAGCCCTCTAGTGGCCACAGCAGATATTGCAACTGATTTCATGTCATGAAGACCGAACCGTCAAGTGACTGTGTATCTGAGATCTGATCTTACATCAGCTGGAGTTTGCCTTTAATACTTTGAGATGACATCACCAAGTCATCTGATCAACTTGATCAAAACTTGCGATTTGCTGCTTCTCTTGATCGTCTAACAAAGTAAACTCCCTGTTGTTGTTTCCCTCAGACTGAAGGGTGTTTTCAAAGGTAGTTTCCATGATTATCACACTGCTAATCACTGAATCAGGAGTGCAGCCATGAGGTAAATCAATACCAAAGCAGCTGAAACCGCCACGCCGCCTCGGACACAGCCACCATCTTTGCCGCGTTCGTTCCTGAGCTAACCCTCTGCCTTCCTCCTCTGTCAGGCGGAGTACTCGGAGCTGGTGGAGACGCTGCTCTCCACGCAGAGAGACGCCGTCATCTACCAGCGGCTGGTCGACGCCTTCAACAAGCTGACGGCGAGCAGCACGCCACCCACCATGGACCGCAGGCAGAAGGTGGCCTTCCTCAAGAGCCTGGAAGAGTTTGTAGCCAATGTTGGCGGCCTCCTCCGTGTGAAATAACCACTGGAACCTGAAACCACCTCCACCGCCGGTATGAAAAGCCACCAATCAAACATCCTCGGACCCCTGCCTGTTCCCGAAGAACTGTGGGTAGAAGAGGACGCCTGAGGTCGTCTGTCCCGCTCTCCCCTGGAGAGTCCAGCTCCCGCCTGAAAGTTCCCCTGCTTTCACCTCCTTGGAGGTTTTTCTTTCCTCTCGTTTTGTTTTCATCCTCCTCTGTTACGCCCGACCTCTCTAGCCTGATGATTGACACGTGATGATGATGTGGTTACCATGGAGACTGAACTGCAGAGCAGACAGACTCACTCGGAGAGGCTGACCAGTGAAGACTGAAACAATGGTGCACTGACCGTCCTGACAACAGGAAGCAGAGCAGCAGCTCTCCAACACGAACACACGCACACACACCCAGCGGATACACAAACATACACACAGCGGATACACGCGCGCACACACAGCGGATACACACACACACACACACTCAGATGCACATACACAGACGTGCGCACACACAGTGACATTAAGGGACAAACAGGTTGTGGTTATTTAAAATGAAGAAGTTGTGAGTTTTTCCAGCGTGAGGTTTTGGATGTGTTGGATCGGCTATTATGTTTGAAGAATAACCATGGCAACCACCCATGTGACCCCCAGTTCCTCCCAGAGTGCCTTTGTAGTGTGTGTGTGTGTGTGTGTGCGTGTGTGCGTGTGTGTGTGTGCGTCAGAAAAAGAAAGAAAGACAGACAAAAACATGTCGTATCAACTGACAACTGTGCCTGCCAATTGCCAAGCTGGCTGCAGTGATGCACGCGCACACACACACACAGACACACACACGAATGCACATGGCGAATGTTGCGCTGACAACAGAGGTGTGGCTGGCCCGGCTGTCTCGCACGGGTTTGCTGGCGATGACAGAACCAAAATGTGTTTCCTGAGCGGGTGTGTACATATGTAGTGATGAACCCGAGGCTGGTGAGGGACACACACGTGGCTGAGGTGCTTCTGTACGCCAGCAGGTGGCAGCACCAGCTGAGGGAGAGGAAGGAGCTCTGTGTTTGACCTTTTGAGGTTTGATGTTTTTCTCTCTATCAGGATTGTCGTAGCGTGTTGCGGCCCCTCCTTCTCCTCAACAGTCAGGGGGGCCCCAGACAGTCGGGGCCTCTGACGTTTTGCCTGAAGATAAAAGTTTAGCAGGTGCAGTTTAGTGGTAGCGTTTCTACAGCAGCACATCCTCCTCCTCCTCCTCCTCCTCCTCCTCCGCGTTGCTCTTCAACACACACACTGGATGGCCGAGACTGTTTGAGTTGACGGAGAGCAGCAATAAACCAAATACAAAGGAGCAGAGCCACTTTCTGAAGCGTCAGCGTGGAGCTCAGAGCACTACCCTGGTTATTGTAGAATGGCTGTTTTGTTAATGACGTGTAAAAGTGTACATAAAGCTATTGTATAAAATATCCTGGTCTCTTATTTTCCCACACACGTTTTTGTATCCCTTTGACTTGTGAGTGGAGTGATTTTGAGGTGGACGCCGGCTGATGTAACAGGTAAGACACTGTTTACTCTGTCAGACTGATTTGATTTCTCACTATCAAAAACCCGTTTAACTTTGATTTATGATTGAATAAAGAGAACATAGCCGGGAGAGCTTATGCTAGGAGTTGGTCCGTCGTTTGAGAAGACAACAGCAGAAGCACCAGGAAAAACCTGATTCCTCTCCACAGGGCTTTACTTTGCACACCCCCACCTGATGACGTGTTCCTGAGGCAGCCCTGCACCGGCCCGTCGTGTCCTCACGTCCCAGCTCAAGACCCTCTCCCGCTTTTCCACCTGTCTGCTGAAGCGACTCATTCATGCCTCCTGCTGGCCATCTCCGATGTCACGTCTCTTGTTTTCTTTTTCAAGAAGCGGACGACAATTGTGTCACCTGAAGGTTTCGAGATCAACATCACACCAAGACACCTTTCCATCAGCTTCACACAAACGACCCATAGCTCAGTAGACAAATGTCGGGAAGACCTTTTCCTTTAAGGGGTTCATGAACAGGTTTTATAAACTGGCGTTTTTTTGGTTCCCATTGGAGGGAAGGCCAGCTGCTCCGAGGTACCTCCTCCTGCCACCTGGTGTGTGATGCAAGTCAACGCCGCCTCCAGGCTTTTAAAGACTCCTTGGTCAAAGTCAGGCCTCTGAAGAAGCAGGTTTCTGTAACAGACGAGCTAAGCTGTCAGTCACATGACCTCCATCAGGGTGAACTTGCTTCTTGAAAAGCAAGACAGTTGACTTCAAAGACCTCCGGCTCAAACCTTGAAAAAATGATCAAGGTGGGGTAATGAAGCGAAGTCTGGAAACTGAGAGGTGCTCCTGGTCCAGCTGCAGGTCCTGGTGACCCTCCTCTTCCGAGTGAACCCACATGGAGGACACATCTCCTGATTCCAGGGCTGAAACATTGCCTTCTGGCTGCTCCGGGTCACCGCTGCCCTCCCTGGAGGGAGACCTGTCCACTGAGGACGTCCAATTTTGACCACTAATGAAAGACTTGACCTCCCATCCTCCAGCGAGGCTCGCCTCCTGGGTGATGCATTCACACCAGCAGGGCCTGGAGGGCCTGCGACTGCTTCTGCTAATCGTCCCGGTTCGTCTGCCGCAGACCAACCAAGCTGGTCGTCACCTGAAACCATCAGATCAGGACTCCGAAAATTCAGGGGCAGCGAGAAAAGTCCCTGTGTCCTCAATGCTGGAGCAGACCACTGAGGAACCTTGAACCTGAAGAGCAGAGACGCTGCAGGACCACCGGGGTCCTGTGGTCCGAGGGATGACAGAACCCCAATGAGGAGAACCAAGGATGTTCTCTTCCACACTTGTGAAAATACTTGAAAATTGCATTGTGTGGTAACTGATGTGAACGAGAGAGAGTAACCAAACAAGTCACCATAAAAAGGTTTAAGGAAATGACAAAAGAGCACACATTCATATAAAAACACAAATGATTAAAAATGTATGAGGCATAAAAATCATTCGGCGATGAACACCGGCCGGCTCTCCTGCCACCCTCACACTGACCTGGTGTCAGTGAGCCTGAATTCACATCTTTTCATGAAGGAGACGATGGTTGACAGGTCAGAGGAGGCACCTGAGGCCCGAGGTGGCGGCTCTGAGCGCCCTCACAGTCCCTGTCAGCACTTTAAAGCAGCACTCTGAGCTCAGCAGTGTTACTGGACTTCAAGACAAACACATCTGACTGGTTCTTATTGAACCAGATGAGCAGCATTGGCTTTAAAACAGCATAAAACAATGTTACAAGAATAAACACAAACAAACAAATACACACACGACACACAACACACAACAACCACAGAGTAACCAGTCCATCAAAGCGTTGGTGCCAAGAGAAAAAAGTTTTCAGTTGCATTGATCAAGAGAACTCGTTTGTCTTTTAAAACCGACTTGGAGCCGCCCGACGTTATCAGTCCTGACAAACTGAGGTCCTCTGAAAGTCCTTCCAGGACAAAGGAGCAGTGAATTTAAAGGCTTCTCTGCCTAGTTCTGTTCTACCTCCACCCATCCATCCATCCATCCTTCCACCCATCCATCCACCCATCCATCCACCCATCCATCCATCCTTCCACCCATCCATCCATCCATCCATCCTTCCACCCATCCATCCATCCATCCATCCTTCCACCCATCCATCCATCCATCCATCCATCCATCCTTCCACCCATCCATCCATCCATCCATCCATCCATCCTTCCATCCATCCTTCCATCCATCCATCCATCCACCCATCCACCCATCCATCCATCCATCCATCCACCCATCCATCCATCCATCCACCCATCCATCCATCCATCCATCCATCCACCCATCCATCCATCCATCCATCTATCCACCCATCCATCCATCCATCCATTCATCCATCCATCCATCCATCTATCCATCCATCCCTCCATCCATCCATCCCTCCATCCATCCATTCATCCATCCCTCCATCCATCATCCATCCATCCTTCCATCCATCCATCCATCCACCCATCCACCCATCCATCCATCCATCCATCCACCCATCCATCCATCCATCCTTCCACCCATCCATCCATCCATCCATCCTTCCACCCATCCATCCATCCATCCACCCACCCATCCATCCACCCACCCATCCATCCATCCATCCATCCATCCATCCACCCATCCATCCATTTTCCTGATCCTGTTCAGGGTTGCAGGGGGGTGGAGCCTCCTCTAGGAACCATCTTCTGTCACAGATCTTGAGAGCCTAGCGCACATTGATTTGGTTCCTCACACATGGAGACCCAGACGTGAGGGCACCAGCCCAGTCGGAGGGAGCGCTGGTAGAGACGGGCAGTTAGCAGCAGCACACAGACGACAATGCTGTACTCAGTTTCCACAGCCAGTAACGAATGGTGGAGCACGATGGTAAACGGCGTCCGACCTCCTCAGGGACTGCTCAGGTGCAATTCTATGCAGCAAATCGCCAAAATCTAATAAAGGTAAAGACTTTGTTGAAATAAGTGAGAAACAGGACTTGTTTCTTAAAAAAGAAACCAATTCTTAGCTTCAGGTTGGTGGCAGGTTTTTCAATGTGTGACTTGAATGTCAAGTTCTCATCAATAATAAAACCCAAACACTCGCATGACCCAAACGTTTCAGTGTCCACCCCCCGAGCAGTTGATGATGCAGGAAGGTTGGAAGGAAGCGGTTTCCCATTTGAAAAAAGCACATATTTGGATTTCCAGCATGTAAAACAAGCGGGAGCTGGGACTGAACATCAAAGGCCAACTGTGGGAGTGCCAGAGTTTGAACAACACAGGGGGATGAACAAGACATGGCTGCATCGTCTGCGTTAGACAGATTATCACAAAGATTGTTAACATCACCGAGATCGACAGCGGTCCTAGTGCGGAACCCTGGGGCGCACCTTTTAGGCACCGCGCAGGCACCATTTCCTGGTGGACAGACAACATGGCAGGGAGGGAGGTGTTGGCCTGACATCACTTTGCTGTTTGTGCTGGAGAATGAAATAACTGGTCGAGGTGTTGTTGGCATCGTGACGAATTGTTTAAAAGCAAACATGTTGCATGCACAAAGGTAAAATAAAATCAACAGAATAATGAAAGGACCAGATGTTGAACCAAGTTCCTAGTGTGGTCTAACTGGACTCATCAGGCTAAGGTTCAAGATCGTACAATCAACACAACATGCAGAAAAGCTCAGACGTCAGTGAAAGCAGCGACGTAGACGGAGCCTTCTGCGTCCAGCGAGCGCTGCCAGGGATCGTCTGCTGCTCTCACTGTTCACTGTGTTTGACCAAACACCTCTGCTGTCAGGCCGCGTTCGTTCTTGAACCACTCTGGGGCGGGAACGAGCTTGTATTCCTGGAGGAAGTTGATCAGCCTGATTCACGTCTGTGACGGTTCAACCAGCCACGGTGACTGGAACTGATGAAATGCACCGCCAGTCCATCATGTGGCATCCAAGGCGTCCATCACACACACACACACACACACACACACACACACACACACACACACACACACACACACACACACACACACACACACACACACACACACTCGTGTATTTCAAAGTGTGCCTTTCAATGTACACGCATAGACACGGATGTTCACCTTTCATGAAGATGTCGGAGGACATTGAGCAGCTGTTCCCAGCATCAGGTGACACGGAGAAGTCTGGAACATGAAGATCATGGGAAATGACGCAGTGCGAGGAAAGCGGCTCTTCCCAGGAGAGTCTGCTGTGCCTGCTTGGTCCTGCGTACCTGCCGGGATCTTGCACCTGTGTGCAGAGGTGCTGAAGAGGCTCCTCCACTGCTCTCTGACGCTGTCAAGCCCCCCAGCAGGCGGCCGGACCTCAGCCTGAAAGCGTAGAGCACTGAGGATGCCCCTCCTGGGGGACGGGGGCACCACATCACTCATGTATCTGAACTCTGACTGCATGCTGTTAAAAACACCCAACACAGTGGCAACAGAGCAAAAAGGTGGCCTATCGGGGAGATGAGAACAAAAGAAAACCAAGACTTTCGATGGTGCTTTCTTCTCCATCGTTGTTCTGACACTGTTGTGCTTATAATCTGGACACACGTGGTTACCAAATCTGCGCCGTGCGAGCAGAAGTGCTCGAGTGCCCTGGATGAACCGTGGAAGCAGTAACAGATGTTTGGCGAGTTTTGGAGAGTGATTACATCACCGCAACTTAAACGGAACAGTGTGTTGCAGAGCTGTTTTCGGGTCAACGTGACCCTGAAGCGCACAGAATACCTGAGTTCTCTTTTAACCTGTGCCAAAAATCAGGCAGGCGTCGGTGCCTTTTTTGCAGACTCCATTCTGATAACCTGCTAGTCTGGAGCACCGAGTCACTTGAGTGATTATTTTAGTGACTTCTGACCTAAAAGGATGTTTACTAAAGTTTGTGAAGACGTTCCCTGCATACAGAAGTGTCACTGTTTGCAGACACCAAGAGTCAGACCACCCTGATACTCACCTGTGACGCCACAACGACGGGCAGATGTGGGATCGCTCGGTGCTGCTGGTTCGAAAGTCAGGTCGTGATACTTAAGTATGTGTGTGTGTGTGTGTGTGTGTGTGTGTGTGTGTGTGAGAGAGAGAGAGAGAGAGAGAACATGTCGTGCTGATAGTCATGGAGGAACGTTTCCTTCACCACTGAAGAGCCTACAGGCATCATGACAGTGGAGGTGAAGGACACGGTGATGGAGAGCCGGTCCATAGATCAGCAGCCGGGGAGTCTCGCGGTGGGTGGAGGCCCGGCTGGTGCTGTGGGCCTGGTGGGAGGTGCCGATAGTGAAGGTGGGACCGGACAGGGAGGCTGGATAACGTGCTATTGCACCCGTATCTTCCTGTACGCCAGCTTGGCCTTGAGATTCTCAGCCCTGTTGGCTTGTCCCCTGATGCGTGAAAGAGAGCAAGGAAGACGATCCGGTGGAGAAAGAGAGAGAACCGAAGAGAGGGGAGACCAGCAGACAGGAACTCGAGGTGGGGGAGGAGGCGGAGGAGGAGCATGAAAGTCCCACACCTGAGGATTAGTTATGATGAAGGCAGAAAGACACCTGACAAGAAAATCCTGAGTGAAACTGCAACCGTCCGAAAAACACACACTCGTTTGGTACTTCGTGAATTCCTTTCTTTTTCTTATCTTTTTTCTATTTTTTTTTATTCCTCACGGCAAGAATGAAGTACTCACATGACTCAGATGTGCAGTACTGCAACGGATCCTGAATACCACATTTATTTACGTTTTTGCACTGCAGAACATGGGTGGAACCAATTTCTCTGAATTTTCAGGCACTTGTTTTTCTCGCGGCTGTTTTTAGGTGGCTGTCACGGGTGAGGACTCAGGGACTGAAGCTTGGTCCTGGACGTGGTTCAGGGATTCCAGTCCACCCTCAAATGTCATGTACCAGATTTGGAAGATTGCCTTTTTGTTAACATTTCACCAGGTACAGGAAGTGAGATATTTTGAATTTTGATATGTTTTTACATACTTTGATCGTATTTGTGTTAGATTTGCTACATAGGCCTTCCAGGAAGTGCAGTTCTCCAGCAACCCAGAGGTTCAGAACCCTAGAGGCTCCTCTTGACTCCAGTTTGCTTCTGCTGGTGTGGAGACTCTGACTGGACCAGAAGACCAGCCCTTTAAACATGAATGTCACTGGGGAGCATGCAGAGATACACACACACACACACTTGCGTAGCTATCCTTAATAGGACATTCCATTGACTTCCATTCATGTGAATATCCTAACCCTGGTAGGAACCAGGGTCGAATGTGGTTTTGTTTGTGTGCGTGCGTGTGTGTGTGTGTGTGAGTGTGTGTGTGTGTGTGTGTGTGTGAGTGTGTGTGTGTGTGTGTGTGAGTGTGTGTGAGTGTGAGTGTGTGTGAGTTAGGTGAGTCGTCCAGGTCCAGCTTGGTCTCTGCCAGTCCACAACTGAGTAAACAGCTGCAGTGTTTTAGTCATTTTCCTGATGAAGGTTGTAGCTTCCTGTCTCTAACAGAGAAGCGACTGTAAATGAAAGTAGAAAGGAAAGCAGGCTCAAAAGCCGAGGTCAGCGGTTGGAGCACTGGACGCACTCACGTAACGGAGAAAGAGAGTCTACCTTTGATACTCCAGTAAACTCATAATCACAAACTGATCCACCGCTCCTGGAGCAGAAATGTAAGCAGCGACTTTTAACAAGGTGGATTGTTTTATTTGTTTATTTATTTTTACTTTAACTGGAGAAACTAGACAGCCCGGTGGAGCAGTGGTCTGCACTGTGGCCCCCCAGCAAGAAGGGTGTGGGTGGAGCAGTGGTCTGCACTGTGGCCCCCCAGCAAGAAGGTTGTGGGTGGAGCCCCGGCTGCAGCACGGGGTCTTTCTGGGTGAGTCTCCATGTTCTCCCTGTTCCTGCTGGGTTCTCTCTGGTACTCCAGCTTCCTCCACAGTCCAAAGACATCAAGAGGGACCAGGTTAATCCAGACTCTAAATTGACCGTAGGCGTGGCTGGGAGAGCCAATGGTTGTCTGTCTCTATGTGTTGGCCCTGCCATGGACTGGTGACCTGTCCAGGGTGAAGGCTGCTGGGATAGGCTCCACCCCCCGCAACCTATCCATCCATCCACCGAAAATGGATGGATGGATGGAAACTAGAACGTCCTCTATCGTCTTCCTCATGCTATACACTCCTGTACAGCAGGGGGCAGTATGTGCCTCCAAACTCAAGGTCACAACCCGGATTGAACAGGAGGAAGCAGAAGAAGAAGCTCATTCACGCCTCCACGCATGTGCGGAGCCAAGGTGATATTTTCGCCGCAGTTACAGCGAAGGAGATCGAAGTCCGTCGTGTTTGTTGATCGACGTTCAGCCGCAGATGGACGTGAATTAACCCGCCAGCTCCGCTAGCAGGTCAGTGTTGCTCCGCTAGTTAGTGAAACTAGTGGTGTTCAACCTGTTGAGACTCGTGGAAACCAAGGACGCAAGAGGATACACCGTGGTGGGGAAAGACTGACGTGTGTGTCGGTATTGACTGGTGATCCCGAGTAAACTTCGAAAGCACACAATTAGTGTTCGCGACCGCTGGCCTGAGGGTCGCCACACACGCCAACTTCCGGGATCACCGTTGCGTTCGCGACGCGTCCCTCCCATCGCAGTAACGTCTTCATCCTACATGTGTACATATCCGTGTGTGTGTGTGTGTGTGTGTGTGTGTGTGTGTGTGTGTGTGTGTGGAGGTGCGTTCTGACTGGTTGTTTTCCTCCTCTCTCACAGAAACGTAACTGGAGACCCCAGGCAAGCGGAGAATGGCCAGTGTAAGTCAAGTGATCGTGAGCAGATGTGTGTGAGGTGACCAGATAGTTGGTGAGACTAGAAGTGGTTAGTGGTTGGATAGTTAGTGAGACTAGAAGTGGTTAGTAGTTGGACAGTTGGTGAGACTAGAAGTGGTTAGTAGTTGGATAGTTGGTGAGACTAGAAGTGGTTTTCAGCTGCCGCCACAGAGCAGGGAGGCAGGTGGCTGACATTTAATACACCATCTTAGTGTTGGTGAGGAAATAGAAATAATTTAATAACGATAAAAATGAGAGAGAATTGCTGAACGGGATTGAATCTTCACCTGTTTGCTTCCATTCAGTCTGAGGTGAGAGATGCTTCTCAACTACAGTCCTAAGAATGTGTGTGCGTGTGTGTGTGTGTGTGTGTGTGTGTGTGTGTGTGTGTGTGTGCGTGCCTGCGTGCCTGCGCGCGCGTGCAGGTGCTGCGCAGCAGGGCCAGGCTGGTGGCCTACCTCCCGGGGCTGCAGACGCTGGTGGCTCGCGTGGCTGCAGCCCGAGGCTTCTCTGCTACTGGATCCTCCGGCTCAGACGAGCCTCATGTCTCCGTCGCGCCCTCTGACGTGGGTGTGTTGCCTCGTCTTTGATTCACAGTTTGACGTGACATTTGTTCAGCAGTTATGAGAGCCGTTGTCTCCGGGAGACTGATGTCATCCTGTATGAACCCATGTGCCTCCCTGCTCCAGGACCGCGCACCGTGTGGCCCGATGAGAAGATGGGTCCTTTTGGGCCCCAGGACCAGCGCTTCCAGCTGCCTGGTTTTGTCGGCTTTGACTGCCACCTGGAAGGAGTAGCAGAACCCATGAATGACCCTGCTCAGAGGATGCTGCCTGACGTTCTCTCTGCTCCGTCCAGCAGTGACAGACACGAGCTGATCCTGACCCGCTTCATCTCTGAGTTCTATGTGAGTGGAAGGACACCCACGGTTGTTCTGTTCATGTTGTTTTGACCTGGTCGAAGTCACTGGACAGTGGAAGCTGCCAGTGAATTTCCTTTCTTTTTCTTTTTCTTTTTCCTGACAAATTCATCGTCTACTCTGTATCAGTGTAAAAGTTAACAATGTGAACACTTTCAATCAGTTCTAGCTAGTGTGTGTGCGTGCTTTGTACAGCTCTGTAGGTCAAATTGTCATCACCCCATCAATCAAACCCTTGACCCGGTGCTGTAGGAGACGACCGCCACATCAAAGCTGTCCTGGCTCTCATCTCCATCTGTCATCCTGACTGCCACTTGGGTCATTCTGATGATCTCCGACCCTTCAAACTCAGCACTGCACTTCTTTAAAGGGACACTAAAAAGTATAAGTTGCCGTTCAAGTGGTCACAAATAAGTGTCTTGACCTCATGGGGACATTTTTTCGCGTCACACAAACTGTTCAGGAACCTGCTGCTCACCGTCTGCCTTCACCCAGGTCGTCTTCATCCTGCTGCGAGCTCTGGAACCCACCAACGCTTTGATTTGAGCTAAAAACAAATGCATTCCTGCTTTGTGCTTCTTGACAAGCTCATGAAATCAGACGGCTACCAAACAACTCCCAGTTGTACGGCTGAAACCGAGTTTTACATTTAAATCTGAGTGAAATTTGTGTGTGTGTGTGTGTGTGTGTGTGTCTCTCTTGTTTCCAGGAGGATGATGACCCCACAGTGAAGCAGCACACCAACAGAGCTGAGTACTTCGATAAGTCCAGGGTGGAGTGTGTTATCCAGTCATGTCCTGAGCTACTAAAGCACGGTACTGCAGTGATGCTGCACTTCCTGTCCAATCATGCTGCACTTCCTGTCCAATCATGCTGCACTTCCTGTCCAATCATGCTGCAGTGATGCTGCACTTCCTGTCCAATCATCCTGCAGGACTCAGGGCACTGAAAACGTGTTTGTGTAGAATGAGTGGGTGGGAGTGCTGCAGTGAACCAGCTGTGTCTGTGATGAACAGATCTCCAGTCCATGTTTCCTGAGGCTCTGACCTCCGAGATGATGGTGGTGACTGTGACCCAGAAGACCCATAATGACATGACGGCCTGGAGTTCTGCGGTGGAACAGGAGAGAGAACAAATGCTTGACAAGGTGAATTGGGTAGAACACCACTCAAACTGGATGGTCAGACTGGGGTCCATCAGAACGTAAGACACTTAACCAGTAAGAAGGCTCCAGTAGCATCTCCTCTGAGCGACTGGATGAAGTTGGTTGGATGATGTCATCATCATGATCACCAGACGTGTCATCTGTGACGTAATACCCCAGACTCAAAAAAAGAACTGTTGAAATAATTGGCAACAAACTCTGTCAACCGTTGGCTGAGTGCCCGTCTGTTGGTCGCTGCCCAAAACCAACATTTGAATCAGGACCGAGGGTTAAAGACCGCGAGCACATTCAGCAACTCGACCAACTAGCATGGCTAGCTTGCTCACGCCAGAGCTGTCAACCAGGCGGCGTGTGTGACCTCAGCAGTGCTCTGGGCCGCGTGCTGCAGCTCCGTACTGCAGTTTCTCTTCTTTTGAATGTTTGAGACTGACCGCATGACGACATGAAACCCCAAGTAGTTGGAGTTGAAGATTTCCTCATCTTCCAGTTCTGACAGAGTATTTTTGTTGAGATCTGTTTATTTACCACACGCTGTCTTCAGGTTGGTGCTTTCCCAGCGAACATCAGACATCTGAAAAGACGGCGAACCAGGATCCTGAATGTTTGAGCCAGGAGTTCTTGAACTCGCCGTTGGCTCGTCGTGAACGTGCTGTTGTTCATTGAGGAATTATTTCATTTTTGCTGTGAAACAAAAATTGGCGAACGAATCAAACCAAAATCTCTAAATGAATCAATTATTGTATAATCTGTCGTTTATTATGACCCAGTTGAAGTCATCAAACTCAAAATGGTGACACTCACCTGAAGTTGGTCTGGTTTTCAGTTTGTGGATGGAGCGAAGGAGATCTGTGTGGCCCTGCAGAGCGAAGGATTCTGGGCCGACTTCATCGACCCGTCCTCAGGTTTGGCGGTAAGATAGCACCTGTGTGTTATGATGGCGGTGAGGAGAGAGTTCACTCTGAGGCTGATGTGAAACACGGACGTCTGCGCACGCCTGGTACTCTGATCACGAGCGCTCGGCTCTTCTGTGAGAGTTGACGTGCTGTCATCGTGGTCACTGTCCCTCTCAGCATGCTAATAAACGCCCACATCACCGCGGGTGGCAGCGCCTTCACCTGGCCGGCCGGCACCTGGCGGTCAGCTCAATCCTCAGTCTGTCACCGCCACTCGAATGCTAAAGGAGTGACGGTGGTGTTCTGGCTGCTGTGCGGTGATGGAGGCGAGAGGGAGAGACGTCAACTTACAATAACAGGCCGAGCTTTTCTTGGTCCAAACAAACCAAACTGCTGAAGATGGCAGCCATGATAACGTCTCTCTGTGGGCTTCTCACGCGACTGGGTGTTAATACGTGGCGTTCGCTGCTCAGCGGTCGTATTCCTGCCGGAACATAGGACATCAGCAGACGAGGCGGTACCCCTGCGCGTCCGAGGAGATCAAGGACCTTTGTGTTCCCGCTACTGGAAGAATGTGGTCACACGTGGCCCAGACCACCTCTGGGTGAGGGTTGAGGACGCACTGAGTGTGTGCACAGGTATTGAGGCTGACGACTAGGGGTGGCATCACCAGAGCAGGTGTGACGGTGGCTGAGGGGTCCGGCTGCCGTGGAGACGGATCACCTGAGTCATGTTAGGGTTCATGTGCGTGGATCCTTCAGGCCTCTGAAATTACTTGTTGGTAAGACACAACTGTCCTGTGAGTGCAGTCAAATACTTTCCTGGTGTTGAATTCATCAAACCAAATATTGAACAGCGACGGCGACGTCTCAGCCGTGCCAGCCCAGACGTTCCGTCCCTCGCTTCAGACCTCAGCCTCTCTTTGACCACACATTCATGAAGTGTTTGTGCTGTGTTCTGCTCTCCAGTTCTTTGGCTCCTACACCAACAACACGCTGTTCGAGACCGACGAGCGGTACCGTCACCTGGGCTTCGAGATCGAGGACCTGGGCTGCTGCCGGGTGATCAGACACTCTCTGTGGGGGACTCAAGTCTTTGTGGGGACAATATTCACCAACGCACCACCCAGCAGCCTCATCATGAAGAAGCTGCAGGGCAGCTGATCGCTATTAAAGGTGTACAGATGTTTACCTGCTCCTCCCACGGGTCCGTAGAAGTACTAGTAGATGTTAAAGTCCCCCGGTTGACCCGTGACTGTCAGTCATCCTGCTGAAGGCTGCACCACTGGGACTCCAACCCTCAGAACCTTTGGGTCACTGATCAGATGAAGATTTCGCTTGGAGTGCATTTGGTGATCTTTCAAGCTCTCACATGATTATTAGCAGGAGACCTTCATAGTGTTGAGTTTGTAGTATTTTTTTTCTTGGTAACACAGAAGAGTCTGTTAGGTTCAATGTATAATCCAAGTTTCAGAAGCTCACTTGTCCCGCTGCGTCCTTGACGGACCGGCTCGTGGTTTCTTTGAGACCATCTGTAGCTCCGTCCGCTCCTGAACAGAAGCTTAGAAGACGTGCACCAAAGCTACCAAGAACTTTTACAACTTTTCTATGCAGTTCTCATGAGTTAATAAAGGTTTGTGTTTCCAAGAAAATGATGAAAGGGTCGATCCTGCGTGAGGAAGCCGAAGAAATTCAAATCTGTCTAGACTGCATCAAAAGTGTGGCGTTCCTGTAATTGAGAGGTTGAAAGCAGCCGTGCAGCAGTTTGGGGGGCCACAGCAGCGTCAGGATCCTCTTGAATGGACTCAACAAGCAGCAACTTTAACCAGAAACCCAGGCGTGAAACCAGTTTAACAGTAGAACCAGTGTTCCTGCATGCTGGGACCACAGGACTCCTGAGGAACATGAAGCTCTAGGGTGCAGGAATCATGACAGAAAAAAATCAGATCATTCCAGCCTGATGGGGATTTGAAGCCCTCAGACGCAAGCAGCCAGGCAACCTTTAGCCACAACTTCCCGTGAAACAAAAGGAAATGTTACATGTTACAAGACTGACTCATGATCAGGGTCCTGCGTCTCAGCAGATCAGTGGAAACTTGAGTGCATTCTCATATTCTCAGTGCAGCCAAACAGATAAGTGAGGGCAGGTTGTGGCGAGATGGTCAGGAACACGCCGCGGCCTGGCACAAAGGAACCGACGACACATACATGCAGCAGAAGAGTTGCATTTTAGAACCAGCAGCATCCTGACCAGACTGGGAGGCAACCCTAGCATGAGAGAGAGAGCGTCACGCTGCTGCTGCAGGTTTGTCGAGTGCGCGTCCATGATGCCAACCGCCCGATCCACCACACTCCACTGAGTTCTGGGGCCCATGGAGGCCACTGGAGTCCAGTAAACTCATGGTCATGTTCAAGAAACCAGTTTGAGACGATTTGAGTTTTGTTCTGGGCGGCATGGTGGAGCAGTGGTCCTCACTGTCACCTCCCAGCAAGAAGGTTGTGGGTGGAGCCCCGGCTGCAGCACGGGGTCTTTCTGGGTGAGTCTCCATGTTCTCCCTGTTCCTGCTGGGTTCTCTCTGGTACTCCAGCTTCCTACACAGTCCAAAGTCATCAAGAGGGGTTGCGGGGGGTAGAGCCTATCACAGCAGCCTTCCCCCTGGACACGTCACCAGTCCATGGCAGGGCCAACACATAGAGACAGACAACCATTGGCTCTCCCAGCCACGCCTACGGTCAATTTAGAGTCTGGATTAACCTGGTCCCTCTTGATGTCTTTGGACTGTGGAGGAAGCTGGAGTACCAGAGAGAACCCAGCAGGAACAGGGAGAACATGGAGACTCACACAGAAAGACCCCGTGCTGCAGCCGGGGCTCCACCCACAACCTTCTTGCTGGGGGGCCACCGTGAGGACCACTGCTCCACCCACAACCTTCTTGCTGGGGGGCCACCGTGAGGACCACT
Source organism: Aulostomus chinensis (assembly GCF_037954235.1). Taxonomy (NCBI): domain Eukaryota; kingdom Metazoa; phylum Chordata; class Actinopteri; order Syngnathiformes; family Aulostomidae; genus Aulostomus; species Aulostomus chinensis. The sequence goes on from NC_141331.1 coordinate 26,432,730, forward strand.
GCTCCACCGTGCCGTCCCTTGAAACGAACACTAACAAGTATTAATTTCACACTTTACATCAGCCTGTGTGTGCTGGAAGGGCTTTCCTGGTGGATCGATGTCTCTGGGGCTGACACGTGATGGTCTGTTGCCCTGGACAGGCCCATAAAACCACGTTGCGAATGCTGATCCGCCATTGTTAGTTGTTTCTTCAGAGAGCCTGACACAGACGATGCTTTGAAAACTGCCTGTAATTGCATGACATGGAACTGGGCAGCAAATGGAAGTTCAATCATTTTGGAAGTGTCCTTGAAGACTTTGGTGTCAGGCGTCTCTCTGAGGCAGGGTTTATGTTTCAGATACACCCAAGACAAAGCAGGGCAACAATTTTCACAGCACCTGAAGTGAAAGCAGTGAGATTCTTTGCTCCTCAATTTACTTCAACCAATCAGATCAGAGATCCACTCAGAAAACGGGCATGAGAAAGGTTAGCTTCACCTGTCAAGAAGCACTTCCCCCAGATCACGAACCAAAGTTCATTTGTTCTGTCGTTGATGATGACAGCCTGGTACAGACACAGGCTCAGTAAGAAGATTCCTGATCCAGCTGCTCTCCTTGCCAAGTGAAAACTATCCCCCCCCCCCCGTACAAAAGTGACATTGTGATGTAGTTGTAGCACCATTTAGATTTGTTTATTGCAAATAAATCACAGCGAAATCCAACTTGGTAGCAGCAGTCCTCCAGGTGAGTTCCAGGGGCAGTGAAGGTTTTGGTCGGCCCTGGATGATGTTCTGGACCCTGAAATGTCGGTGTTACTCACAGATGCGGGACTTCCCTCAGCGGCAGAAACATGGTTACTCCTGTCACGGTCGATGGTAGAAAGAAGTGGTGGAAGGAGACCTTGGAATGCACAGGAGGTACGCCCCTGCACCACTCCTCCACCTGAAGGCTGGATGTTGCTGCCTGATTCCTTGTGTTTAGTTGCTTCAGTAACATTTGGTCTGATTGCATTATAGGAAGAAAGACCGAGTCAACAAAAGACTAATAATTTATCTAATTTAAGCATAAAATAACTTATTTTACTCCCCAACGTAAACTTTTCCGTGAACTTTTCCCAACTAAAGGCAGCCATGTTGCAGCATGTTTGCCACTCAGTCCAGAGGAGGAGGATATTCCAGTGGGACAGTCCAGCCAGCGCTGACCCTCGAGAGGGGGGAGTAGGAGAGGAGGACAGAGGCAAAGGATGGAAGGAGGGCAACAGTGTGCAACTCATATCTACAGAGGGTCTGAGGCGAATGCTTTAAACTTAGCTCAGTAAACATTCCCGCTACCTTGATTTCAAAGTTTGTGTTGTGTCAGCTGCAGTGGCAGAGCAGCAGTCCAGCCAGAACTGGCAGCAGGTTGAGCAACAGGAGCCCCGCAGTGATGACCAGACCTGGAGAACTGGAGCAGGGGTCTGAAAGACAGCAGAGACACTGGTCAAGCACAGGAGAATCAAGCGTACACATGCACGAGTGGGACGCCGCCTGCATCCAAGCCAGGTGACTGAGAGTAGCGTGCACATCCAGCAGTCATGGCGCTCTGAGCCCTGAGGCAGCCGCGCTGCACTGGTCACGCCTCTCTGTTGGCTACAAAGACACCTTGACAACAACGCTGAAGGATTCACATGTTGTGACTCTGCTCATGTGTCCACCACCGCTGCAATCAGGAAGGCATCAAAGCTCAAAATAATTCAGGCAGCCACCACCAGGGGGCACCAACAAGGTTTGGCTCCAGCAGTTAAAGTTTGGGTAATCAAGTCTGTGACGACATAACCTCCATAAACCCTCGTCCGCTCAATGTCGTGCATTGGTGGAGCCTCAAGGAAGTGCGTGAAAAAAGTAGATGGGAGTCACTGACCAATGGGGTTACTCCTGGAGGTGTTGATGGGCGGGAGCTGGTGGAGAAGGGGACAGTGATCGCAGAAGTCCACGCAGGCCGGACAGATCAGGACGCCGTTGTAAACCCAGTCGTTGACTCGGACGCTGACGCTCAGCAGCTGACCTTTACGGACGCAAGGGAAGGAGCGATCCTGAACGTACACGGTGAGACCCTGAGCTGTACACGCCACCTGCAGTACACAAAGAGCAGTCTACTGTGAAAACACATGACACGGACACAAACACGTTTCTCTGTAAGTATTTTATTTCTTTAGGTTAAGGTTTATTTGAAACGGGACACCTTGACCCTTCACCCCACGCGTGGCTCAATCTTTTAAGTGGAGGAGGCTCATAGTTGAACCGTATTGGTCACTGCTGCTGCATTGGTGCCTATGAACAGTGAAAAAAGTTCCACTCTTTCAATGTATCTGCTCACAGATGCACAAATTCACCAAATCTGTTTGAACTGAAGACTCTAAAATGCTTGTCAGGGCCGAACTTGACACGTTCAGTCATTTAAGAACAAAACCTGTGAACGATTTGATTCCTTGTTGATCAGCTGACAGCCCGAACACTGGCACTCTCGTCAGCAGATTCATTCATGCTGATCGCCACTGTAAAATGAATGAAATGCTTTGCAACTCTGAGCACGACACTTGCAGTCCTCCAAACTGGTGTGACTGGACCTTTACCAGTTCAACTATCTGACTGTCAGCACCTTGTAGCATCCAGAGCCCCAGTCAGGGTAGGTCATCTTCCTGGTGCACTGCTCCATCACAAAGGCAGATTTCTGGTACAGACAGACAGAGTCCTGTCCATACTGTTCAGCTCCATAATTCCTCCACCAGTCTTCAGACAAAAGACACACACACACACACACACACACACACACACACACACACACACACACACACACACACACACACACACACCATCAGAATGACCCAAGTGGCAAGAGACAGACAGACATTTCCAGCACTGCACCGACTATCAGAAAGGCTGATCTCACTTGCCACTCCTGCCCCTCTAACAGCCAGCACTGCACTGGTTCCAGTATGTGGGTAAATGTACACGATAACCATCAAAGTAGCTCCAGGTGATGGAGCAGCAGTGGGAGTGTTTGTTACCTGGCTGGTTCTCAGACACGCGGCAGTAAGAGTTTCTCTGATACTCTCCACTCAGGTGCCAGCTGAACTCCTGGCTGAAGGGACAGTAGTCAGCAATCTCCACAGCACCCCCATAGAAGGACAGCTGGTCAGGGGCAACATCTGGTATCCGATCAAAATACTAACACACACACACACACACACACACACACAGACCACAGTATACAGTGTAAAGAGGAGGGTAAAGAGTATCTTATCTCGCAGAGAACCTGGGCAGCATAAAATCTCGAGTCACCTACTGATGCAGTATTTGTATGAAGTATGATGTCAGAGGACTACAGTATGTAGTACATTACAAACACATAGCATGTGTTTTCCACTCTGAAAACCCATTCTGTGTCAGTAATCAGTGCGACACAAACATCCGAGGCACACTGTTCTGTAGCGGTTCTGTAGTTCACCATCTGTGCGAGGCGTCTCAGAACACCAACATGTTTCAGCTCACCAGAGCTTTGATCAGGGTGAAAAGACCCCAACACCTGGGAGGAACCGGCTACGCTGCCCTGAACATGGCGTTCTAGACATATTTGGCACTTGGGCAGAAGTCAAAGGGGAAGATATGGCTGGCTAAGAAATGCACTGTGTGTGTGTGTGTGTGTGTGTGTGTGTGTGTGTGTGTGTGTGGTGTACCTGGTACTCCAGTGGAAGCTCCTGTGGGTATTTCTGTAGGTTGCAGACAGCCACAGCCAGCTGGTCCTGTCTGCACGTCAGCTGCAGTGGAGAGGCTCGCACTGTGTCGCAGTACGGCATCACAGCATGTCGTCTGTTACACACACACACACACACACACACACACACACACACACACACACACACACACACACACACGGTCAATCAAAGAAGGATGGGGCAGCAGGGCTCGGGGGTAGAGTCGCCATCTGGGAGCAGGAAGGTTGTTAACTGGTTTGATGAATGGGGCAGTGCTGTCGAGCCTTGACTCCTGCTAAAGCGCTGCATGAACGGCATCGTTTTTATCAATTATTTGATTTTGATGAAACCAGAAACAAGCAGACCCTCATATGAAGACATGTCATCTCATGAATGCAAGAACAAGTGGACCTGCAGGCAGACACTGCAGCACACACGCAGGAAGTGGTGAATCTGAAGGGTTTACTGCAACACCAGCAGAACCCAAAGCAGGTTTTAAGGCAGCAAAACATACAAAAGAGGCCAAAGCAAAGGGCTGTTTTGCTGAGGCGGCTGCTGTCACGCCTCTTCACTGTCTCTGTGGCTGCTGTGATGGAAGCGTATTGAGTGGTCCTTTAACGCTGAAACAACCAAATGAGAAGAGCAGACATTCCTGATGGTCTCAGGGGCACAACAACGACACATCTCAGCAAAAGTTTCATTCAAGGGTGGTGTTGTGACCTCTGCCTTTGTCTGTCCATCCAGAACTTGCAGCTCTTCATGACAAAGTCGCAGCCAAGGTCGCGGCCCCAGTCCAATGTCTGGGCCAGGCTGTAGTTGGCTCTATACCACCCCGTGTCCTCCATGATGGCCAGCGTCAGTCGAGAAAACACTCGATTCTGGGTGTGGGAGCCAGTCATCGCCTCATTCTGACAAATGAAAAGGAAAAAGAGAAAACAGATGAATAAAATCAACAAACTACACTTAAACGAAAGCAAATATCAAGCCCCAAAGTCCGGTTACCTCTAGAAGTCTCTTCTCCCAGTGATTGAGTTCAGTTCCCATCCCTCCTTGGTTCTCCAGCTCCATGCCCTCCAGGATGGGACACTTGAAATGCCTCCTGGCCTCCTCCTGGCCACAAACACGAGAACAGAAAGAATTCTGTTGAACGACCAATAAAGGAAGTCTCAAGCCTCCCTGACAACCTCACGTTCCTCAGTCAGTGCAGCTTCCAAACTGTCGTTCTTCTGTCTTGGTCTGTGCTCGCTTTGATCACCGCCCACACGCGTGCTCACAGAATCAAAGCTCACCAGAATCCTCAGAGGCGGTCTGTCAGCTCAAAGGCCATCAACACTCCTGTCCATCATCTCAGTCTATCATGTGATGTATCATGTCATGCCAAGTCTGACACTGGAGGGAAGAGCGCTTGTTCTTCTATCACCTGACAGCAACACCACATAAACGCACGGCGCTCAAACCTTCATAGGTTTACCGTAGGTTCCGTAGGTTCACCAGGATCCCAGTCTGAGATCAAAGATGCAGATCAAAGTCATCATCGCCAATCACCAACATGTGCACCTGATAGAGTGAACGTTTGTGCTGAAAACAGAGCCTTTCAATTTTCATTGTGCTCTCATCAGACGATGTAGAGCTACTCAGAGGGCTCATGGACTCCACCCACCACGTGACATCGTCCCTAGATCTCTACAGGTAACCTTCCCTACGTTTAAGTGCTGGTAAAAAAGTTATTTGATATCGACATACACTGGAAACATATGAGCTGACAAAATATCCTGGTGATCGGCCCGTCATAGGCCAATAGCAGCCGTTAGAGCAGTCGCGCTCTGGTATTTTTGCATTTGGCACACATGACGAGGGGCACTGCTCCCCACCAACAAGGCCCATCTTTTTTTGGCCCAAGGAAACCGTGAGTAAAAGGAATGCTTTTACTTCGTCTGTGTTGGATGACGAGAGGCTGTAGCTTCAGCCACGCTCAGCCTCCAGCCGCCTCACCCACATGTTCAAATACCAACAGGCAGAAAAGCCTCTCCACGCTGCTAACAGAGGAGCTTTAGACCTCGAGATCAGACGACACGACAACAAAGAGAGAACCGAAAAGCAAAGAACTGAAATCAAAAAGTAGAATTATTCAAGAAGCAAACAGATATGCAGATAATCTCAGTGATTTCAATATTCAACTGGAGTTATTATCACCTCAAATAGACGGCTTCATGATAAATATTAAGACCTGAATTAATCTGCTGTAACTACTAACTGCCAGTTGCATTTCAGAGGAAACTGTGACTTTTAAAACCAAGGGTTTTTTTCAATTTTATGACAAAATTTGTCAAATGCATTTCAAAAGAACAATCTGACTTCAATGTTGCAGTGAACTGCCTCAGGCTAAGCTTTTATTTTGAAATCTTACAGTGTTGGTGTGGAGGCTGCCGTTTGTCCTGCAGTGTCTAGAATCAAAATCATATCTATCAAATGTCCCTCTTGTTATTTGACAAGAATCAAAGTGAGTCCAGACGGTGTGCTGGTGGGGCGCTGAGGCCACGGCACCCAGCTGGACCCGGAACGCTGCTCCTCAGTCTTCACCAGGATCGTCTGCGTCCTGACATTATTTGAGTATTTCCTGAGAATGAGTTTGCATTGAACTTCTCAGCACTACAGAACTGAAAGTAAACCCAAGCGTCTTACCACAACACGAGGAGTGACGAGGACATGCACATGGTGTCGCACCATCACCCCTCCTCTGATGTCCCACAGCCTGCTGACCCTCCTGATCACAGCCTCACTCCACTGGTACAGACCCAGGCTGGCGCGCGCGCACACACACACACACACACACACACACACACACACACACACACACACACACGCCATCATCATTGATCCGTAGCACTACATCGATTCACTCGTCAACAGAGCCCTGGTACAGATGCAGCCGACTCAGGTGTTTGATTCAGGTGATCTGTATTGTCCACTCTTACTTTCTCCTGCCTCCAACAGGCTCGTTGGTGAGCTTAGAGATGATGGGTAAAACTTTAAAGATGATTTATAAATGTCTTCTAAGCACTTGGTCCATCCAAAGGAAGCTACACGTTTCAAGTATAAAGCATCCCCACTGGTGGACATTCATGGAAAGTAAACGCTGGCTTGACATTCTGTGTGTTGAGCGTTGAACAGCTATAGAACGTTTTGCTCTCGCTGCTCGTGTGGGATGAGGGTGCCATCGCTGAGATCATTTCATGTTATCTAAAGTCAGACATAACAGGTATTCACCTCTCGTTGAAAGCAGGCAGGCCGCTGGCAAAGCGTGGAGTCAGAGGCTTGCCCTCGTCGTCGTGGTAGAAGGCAAACAGACCGGCTGAGAACCCCTGTTGGACGGATCAGACGGACCAGAAGGGGCTGAAACTTACATTGACAGAAATCACACACTCACAGCATCGTGGACGAACGGCAAGCCCACTGGTGACGGAGCCGATTTTTGGTTTAATCTGATGAGGCTCAAGGAAAACAGCTTATTCAGTTCGAGTCTTCATTTATGGAAACGTGCACAAGGGAGTATCAAAAAATGAACAGACCAGAGCATGGATGATCTCGTGTTTGACCGTGGAGAGCATCCCTTCGAACTCCTGAGGCTGTGACGAGATCATGGCAGGACACAGGTTGGCATAGCCTGCTATGGGTCTGAAGACACACACACACACACACACACACACACACACACACACACACACACACACACACACACACACACACACAATATGATGTAAGCGCCATCTTCCAATCACCACAAATCCCCAGCCTTATTGAACTGGAACCATATTAATGCCAAAATACTAGAGTTCCCAAACTCTCAAACCGTTGGTCAAATCTGTGTGTTTACACGTTATAAATGAGAGTGGGAGCGATGAGGTCACTCCTGAGAACAGGAGGCAGCAGCTCATAGCTCCAACTGGCCGGGACCCTGCACACACACATCCTGTCATCGTCTGATACCTGATAAAACAGCTCTGAACACACAACTTCCTCCCCCACCTGTCCAGCTCCGCCTCCAGCTGGCAGTAAGCAGCATAGGCCACAATGTTTTCTTGTCCACAGCGCTCAGTGGTGATCCCGCTGACGTACAGCACGAAGTCAGACCCCTCCACACCAGGACCATCCGGGGGGCCCGAAGGGCCGCAGGACTTCCCAGACTCACTGCACATTTTGCATTGCTAGGAGCCAAAAACACAAGACAGGAGTGGGCAAAGGGGAAAAACTTAACTCTGAAGAAAATATTGTTTTTTCCATTTATTTCTGATTGAAGGGTTTTTCGTTCAAACTTAAAAGAACACGCTAATTTTTTGGTAAATTAGCTGATTGTCCATCACTTATTGGTTCCTAAAATGAACAGTTCAGACCCAGTTCAGAGGCAGATAAATCGCATGGGCAGTATGACACCAACTGGGCTGTAATACACCCCAAACACAGGTACAAGATGTAAGAAGAGCCTCTCAACAAAGTTTCTTGGGAAGATAAATCCCCCAAACAAAGGGAAAAACACCAAATGTTGGATAAATGTGGGCCTACAATGTTAAGACCCTCTTAACCACTCAAAAACCCGTTAAACTTTAAATATGTAATGTTGAGAGGAATGAGGCCAATAAAAACCAGACCACTTTACTGGGGCTACACCCTTTTTGAGTAAAACTGACTGGACTACTAGATTTACGTTTTCGTTTCAGTGTCGAACCTCCTCACCTGCAGGTGGTGCTGTGGTACAACGACAGGCCCACAACGAGTGACGTCTGCACAGCCGTCCTGGCAGTAACGATGAGGGTCGTCTCTCTTCTTCAGATACTGGTTGGTTGAACATTGTCTGACAAGACACAGACACTGGTGTTAAATTTCATCGCCGTCCCAGTTGGGAACAAATAACTGTCAAGACCAAACACTGGGAAAGTCCCTGAGTTCTGCCCTCAAACCGAGAGAGTCAACAAAAGCAACTGAGAAGATACAACACGGAGCTGACAGAGGGGTAGTGACTCAGAGTTTATGAAGGATCCTACTGGGACTGACTGGTGAATGGGTCCACCTCCATCACGCACCTGCTGAGCAGGATGGGCCCCACCCTTCGCCTCACGCTAAAGGCCCTCTGCAGGTAGTCGATGGCCTGGGGGAACAGCTTATCCTGCAGACAAACACAGCAGCACTCTTTCAGCCTGGCGCGGCGGCGTCCCCATCAACACATTGACAAAGCTTTATTGAAATGGCAGAAGAAAACACAAAAAAAATATTTTGCAAAGCAATTTTACGATTACTTGTGGTGGTTTTGCTTTTTTCAAGAACAGTGAATGTGCATCGCGGGAAATGGAGCGCCAGTTCTGCTCTGACGTGAGCATTTAACTTGCAGGAAGGCTTTCGCTCTTGATGAGAAGAAAAGCAACGGAGTTTGAAACAAGCGACCTCCTCTGCAGTGAACAAAAGCACCGGACTGAAGAACTGGAATCACCTTCTTCACGAGCGCTCCTCTGGTGGAGGGAAGCGTGAACAAACCAGCTGCTTCTCTTGCCATGTTTTAGAGACAGAACTTGGTGATACGTTTGGATTAAAATCCAACAATTGGTGTCGGGATGTACTTGTACGATTCTGCATCCCCGCAGCAGGGTGACAGCTTCAACGACCACACCAAAACAACCAGCGCCGGCGCTGCATGTTGAACCCAGGGGTCAGAGCCGCGAAGCCGGATTAGAGGGCTAGCAAGGTGACTTCAGGGTCGGTTCAGGGGTTTGTGTACAACAGCAGTGGTTAACCTGTCAGCAGAGTCTGTCAGAGTAACTTCTGCTACAGGGCGATGAGCGAAGGTACTGCACAAGCACCACCGCCATTTGGTGGAAGACTACACGCCATGATCCACACCTCCCATTCATTAATGGCAATCACAGGTGTTTCCATTCAAACCGCCTCCTGCCTGGTGAGCAGTACAAGAGCTGATTTATGTGGAGCACTCATCCAGGCAGCTCGCCTTCCTGAGGTGGGCTGCAGCGAATGTGTCTCCCAGCCTCTCAGCGTCATGGATTTACCACCCCCTTATTTTTGATGGTTTGTTGTTCCTCCCCATGTTTTTCCCTTGGTGCAATTCTGCTGCGTGCTCTTGTTGGAAAAAGATAAATACTTTTAGCAGCTTTGTTACCAAATAAAAGCGTAGCATCAAAAACTCTGGTCCTTTTCTGTTACCAACTGCTCTGTACGTTTGTGTCTCCTGCTCCTCCTCACCTTCACCAATCTCCGCTTGTCGGCAGGAAGCCTGGGGAGGAAGAGCAAACACAGGGGTCACCACCTCGGCATTGGTTTGTTGGCGCGATCAGCATCAGCAGATGCCTCACTCTGGTGGTTCTACTTTCTAAAACTCTCCTGTTGTCTTTGTGTAGTTTTAAATAATGGTATGAAAGATTGTCATTGTCACTTGAAGTCATTAATTTGTACACAAATAAGACAACAGTCATTTTCTGTAATTTCTGAAGTTGATCGGTGTGCAGGAAGTGAAGGAACAGGAGGACGCAGGCACAGAGAGCCATCATGCAGTATTCTGACTTCTTTTAATTTGGAGAGACACAGAAAAACTACTTTGGTATCTCTATTACTAGCAGACCACAGGGGCCACTGTGGTTCCTTTGAGCTTTTAATGTTTTAATTCCTAGTCATTGTTTCTTTGTGGGCAGCACGGTGGAGCAGTGGTCCTCACTGTGGCCCCCAGCAAGAAGGTTGTGGGTGGAGCCCCGGCTGGAGCACGGGGTCTTTCTGTGTAAGTCTCCATGTTCTCCCTGTTCCTGCTGGGTTCTCTCTGGTACTCCAGCTTCCTCCACAGTCCAAAGACATCAAGAGGGGACCAGGTTAATCCAGACTCTAAATTGACCGTAGGCGTGGCTGGGAGAGCCAATGGTTGTCTGTCTCTATGTGTTGGCCCTGCCATGGACTGGTGAACTGTCCAGGGTGAAGGCTGCTGGGATAGGATCCACCCCCCATGACCCTGAACAGGAGAAGAGGGGGAACATGGAGGGATGGAGGGATGGATGTTTCTTTGTGTCACCATCACCTGAATGATCTTTTCTCTTTTTTGGAGAGGTGGGTTGGACTTTCTGGTGCGGTGCTAAATTGGCTCAGATCCTGCTTAGAAGATCGTGACTTCTTTGTCTCGCTTGGGAACTGTGAATCCGAGCAAACAAAGATGACATGTGGGGGCCCGCAAGGCTCTATTCTTGGACCACTTTTGTTCAACATCTATGTGCTCCCACTGGCCCAGGTCATAGAGCACCATAACATCTCCTACCACTCATATGCTGATGACACACAACTTTAGATTACAGTGTCACCATGCGATGACAGTCCACTGCATTCACTGAGGGACTGTATCCTACAGGTCAATCAGTGGATGGGCCAGAATTTTCTCCAGCTCAATGCAGAAAAGACAGAAGTCATTGTGTTTGGTCCCAAAAACGCAAGGCTTGAGGTCAGGAGCCAACTCGACTCAATGACACTACAAACCACCGACCAAGCTAGAAACCTTGGTGTTGTTATGGACCAGACCTGAATTTTAAGAGCCACATGAAAACTGTCACTAAATCAGCCTATCATCATCTCAAAAACATTGCACGAATTAAAGGATTTCTCTCTCAACAAGACATGGAAAAACTCGTCCATGCATTTATTCTTTGTAGGCTAGATTATTGTAATGGTGTCTTTACAGTTCTCAGTAAGAAAATCAATCAAGCACCTGCAGCTCATCCAGAATGCTGCTGCCAGAGTCCTGACCAACAGTAAGAAAATGGACCACATGACACCTGTCCTTAAATCACTGCACTGGCTCCCTGTGTGTCAAAGGATGGAGTTCAAAATCCTGTTCCTGGTCTATAAGTCACTGAATCTTGGGCCTAAATACATGTCAGAGCTACTGACTGGGTATGAAGCATCCAGACCCCTCAGGTCATCAGGGACAGGTCTACTCAGTGTCCCCAGGGTCAGAACCAAGCAGGTTAAAGCTGCTTTCAGCTTCTGTGGTCCACACTTGTGGAACAAACTCCCTGAACCTCTGAGGGGGGCACAAACTGTCAGCTCATTTAAATCAGGGCTGAAAACACTGCTGTTTACTGCAGCCTTCTTATAGTATTGATCTGGGATTGATCTTGGTGATTTGGTATTGATGGATTGATTTAATATTGATTTGTCTGCTGTCAAATTGATTTTAAATGATTTTTTAATGTTTTAATTCATGTTTTCGATTTTAAACTGATTCTAACTTTCAATGTCTCATTCCCTCTGTAAAGCACTATGAATTGCCCTGTGTATAAATGGTGCTATACAAATAAATTTGCCTTTTGTGGGTTAAAGGTTGTGGTTGTTTCCCACCAAGTAGTTAACTGATGAATAACACATGAGGACAAACTGTTTGTATTTGTATTTAATTCTGCACTATGTGTGTGTGTATATATATATATATATATATATATATATATATATATATATATATATATATATATATATATACACATATACATATATATACATATATATATACATATATATGTATATGTGTGTATATATACACATATACATATATATACGTATATATGTATATATATATACATATATACACATATATATACATATAGATGTATATATACACATATATATGTATATATATGTATATATATACACACATATATACATATACACACACACACATATATATATGTGTCAATGTATATGTGTGTATATATATATGTGTGTGTGTATATATATATATATATATATATATATATATATATATATATATATATATATATACACACATTGACACATGTATATATACACAGTTGAGGACAAAATTATTAGCCTCCCTTTTTAAATTTTAGGTTTCTTCAAGATTTTCCCTGGTACTTTTTTAACAGAGCATTTCTGAACATACTATTTTTCATGAGAAGGCACAAAATATTTATATTTGCACACAAAAACATAAAGATTTAAGAAAAAGCTTAAACGACCATGGACATTATTATTGGCCCCTCACACAAGCCACTTGTGTGCAGTGACGTGCTTCAACTCCACAGGTGATGCGCTTCAAGGTGATCTGGTGAAACAGCTGATCCACTCAAGCCTGGTCGGGAAGCCTCAGTGTGGGCCATTGAGCTGTCTGCTGACAAAGCACCATGCTGAAAACAAAGGAAATCAGTTGGGACCTGAGAAAAAGAATTATTGACACACACAAATTAGGAGAAGGATATCCAAAGCTGTCCTAGCGAGTCCAAGTGTCAAGAACTGGAGTGAGAGGTAGAATCCAGAGATTCAAAGACAGCCATGCAGGGCAGAACCAGCCCTAAAGAGATCAAAGACACTGGAAAGAACTGGTGAGAGACGTGTCCAAAGACCCCAGAACAACCGCCACGGCACCGGTGAACGGCTTGGCCACATCAGGAATCATAGTCTCTAAGAGGACCATCACTAGAACTCAGCACAGGTGTGGACCGCGAGGTTGCAGACCAAGAAAACTCCACTTTTGAGGAAAAGACACCTTCAAGACAGACTTCAGTTGCTCAGGACAACCCAGAGAAAGACTCTTCCTACTGGAAGCGTCTCATGGTCTGATGAGACTAAACTGGAGCTCTTTGGCCACAGAGACACTGCTTCTGCTTGGAGAAAGAGGGGAGAGGCGTCTCACCCAGAGAACACCGTCCCCGCAGTGCAGCATGGTGGTGGGAGTATCGTGCTGTGGGGAGGCTTCAGTGCATCTGGAGCTGGAGATCTTGTCAAGGTGGAAGGAGTCGTGAATGAAGACAAATATGTGGAGATTCTGAAGGAGAACCTGAATCAGTCAGCACTAAAACTGGGTCTGAGTCGTGGCTTCATCCTCCAGCATGACAACCACCCCAAACATACATCCCTCTAGGTGGAGAACCGTCTCCAGAAGACCAAGGTGAGTGTCATCGACTGGCCTGCACAAAGCCCTGACTTCAACCAACTGAAAATATGTGGGTGACCCCAAGAAGAATGTCCATGCCAGAAGACCCTCGAGTCTGGAGGAGCTTGAGAGGTTTGCCAAAGAAGAACGGGCCAGGATTCCTCAAAAGAAGCGTCAGAGACCTGTTGGAAACGACCACAAACGACTGCAGGCCGTTACCCAGTAGAAGAGATACACAACTGACCAGTAGAATGTGGAGGGCGAATGATTCTGACCTTGGCACTTTTTGTGTTTGGTGGAATATTTTCATTTCTGTGTGCGAAATAAAATAACTGAAGTTTCACAAATAAACCTAGGGTGTCTAAAAAAGCTGTGTTAGACATTTTTTTGCTTTGGTTAAAAGTACTTGGGAAATACTTTTTAGAATGACTTGTAGGGGGGCTAATAATTGTGTGTGTGTACACAGTATCGGCCAGCAGCAGCCCTTCTAGTGTGGGGCGTTCAGGTACATATTTGAGTGCAGGTCACCCAGGTTTTGCAGGCACTCCAGAGCTCAATAGACGGTAAATGTATTTAAGTGTGAAGAGCATTAGTTTCTCTCATGTTGCTGGGGATGGAACTCACTGGTCAACACTGTAGTCGTAAATGATCTTAATCTTCAGCTGATGGTCGTCTGCAGAGCTTCTTTTGGTCAAACGCTCAGGTTTCAAGTACACGTGATGGACAACCTGAAATCAGGAGAACACAAAGCCCTGCTTAAGTTTCTACTAATAACATGAATCTTATCTTTAATCCCTTCTTAACACATAATCAGCCACAAAAATCTAACCCAATATTGTTTGAGTTTCATTCTTATTTTCCATGTCAAAGATTAGATTTCGGAGTTGAAGAAGGACCGTCAACAGATGGATCCAGACACTCTCAAAGTCGGGGGGGATTTAGTTCCATGGCACGTTAAAAAGAAAAAAAATCACCGAAGCACAAATAAGACAAGACCAGAACCATCAGGTCTCTGGGTCTCTGCCACACATGCAGGCAGACTTCAGATCAGGCATTCAGAGGCCTGAACCAGGACTGCTGACCAGCGGCGTGTAAATGATTACAGCACCACCACAAAACATACTGGGGGGGAATTAAGAGCCTGTTAGAGGCTTGTTACTTCAATCTAACAGCTGAAAAATGATCCTGCCAGTATTATGCCGGCAAAAAGTAGGCTTTTACTCTGAAGATATCTACCCGGAAGTGATATTTGCATTGTCGCTGTGGAAACAATTTACAGGTTAATCGTTAACTCGATAAAATACTGTGCATTCCCGCCTCGCCCTTCGCCTCTGACGACTACCGTAGATTATGACCGGTGTCGTGAAACGGACTGAACCACAAAGCTGCTCGGTTCGCTCGCTGGCTGCTTCTGTCCGGTGTCCCCGTCCGTCCCAAATGAGACGCTTCCCATTTGCTCATGTTTTAGCATTACGAGACATAAACTCACGTTTCGTGTCAATATTTGACTGGGGTTTGTTTGTAGCTGGGATGTGAGCAGTACAAAGGAACACTGCATCATGATGCTATCACGACACACCATTGGCCGCTCCATTGTGACCGTGTTCCCGCTCGCTTGATATTATCACAACAAAGTAAAGCAAACGTCACCTCTTCGGGAGAGGGAGCCCGGTGTCGGCACGCTCCATGGCAGCTCACGAACATAGCGAAGACGAGGGCCGGGCCAAAGATCCAGGACACACACGGCTTGCCAACCCCCCTTAGCCTCGGCTCCATCCTCCGACAAGCGGGGCTCGGCAGCCCGAACTCAAAAGGACCTCCGCCAGTCTGCTTCCCTCAGTGATAACGTTGGGTTCATTCATCGCTTGCTCGGTAAATCAGAACATGTAAGCATACCGCAAAAACAACCGACGTTAAAATCTGAGGAGGACACAGGAACGCCGTCAACCTCCGGGCAAACCTCCCGTCAAAATTTGAGTGCGCCTAGTGTATAGTAATTACGGCAAGTGAGGCGAAGGACCTGAAAGATCCCTTTAAACCTGCTCGTTTTCTTTCATTTCAATTAAATTTAAGCTGAATTACTGATCACACTTGTCCCAAAGCGAGATTACGATAGATGCCACTTAAAATTAGATAATTTAACTCATTGAAAATGTATGAAAAGTCGACAATGGCCCTAAATGAGCTTATTTCACTGCGTTAAGCCGCCGTAGCTGATCCGTGGTCAACCCATCTGCGGTCTCTATTTCGTTGCACGTTAAGTAGGGTAATTATGGCCCCCCGCCTCGAAGGCAACCAGAGGTCCTGAAAGATGAAAAAACGTATTTCCATTCATTTTCCCCAGCGTTTCTTTTAAGTCGCCAGTTGCTGCGTTTTTGAACATTTTCCCCGATCCTCAGAATATTTTGTGCAATGATTATGAAAATACTGAACACGTCAGAGCAAAGAGCAAAGCCTCTTTTTTCATTTATTAAATTTTCCTTGCAACTGCATCTTTTTTTCCCACCAACACTTGAATGAGCGTTGGTTCCCGTATGGTTACTTTGTGTGCAACAAAAAAATGAAACAAAAATGTATTTTGATAACCAGTGCATCCCTCCACCTCCTCCACCCGGGGAGGTGGTCCTAAGTCGGCTGATGAGGTGCCTCAGGCTCCATTAATTTCTATGAACTCTAACCTTTGTCTGAATAATTCCTCAACTGAATGGTTCGCCACCATCGTGTTGTCCTCCTCCCAGTGTTTCCCTCCATCACTCATGATAATTCGACCGCAGCATTTTTGAGAAATCACGCCTCAGAGTCGTTTCTGCAGCCTACAGCCTGACCAAGTGTGTTGTCCCTAAAACAGTGCCAGCCACTGAGGATGCAGTTAGACCTACATTGATCTATTATTATTATTATTTAGCACAACCGTTAACGAATACACATTTATTCACTCTATTTTGTCTTCCTTGGCTGGGGGGCAATTGTGAGAACAGTGGATGCACACTAATATGTTCATTCTACTACAGAAGAGACCCAATGACCTCTGGGAAAAGTGGATTATTCAGTTATCAGGTTGTGATGTATCAGCATCGCACAAACTGACGAAAAAATCCAACATGGTGCCTCAGTAGTTTGTGGGCCACCAGGTTTCTCTGCCTGGCCCCCTATGTGGAATGTCTACTCAACAGGGCTGCACTGAAGACACAAGGGGCCCCCAGACTACAACTTGTTTGACTGTTCAAGATCTACAAGGACATGTTCTTGGATTGACGTGTACACTCGGTTTCACGCATTCACAGATTTGAAATTTGATCACAAATCTGTACACGAGGCCCCTGGTTCTCCCACTTCCTGATCAGTGGATTGAAAGGTATGAAAGGGTGGGTGTGGCAAAGGTCCTGCTGAGAGAAACTCCCAGCCAGGTGGAGCTGTGAGGCTTCACCCACAGCTGGAGAACCCAGTGGAGTTAAGAGATTTACTCCCAAGCTGCTGTTCCTCTGCTGGTGGCTTCAATGTTGAAGAGAAGTTGATTTATTTCATGGCCTGACCTTCACAAATTTACTATCCAGGCAATCAGTACAGTCGTTGGAATCAAAGCTGAGCGCACACACACACACACGCAACCACACATGCGCACGCACACACGCGCGCACACACACACGCGCACACACACACACACACACACACATATGCATCAGACAGATTGTTCCACCACCTGTTCTTTCGTGTTCCTTCATCAGTGACTTCTGTGCAGCGGTGTGAGCACCCACCAGTAAACCACCAGTAAACCACCAGTACTTCCATATTATTCATGTACTTTTTAGAAGCATTTTTCACCAAATTCTGCCTGGAGCATGAAATGATGTATTTGTACTACGACTGTTGTTAGTATGATGTCAGGCCATCATCCCTCGGTGGACTGCTGTGTTTGAAACTGCCGTCCGTCCTCTCAGGAGCCGCTGAGCAGCGCAGACACTTCATCTGATCGAGACCTCTAAAACCAGACTGATGATAAAAACATGAATTAGTCTTGAAGTCGTCTTTGGCGCCGCTCTGTGTCGAATTTTTCCCTCAGTCCTGACTTTCCAGTTGGCCTGTGAGCTGAATGACAAGTAGTGTTCCTGTGCGTGTGAGCTCAGCAGCTGCAGACGAGTGGAGGACTGCCGCTTTCAGACGTTCCATCCTAGAACAATGAGCAACATTCTACCGACTTCAGCTTTGTGTGTTGGGAAAGGAGAAAATCAGACTTCGAAAATAAACACAAAGCAGGATTTCTGTGACTTTGCTCTGGTGTGACAAAATAATGGATGATGATGATGATTGCTGTCATTTAGGTTGATTCATTGTACAGTGTTGACAGAGATGTTCATGGACTGAATCATTATGAATGATAGGTAAGCTCATCTTAGCAAGCGTCTATTGGGCTGTAATCAATCATGAAAGAGGGAAAGTGCACTTCTACTCAACTCCATATTTGAAGTATATTTGAAGTATATTTGAAGTATATTTGAAGTGTGAATAAGCAGTAGATGCAATAGAATAACATTTTTGCACAAGACTACTTCAGAAAACAATCACTGTAATTCTTACACGTGTTTTTACAACAAAATAAAAGATTTCGGATCACATCAAACTGCTCAGCTTTGTTAGAACTGTGTAGCGTTGATCTGGCTTTCAGCATCTAGCAGCATTACTCAAAGAAAGCATCATTTGAAATACATTTTTTATTTCCGCCACCTTTTATTACAGAAGAAACATGGCTGTCATGAAATCAGATCCTTTTAGCAGAAGTGAACAACCTCTTGAGGTGTTTTGAAATGTCTCTCATCTTTAGCCCGTACATGATAGGGTTAAAGAGAGGATGGTACATTATTATTTGTAAAGACATGATTACACGTACAGTTTTTGGAAAATCTGATTCCAGCTGAACTGCGATGACATCGAACGCACACACACAGGAGAAGTTGATTAAAATAATCAGATGCGGTAAACAAGTCTGTGCTGCCTTTTTCCTGACTTCTCTCGAGCTCCGATAGGATATAATAAGTATCCTTGTGTAAGTGAAAAGTATGAAAAGTACAGGAAGAATTGCAACGTTCAGTAAAATGACCATATCGTGTATAATCTGAGCTCTTGAGACCACACACTGGAGCTTGTAAACTGTGTTGTTGCAATACATCGCTTTTAAGATAAAGGTGCAGAGTTTTTTATTGGCACTCAACCCGGCTGGCACTGCCACCTGACAGGCGGGCAGGATCCAAGCTAGAACTAAGAAAATACTGACTGTGGTCCTACTCATGGTCCTCGCGTATTGGAGGGGTTTGCATATAGAGACGTACCTGTCGTAAGCCATGGCTGACAGAAGCAGGAATTCTGAACCACCGAGAGAGTAAAACATCTCAAACTGAAAGAGGCAAGCTGAGTAAGATATGATTTGCTTTTCGGATAAAAAGTCTATCAGAAGTTTGGGGTAGACGGCAGTGCTCAGCAGAACAGAGTTGATTAACAGAGCTGCGATGAATATGTACATTGGCTCATGGAGGTTTGGATGAATCCAGATAAGGTACACAATGGTAGAATTACTAAAGACGATCAGAATATATACTGACAAAACAATCAGAAAATAAAGATACCTGTATTTGTCTATGTCCACAAACCCACCCAGAGTTACGTGAGTCACATTTAATTCATCATCCATTAAGATTTCTCAGAATCTCTGGAACAGATCAGACAAGATAAATGTCAGTCAGAATTCAGAGACGTAACGCCGTCTTTTTCACAGATGATGAACTCCTGAAGTCAGAACGTGACTGGCTTGAATCTGTGAAATGTATTTTGTTATTTAAAATAACCACAGAGCTCCTTAACCCTTAAACAAGAACTAGCAACATGTTTACAGCTTTGAACTCTGGAACCTCTGAGTCACCCTGATAGCCCCAAACCTGACGTGCATACGACATGACGAGAGAGGAACCTGAGCAAGGTCACGCCTCACTGCCGCGTTGATGAGAACTCACACAGACTCGCTGGCCCTCCACCTGCATAGCTGAAGCCAGGTTCTACTCATATCCCCTCGACTACCATTCCATAACAAAGAAAAGGCTGTTACTCATCACTTGACCATACTCTAGTACAACTATAGCACCATACGAGAGGACGGATTGAATCACCAGACCACGAAGGATGGTGTGCTCCCAAACGGACTTGGAAGCGTTGTAACCAGCAGCAGCCTGGCGGGACAAACCCCTCTGATGACGGACAAGCCAGTGGCTTCAGACCATATACGGCAAAGACTGTATATTAAATATGTCTTCCAGCGCATGTGCAGTAGGTGCCAGGTCCCTCCATGGCAACTGAGGTCCCTCTGCTTATGCCCTAACAATGACAACATTCATATCACAGAGACTCTCACTGGCATGCACAGGCTGAAGATCTGAACCCCTCCTAGCGTAAAAGACCAGTTACATCAAAGTTGGTCAACTTTTTGACATGAAATATATTCAATATTGCAGAGGTGAATGTTCCCTTTCACCTGAGGCAGCTTATTAAACAGTGAGGTAAACGTGCAGCAGGGGCCCCCAAATACATTTGACCAAGGGCCAGAACTTTTCTGAGCGGGCCCTATGGGGGCCGACACTAAAATGTGTACACTCCCAGTCAAAAGACACAGCTTCTCTTTGTTTTTTCTTTATTTTCATGACTGCTTACATTGCAGATTCTCACTGAAGGCGTCAAAACTATGAATGAACACACATGGAATCATGGCGTAAACAACAGAGTGTGAAATAACTCACAAGTTTGATGTTCGAGGTTCTTCTGAACAGCCTCCCTTAGCTTTGACTCCTGCTCTGCTCACTCTTGGCGTTCTCTCCATGAGCTTCATGAGGTCATCACCTGAAACGGTTCTCCAACAGTCTTGAAGGAGTTCCAGAGGTGCTGAGCACTTGTTGGTCCCTCTCATCCCAAACATCTGGACTGGGTTCAGGTCAGGTGACTGGAGGCCAGGTCACCTGGGCAGCCCTCCATCACTCTCCTTCTCGGTCAAACAGCCCTCACACAGCCTGGAGGTGTGTTTGGGTCGTCGTCTTGCTGAAAAATCAGTGACGGTCCTACGAAACACAAACTACAACATAAGGAACACAGCAGAGTTTGGGATCTAAATAACGAAATTCCGGAAAACGTAGATTAACACAAAATCAAAAGTACAAGGATTAATGGCAAAAGAACAGGAGCTAACAAAAAAACCAGACTAAGGACGAAATAAGGACAAAACAAGGGAATTATTCCAACATCAATCTAACCCTCACAAAATAAAAAAAAAAAACAAAGGATGGGGGGGGGGTCTAGGGTGTGCTGGACCTGTGTCAGCTGGTGCAGGGCGGAAGTGAGGTCGCCAGAAGCAGCGGGCGTGGAGCCAAAACCAAAAAGAAAGAGGAGGGGGGGGGGGCAAGGGTGGAGCACTGCCGTTTACATAGGGGTAGCCACCGCCGCTCATTAGCTAACGAGGGAGACAGCGCATTGAGTGGTCTGACCCGGGATGGAGTGCAGCTCATCCTGCTACACACATCCAAAGATGTTCGTCTGTTTGAGAAGGGTCAAATCATTGGCATGCATCAAGCAGAGAAAACCTCTAAGGAGACACAATGTGAGGGGAACTCAAGGGTTTGGGACTGAACAGCTGCGTAGCCTCAAGAAAACCAGTATTCAGTGAGGCTACCTGGAGAAAAAGGCTTCAGTTTGCTAGGGAGCATAAAGATTGTACTCTGGAGCAATGGAAGAAGGTCATGTGGTCTGATGAGTCCAGATTTAGCCTGTTCCAGAGTGATGGGCGCATCAGGGTAAGAAGAGAGGCAGATGACGTGATGCACCCATCGGGCCTGGTGCCTACTGGACAAGCCTGTGGGGGCAGTGCTATGACAGGGGTTGCTGCAGTTGGTCAGGTCGAGGTTCAGCAACAGTATGTGCTCAACGAAGGAGGTCAGCTGACTACCTGAATATACTGAATGACCAGGTTATTTTTTTCTTCCCTGATGGCACGGGCGTATTCCAAAATGACAATGCCAGGATTCATTGGGCTCAAATTGTGAAAGAGTGGTTCAGGGAGCATGAGTGCTCCAGACCCATGCCCAGACACAACAGAGCCAAAATGGATTCATATGTCCAGACCCCGGACAGGCCAGATCCTTGCTACTTCATTATTGGAGGCAAAATCCTGGATCTTTGGGGGATCCATTGAGAACCGTTGACACTACTGGAGATGCTGTCTGACAGCAAACAATCCTGTTTCAATTGAATGTTTCTCAGATCAGAGGGAGAAGATCCCAGACTGCAGAGACCTGATATGGGAGGGTGAGGATTACCAGTTACACCTTTCAACACAATAATGACACACACGCACAGTCACAAACACACACACGTGCTTGTTTTCCCCTTCATATTCATTTCACGCAAACAAATACAGCACACACACACACACACACACACACACACACACACACACACACACACACACACGTTGTGGAGTACTGAGTCAGTTTGATTCAAATGTTACAGACTGAGAGGAAATATGAAACTTTCGTGGTTTGGCTGGCTTTGCCTAAAACGTGTCACATAACATGTCTTTGTTTTATTTTTCCATTAATTTGAGAATTAAAGTTTTAGAAGTTGATTTTATTATAAATATTTGCTAATTATAAGTCAAGTAAAAAGCAGATGGGGGGTTGAGCTCCTGTCTCACCTTGCAGGTGGGCGACCCCACCCCGTGGATGTCCACGCCGTCAGAGGCCCCACTTGCCCGCAAAGACCTGCATCTACCTCCCTTATCTCCCGGGGCAACAGCATCAAGTGCAGTGCTATATTACCAATTCTGCCTTTAACTTTGGAATGTTAAACTAAAAAAACAAATTATATTCTGACTGTGGGCGTGTTGCATGATCTTGACAGATGTATGCCATATTGTTTGTTTATCGTGTTTGCTTTGTTAAATTAATCAGAGAAACAAAAGAATATGTTCAAAAAAAAGCAAGAGAAAAAAAAGCCAAAAACAGGCGGCGCCCCCCCTCCTGTCAAAGGTTAGGGTTCTTGAGTGTGATGTCCTCAGAGATGAAGGAAAACCGCTGAGTGTATTTCAGTGGCTATTCTGAGCCATCAAGGCTGATACGGTGTCTTTGGACGACGCCAGCGTGGCGTCCACAGGGGCCCACAGCTGATGTAAGGACAATGTCATGAGTGTCATTAGCGTCCTCCGCCACCATCGCCAGCTTCACTAGGGTAAACAAGTCTCAGCCTCGGGGGAAAGCCAGACTGGAAACAGCTAATTACGACCCAGTGGCCACAGTCAGATGACCTCATGGTTCATCAATCCTGGCAATTATCATGATCATCAAAAACATTATCCAACTTCTTGTTTTACCACCAAGTTTGCTGCCAGCTGTGGCTGTTGACATCAGAATAGTTCAGCTCTACTAAGCCAGGTTGACAGGTGTTGGTATGGTTACTGTACGTTACAAGGGGTCAACAGGCACAAACAGCTGTCTGCTGGGAGCAATTAATTACGTGACACAACTGGAGCTCAGCGCCACCTGAAGAGACCCGAACTCCGGCCACCTGGGTGGTTTGTTCCACAGAACCGTATGAAACCTTGCCAATAGAAATGTGGTGGTAATGAGATGACGCCTGTTGCGATAGCTTTTGTACTCAGAGACGACCTGCTGGGCCGTGTTACCAACCTGACCCCAGTCCACAACAACAACACAACCGACCAGACCTTCACTGTAGCGTAACACATCATTATCTTTTCGAGAGGGGATTTTCCAGGACATTAGCAACACTGATAGATATTTGTCACCGTTCCGTCTGTAATAACTTCAGTTCAGGTCTTTCAGTTGCGGACTCTTTTGTTCAATGTCCCGAATCACAAGAATCAGTTCCCTAAAAAGATTTGATCAAAACAATCACCAACTTGCACAGTGATGGACCAGACACTCGCTGAAGCCACGCACGGCTCAATCACGCCAAACTCCCCTCGCAAATCTTTGCTGTCTAAAGTTCCCTCGTCAACTGTTGTGAAAACCTCTGGTTTTTAGTGACTCTGCGTCTTCTTGACTCATCCGCAGTTTGGCACTGCCCTTGAACTTGTCGAGCCTGAACCTGAACACAGGCTGGGCTGTGTTTGGACGTTCTTGTTGATGGTCCAACACATGAGCGCCGGCCCAAACCAAGTAGTTTATGTGTGTGTGTGTGTGTGTGTGGTGGTGGTGGGGGGGACATTATGACTAATAAACATCACAAATTTTAAATTTTGTCCCGCTCCACAGTTGCGGTCATGCACGTGAACATAACTCTCGAAAACACTGCATCCTTGACCTGGACGCATGCTGCCGCATTAAAAAAAGCCTCCATTTCATCGTCAAGGATGTGCTCATTATTTCGTGGATGTGTTGCAGTTACGGACTCTCATCAGGCTAAAGACCGAGCATGAAAACGCGGTACTCAAAGGGAGAGATGCAGCCAAACAAGCTTGAGGTAACCACGGTGATGACTTCCTCCCGTTTCCCAGTGACAGCGACAGTGAAAGTGACTAATATTTCCGAACCAGGACAGCAAACACATGAACACATCACATCCAGGAACACACGATGGACACAACTACTAACTGATCTGTGCAACAACTTGTTCACATTCTAGCTCTCCGCCCAAGCGTCAGTAACCAGGTTCCAGCTGGTCTGGTTAATACTTCAACCCTTAAACTCATAAATCACATTTCACAGCGTTGGTCTTGGGATTCATTTTTTCTTGGGCCTTTTTCTTCTCATCGTCTCACATTTTGAATCTTTCTCTTCAGATGGTGGCCTTCTTATATCTGCCTGCTCATATGGCCTCACTCTCTTTTTCTGAAGGATCAGCGTTAATCTCTGAGGATGTGACCCACTGACAACGACGATTACCCTGTGACCCCCCCCCCCCCACACACACACACACACACACACAGAGCTGATAACGGCCTGCCTCGGCCAGACACAGATGTCGCGGTGACATTTAATGCATCGCTGCTACTGTCACTGCACTGTGGTTTTGCCCTCCGAACGCCGCGCCTGCTGCTGATGAACATGTCCGACCAGATGTCTGTGGAGCCAATAGAAGCAAAGAGGTGAGAAACTTTGACATCTGCAGCAGTTGGAAAGTGAGAGAAGTGCTATGAACGAAACAAAAAAATGAAGGGCTGAGGGGATAAAGAGACAGAAACAGAGAAGGTGAAGCAAGAAATAGGAAAGTGAGGAGGGGGAGTCAGAGCGAGAGAGAAAGAGAGAGAGAGAGAGAGATTGGTTGCAGGATGGTGGATTAAGTCATGTTAGAGAGGATTAGTGTTGATGTTTTGGTTGGGTAGTAAAACCACATCCATGTCAGTCACCGCTGGCTGCTGCTAACATGGCAGCTCAGACTGCTGATTAAGCTCAGAACAGGATTCACACTCTCCAGCGTTCCACCTCAGGAGGAAAGACAAGAGATGGTAAAGTCAACTTTCTTTTACGGTTCGGCTGTAATCTTGTGGACTGAGAGTACCAAAGTGTGTGTGTGACCAAATATTCCAACTGATCATAGACGTTGTACTTTGGTACTGCGCTGCTTTGAGCTAAAACTATCACTCCCTTGTTCCTCCACGTTCTGACCAAGCGGATGTGATCACATGACAACATCTCTGCACCTGGAACCTAAACCAGGGCTTTTTTTTTCAGTCTTTCTCATCCATAGAGAGATGAGGACAAAGCAGAAAAACTGAAGGAGAGAAAAGAGTTGGTCTTGAACGCCGTCTTGTGTCAGATGCAGGGCAGCTTTGACAGATGGTTCCTGGTTCCATTCCCTCCTTGACCAGAGTCCTTACCAAACTGTCCTTGAGCAAGACCCTTGACCACTCCTCATGGATATGAAGTTAAAACCTCCAACAGTTGCCTCCGCCAGCTGTGTGTTGATTTTATCATGGCTGACAGCTGAAGCTCTACATCCCCAGGACTGACTTCTGTCAGGATGGACTTCTAAAAAAAAGAAAACAAATCTGGCCTTTTACCCAAACTAACCAGCTCACGCATACTTTAATGCACAAAGCAGCTGTTAACGCCACTCAATACCACCAGTACTGGAACCCTGCTGCACAGCTAACCTGAGAACAAGCGAAAGGTTGCCAGCTGGCCGGTTGTGAGGACGACAGGTTTAGACGACTCGGTTGTGCAGTCAGCGTTTCATGGTGGCATCTTCAACCTTGTGTAAAATTTAAACCAAAGAAATCGGTTCCCCGTTTATTTTTTTTTAATCCACAATTGGATGTGTACCTTGAACAGGGCACCACAATAAAGGAGGCACAGACAACAGCGCCCAAGGAGAAAAGGCCATAACAACGTCTTTCCAGGTTCGTCTATGGAGACACTTTGAGCAACAAGGAACATGGACGAATGTCTTTAGAGTCCTTCTCACGCTTCAATGCCCAATGACAAAATTACTAACAAACAAAGATAAAAGAGCAGTTAGATGGCAAGGACAGGCCAGGCTGGTCTCTGGGCTACAGCAGTAAAAACGGCATGAAGACATACATGCAGATATGTGCATACAATTCACGCATCCTACACCGACCCACGCGTTGCTGCAGCGCTCTTCTTGGCCACAAATTCACTGAACTAACAAGCAAACAAGTGCTCCATCATCCAAGTGCAGCACCAGGGAGGAGGAGTCGAAGCATCAGTCGCTCTGCAAGTCGCGACAGAAACTCTGTGAACGGCGCTGACAATCCAGTGATGAGCCAGTCTGAGCCTGCAGCAGCGTTCGTGGGTCACAGCTCACCAGAGGACGCAGGAATCACGGGGGTGCATGGATGTTCAATAGCTCCCGTTACCATGATACCTGTGTAGTCAAAAGTACTTGTCCCGTGACGCACTGTGGCCTCAAAAGGTATTCTAGCCTGGGCTTCCACTGTGAAAGAGGAGGCTGTGCACTCACGGCCACGT
Source organism: Aulostomus chinensis (assembly GCF_037954235.1). NCBI lineage: Eukaryota > Metazoa > Chordata > Actinopteri > Syngnathiformes > Aulostomidae > Aulostomus > Aulostomus chinensis. Next base: position 26,459,347 of record NC_141331.1, read on the forward strand.
TTTGCAACCCCGTTAAATTTCTTGTATAACTTGTTCGTCATGGTTGACCCATTTGGTCCGAGGGACATCTGGAGGAGCAGCAAAATTGAAGTGATTCTATTCACATTCAAGTCAGTTTAGTTTGTGGATGCCGGTCATGCTTCATTAGGCTTCTTCTTTTAGCCTGGATGCTCCACACCCTGACTGCTCCTTTACTCATTTTTCAGTGAAATAAACCATTTTTCTTGGAGTGGCTCTCTGGCTGGACAATGACCCTGACATAAGCTATGGAGGACGGTGAGAACACACACACACACACACACACACACACACACACACACACACACACACACACACACACACTGATGACTCTCCCTGGTCATGTATGTTAGCACTAAAGAAGGAAATTACTAAAAATACTCACCTCAAAAAGACTGAAGTAAAACAAAGTACAATGAATGCAAATTCTGCAACTACCAATGATGATAACAAAATAAAAACTACTGCTAAGAACTATTATTACTACGTAGGATCCTAAGAATCAGGATTGTACATGGTAATTATACTGTAGTTCTTAGCAGTAATTTTTATTACTACGTAGGATCCTAAGAATCAGGATTGTACATGGTAATTATACTGTAGTTCTTAGCAGTAGTTTTTATTACTACGTAGGATCCTAAGAATCAGGATTGTACATGGTAATTATACTGTAGTTCTTAGCAGTAGTTTTTATTACTACGTAGGATCCTAAGAATCAGGATTGTACATGGTAATTATACTGTAGTTCTTAGCAGTAGTTTTTATTACTATGTAGGATCCTAAGAATCAGGATTTGATCAGGATCAGCGGATGTGTCCCTCTGTTTTGTCTCCTACAACAGAGGCTGAGTTTTTTTAGTTTAGTTTCATTCAACAACACCCTTCTCTTTTTATTTTTGCATTTCAACCCTTTATGAGATGGGTTACAGTGAAGAAATGACCGGAAAGGGGGAGGGAGAGAGGAGATGACGTGCAGAGTAGCACCCGGGCCGGAATTAATCCCCGGTTCTCTGCGTGGCCTACGTGGTAGGGACCACTGGGGTGCCTCGATAACACCCACCTTCCAGTGCAACACGCGCTTCCTTGTGTTCGGCTCACGATGATGTCATTTCTGATGTCATCTCTGCACCGGCGACGTTGCTCGTGGCAGCGTCTGTGTCCAGTGATTGGACCCGTCAGATATCGATTGCTGTCAATCACTGCACAAGTGTCAGGTGACGATGTGTCACGTCGTGCCTCATGAGGCCCTCCTGGTAAACGCGGGGCTGTGTGTGGGTAGGACGGGCCTGTGTTTGAACATGTTGTACCTCAGGTACTACTGATAATGAGGTACTTCAACTTAGTGTTGTGTGCTACTGATAAGTGTAACAGTATTTATGACTCACCTGTGCAAGTTGCTGTAGCCAGTAAGCGTGGTTTCTATGACAGAGAATCATTCACCGGCTTTTTTTGTACACTGGTGATCAACAATAGCTGCAGAATTAGCATGAACATCATTTTAGCGCTCACTCATGCTGCTCTGTACTTCAGTTAACTTGGTGTAATGTTAACTTCAGCGAATGTACGACCTTCAGCGTGGAAGGTAGATCAGGACAGACGGAGGGTCTCCCTGGCTCCTGGGGGCTCTGTGGGGGGCATGGAAGTGCAGGGACGTGTAGTTGTCCTGGACTGGGGCGTTGTTCTAAAGCACTCTGCCACCTGCGTCTCATACGGAGCTTCAGTCTTCCTGTAGGAGGAGAGGTAATATCTCAGTGTCGGTCAAGTGTCCGACGCACTCTCCTGCTCTCTGCACCATAATGGCTGAATGAGGGCAACAATATTGGAAACATAGAGAGATCAGGCTCAGTTCTGGTTAGAGCTGTCACTGCAGTGGGAGGTGTGTGTGTGTGTGTGTGTGTGTGTGGGGGGGGGGTCGATACCTTGAGGTGGCTGTGAGCCCTACTGTCACTCCTCAGACACTTTTGCTCTCTCTTCCTCTTCCAGGTTGTTAACCTTAGTCGTCAAAGCAGAGTGTGAGGTCATCTGATCTGAATTATGGCTGAAACATGTTGAACGGTTACAGAACCCCTGCTCCAGCGTGCTGTCCTAGAGCTAACGCGGTTTCTCAAAAATGACTTAATGTAATTATTACATGAGAACAGTGCATTTATCACACACGCACAAAGTGTCTCACACAACATAAACGGCACCCTTCATCCATCTGCAGGGGACAGTCCAAGTTAAAGACTCTTCATGTTCATAAACCAGCTTTTGTCGTTAAAACAGAAGCTTCAGCGTCTCAAAGGCTCAGCAAATCCACTCTGGGTCCTAAATGAACTCCAGGGTACACAGTGGTCCTTCGAACGCCCTTTGACAAGTATTTGTACCCTTTAAGGTACACACTGATAGTGTGTGATACACAAGGAGAGGAGAAGGAGTTGTGATTTTGCAGTGAGGAATGTTGTTACGGGATGTTTCGTATTGCACGTGAGGGGTCATTGGAGGAGGTCAATGTGCCATGGAAACGGTCTGGTGGTCTGTAGCGCCTGCAGGAGGGAGGCAGGCCAAAAAATGGTGTCTAGAATGTGGACACCACGGGACTGTCGATGTTGTAGAAGCTGCGGGTGTGAATGAAATGTTGTGGTTGGTAAATTAGGGAGAGGCGTGCCGGCCTGATTGGGGTTTCATTTGAGTAATCTGATCTAAAGCCTAATTCAGAGCAGGATCGCGGCTCCTCAGCAGGTTTAATCGCTGGTGGCCCAAATATGGGTTTCCACCTCCTGCCCAGAATAAACAATCATCCTCCGTTATCTGCTGTCACGCTGCAACACACAGATAGAGATCAGACGCCTCAGAGCTGAAGTCGGGATTTTTTCGGGGGACAATGGACCATGGTTATAGATGACTTGAGTCTCCGAGTGAAGGTCATGTGATGTGAGTAGTTGACAAATTCATATCAGAAAAATAAACGTCACACAAAAGTCCAGTTAGTCCAAATCTTCCTATCACAGTTTATGAGTTCACTCCTGTAAATCAGACTGGCGTGCCCATCATGGCGCCCAGCGGTAGAGCATTGGTTATGATGTCGTCATGTAGCTTCTGTTTGCTAGAAATAAAGAGGACGCGCTGAGTGGGAAAATCAACATGTCAGCTGAATTTACCAGCTCAGGTCTGTTTCTGTCAGCGCTGCTCTCTGGCTCTGCTTCTAGCGCCAAGAAATGAAAGAGGGACAGGAAGTCTCATTCACCATGGTGTGAAACTACAAACTACTAGACTTCTTCCATTGTGGTTGGTCCATGCGTCATGTGACGCGATCATCGTTGAGTTGGCCAGGAATGACACACACAGGAAGTCGGGTCAGGTGATTTGTTGTGTTCTTCTGCCCGTTCTTCGTTCTGCTTCTTCTCTCAGTCGTTCTCCAGTTGTCTCTCATGTTTTGTCTTTCGTTAGATTTCTCAGTTTAGTTTCCCTTCTTTCACTCCTTGTTTGGCTTTGTTGCAATTAATTCTCCGCTAAGATTATCTTCAACCACACACTAGCCGCCTACACCCTTCGACTCCTGACTCCTTCCTCTCCAGTCTCCCTCCTCCTTCCCCCTCCATCCATACTGACTCGAGCTCACTCAATGAGGCTAAAGCTAAGCTAGCAGCTGGCTAGCGTGTAGGCCGTCTCTCCATGAAGTCACTAACGTTCATCCTGTGAGGCGTTACGTGTTTACCCTGATTTCATATTTACCATCACACAGATTAAGACAGCTGTAGATCGTCTTTATTACTCTCTACATCTTGTTTTTCTATCTCTCCGTGTGTGTGTGTGTGTGTGTGTGTGTGTGTGTGTGTAGGTGTGACTGAGGTGCTGTCCAGTGTCATGGAGGACATTGGTCGAGATGTCAGCAGAAACCATAGTGGAGCTCAGCTTCTGCATGACCTGCTCAGCGCACCGTGGCTGCGCGCCCTGCTGAAGGTACAGCTCCACCCAACAGGAGTGTTGTCCTCTAACAGATTAACCACAACTAACAGGGCTCAGCCTGGTGTTGAAGGTACAGCTCCACCCAACAGGAGTGTTGTCCTCTAACAGATTAACCACAACTAACAGGGCTCAGCCTGGTGCTGAAGGTACAGCTCCACCCAACAGGAGTGTTGTCCTCTAACAGATTAACTACAACTAACAGGGCTCAGCCTGGTGCTGAAGGTACAGCTCCACCCAACAGGAGGGTTGTCCTCTAACAGATTAACTACAGCTAACAGGGCTCAGCCTGGTGTTGAAGGTACAGCTCCACCCAACAGGAGTGTTGTCCTCTAACAGATTAACCACAACTAACAGGGCTCAGCCTGGTGTTGAAGGTACAGCTCCACCCAACAGGAGTGTTGTCCTCTAACAGATTAACCACAGCTAACAGGGCTCAGCCTGGTGTTGAAGGTACAGCTCCACCCAACAGGAGTGTTGTCCTCTAACAGATTAACCACAGCTAACAGGGCTCAGCCTGGTGTTGAAGGTACAGCTCCACCCAACAGGAGTGTTGTCCTCTAACAGATTAACTACAACTAACAGGGCTCAGCCTGGTGCTGAAGGTACAGCTCCACCCAACAGGAGTGTTGTCCTCTAACAGATTAACCACAACTAACAGGGCTCAGCCTGGTGCTGAAGGTACAGCTCCACCCAACAGGAGTGTTGTCCTCTAACAGATTAACTACAACTAACAGGGCTCAGCCTGGTGTTGAAGGTACAGCTCCACCCAACAGGAGTGTTGTCCTCTAACAGATTAACCACAACTAACAGGGCTCAGCCTGGTGTTGAAGGTACAGCTCCACCCAACAGGAGTGTTGTCCTCTAACAGATTAACTACAGCTAACAGGGCTCAGCCTGGTGTTGAAGGTACAGCTCCACCCAACAGGAGTGTTGTCCTCTAACAGATTAACTACAGCTAACAGGGCTCAGCCTGGTGTTGAAGGTACAGCTCCACCCAACAGGAGTGTTGTCCTCTAACAGATTAACTACAACTAACAGGGCTCAGCCTGGTGCTGAGGGCAGCAGGTGGACTCAGGTGCAGAAGCCAGAGGCAGGCAGGACTAAATTGAAATAGAAAAAGCTAAAGCTGAACTGGGAAACTAAACAGATGCACAGAACTGAGGAGGTGAGCAGGCTGGAGAACAACATGAGGGTGGGGAAAGAGAACAATGGCTGAAGTAGAACGTGATTGATGATGAACCCAATGGAACAATTACTGATGAAAGGAGAACAGATCTGGGATGTTATTAAGGGGAATGTGCGGTTGTATCCCTGCACGCGTCCTGGAGGAGCGCACCTCCTCCTAAGCCCTAGGTTTCCTCTCTCCTCCGGTGACCTGAGGGTCACGTCGTCTCCAGACTGTTGCCATAGCGAGAGGAGAGGCTGCTGTTCCAGTGAGAGCAGCTGCTGTCAGGTGTAGCCCAGCTGACGAGACCTTAAAGCCGCATTAGGAAATCTTGTCTTTAAACGCGTTAGTCTCTTAATTTGTTTAACAGTGATTAACACAAATTCAAAGTTATTCGACGACGAAGCAGATTTTCCAGGTGAGACCAGGGTTTGTTGATGGCAGACCAACAGGGAGGAACATACTGGACAAATAACGGTCCTTAAAACCAACCAGAGCCTTCATAAATGAATGAATACTGGCAGTTCATCAGAACGTCTCTACCACAAGGACCATCAGCAAGCATGACAGGGTAGAAGTGCAGCGACTGATCTGACTGATAGTTGCAACAGGAAACACACAACGGCAAACAGGACACACCTGTGTAGAGGGCAGTCTCAGAGTGTGGACGAGCTGTGCCAGAGCTGCTTCCTCATGTTAGATTCTAGGTTAGTTCCATCCATCCCTCCATGTTCTCCCTCTTCTCCTGTTGAGGGTGGTGGGGGTGGAGCCTATCCCAGCAGCCTTCCCCCTGGACAGGTCACCAGTCCATGGCAGGGCCAACACATAGAGACAGACAACCATTGGCTCTCCCAGCCACGCCTACGGTCAATTTAGAGTCTGGATTAACCTGGTCCCTCTTGATGTCTTTGGACTGTGGAGGAAGCTGGAGTACCAGAGAGAACCCAGCAGGAACAGGGAGAACATGGAGACTCACCCAGAAAGACCCCGTGCTGCAGCCGGGGCTCCACCCACAACCTTCTTGCTGGGGGCCACAGGGAGGACCACTGCATCTACCAGTTACCAGTTTACTGAGATGACGTTAAGTTTTTCCTCTACGTTTGTTGACCATTCATATATAAATGGATATAAATGATATCATGGTAATTTTTCATGAGGTGCAGTTATTGAGGATCAGTCGGATGGATGAATCAGGGGTCTTTGTCTCAAACACGTCAACATGACGTGTCACAAGTCTTTTAACTCATGTTAGACGCTTCAAGTGAGAATGAATCTTCTAAATGAATCCGTGCTCTGACTGGAACCTCCAGAGTGACTCGGTTTACAGTAACAGGCCAGTGCAGGCTGATGCGTGTGTCTTATCTGAAAGGGTCATGGGATGTTTGAAGCCATGAGATGGCGGGCCAGGACATCAGATGATCAAAACAGGCGGGATCAACGGCTCAGGTGTGAAATTGATTGATTGAAGATGTTGGCTAACAAGAGAACCCCTTATCACCATTAAAAAGTCTGAAGAGGAACGTTGGCAGCGACAGAACAAACAGGGAAGAAGAGACAGCCGTGTTCATCCTAGCTGGTTCCACGTCGCTCACATGGTGCGGTGGCTGAGGGGGTTTGACCATCAGCGCCTCCACTCACATCTGTCACTGACATTTTAAAGTCCTAATGAACAACCGTCTTGTTTTAAACAATCTGTCTGGTTTATTGTTTGATTGTAGAGAGAGGGAGAGGGAGGGATAGAGAGAGAGGGAGAGGGAGGGATAGAGAGAGAGGGAGAGGGAGGGATAGAGAGAGAGAGAGAGAGAGAGAGAGAGAGAGAGAGAGAGAAAGTTACGCCAGCAGGCGGGTGGCCGACAGAGGTTTTAAGCAGCTGATGGCGCAGCAGTGGAGGAACCAGCTTCTGACAGTGTGAGGGATGGTGTCATTCAGGCCAAGCTAAACCGCTCAAGCTACGCCGCTCAAGCTACGCCGTTCAAGCTACGCCGTTCAAGCTAAACTGTTCAAGCTACGCCGTTCAAGCTAAACTGTTCAAGCTACGCCGTTCAAGCTAAACTGTTCAAGCTACGCCGTTCAAGCTAAACTGTTCAAGCCACGCCGTTCAAGCTAAACTGTTCAAGCTACGCCGTTCAAGCTAAACTGTTCAAGCTACACCGTTCAAGCTAAACTGTTCAAGCTACGCCGTTCAAGCTAAACTGTTCAAGCTACGCCGTGCTTTGAGTTTCCTTCAACACCTTTGAGAATAAAAGCTTTCAGTTCAGCTCAAAATGTTTGAGCTTTTGGAGAAAACAAAGAAATGACAACATTTAAAAAAAAAAATTAGATTATCAAAACAATCTGGCAGGCCAGACGTCATAGCTGGGGGTCCAGCTCGGGCCCACGGGCCACTGGTTGACAACCAGTCCAAGGAGACCAGCACACTGACGTGTAACAGTTTCAGTGAACGAAAACAGTTTGTATGGACAAAGTTTTTTAAGATTAGCCATGTACATGTAGCCTGTGTGTTTCTGTTATTGTCAGCATGTACTGAATTATTTTATTTTCTTCTGATCATAATTTCTAAAAACTAGAGCAAAATTAAAAAAAAAAAAAACAGATTTAGTTTTGGTATAGCGACTTTCCTCTGGGTTTTACCCTTCAACAGTCATACTTTTGATGGACCACGTAAGCTTGGAAAGCTACGAAAGTTAGCCTGTTGGAGCCTTCGGCTGCGTCTCACTGTGGGTCAGCGGTCCAGGTCCTCAATCTGAGCAGAACTTCATCTCTCCTAACACACCCCCCCCTTCTCTCTCTCTCTAGATTTACGAGTGCCTCCTGCATTTCCAGAGACTGACGTGTAGCCCTTTTCTGTCTCACGCCTCTGGACTCTCACATGAGGTTTTTAACACACACACACACACACACACGCACACACACACACACAAAGTATGTGGAGCCATCCTTATTAGGAACCTTAATCCTGATCTTAATCCAAACCAGTTGATCCTTCATCCAAACTCCAAGCTAACCTCAGTTCACACCTTGACTCAACACTAAAGACCCACTCCAGTCCTCTTGATTAGCATTTTCAAACGTTCTCTGTGGTTTTTAGATTGCGATTATGCAGTTTTTTTTTAGCCAAATCACAAAACCTGTGCCATTGTCCAGGACTCTGCTTCTGCAGAGCACCAGTAGCTCATAAGCAATTTGCCTCAGAGTTGTGGGTGTGTATCCCTCACAGCAACCGTACCTCGACCAATGAGATAAGAGGGATTCTGTTTGTCACTATCGTGTGTGAGTGTGCTGTCCTCTCATTGGTCACAGAGGAGGAGAGGGCCTGGGATACGTTCACTAAGTTTCAGACTGCTTGATTATCACGGCAACACGGGACAAAGTGCGTCCCTTTTCAGTTCAATACCTGTACTTTTGTTTCTAGACACGGGACGATTCAGCAACCCTGTGCCATCATCTTTATTCTTAGCATTGCAACCCACGACAGCACATCGCCTTCTCTCCTCCTCAGAGTCTGAGTGTGTGGAGTGGGGCAGGAGCTGTGGGCCCACTGGCTTTGTGACATGTGAAAGCCAGCCTGCCTGAGCCTGCTTGTTAGGGTCTGCCATTGTGCCTCATGGACATGTGAACAACATGAAGAACAGGATTTTCATCAGAGTGGGTCTTTAACCAGGAACTCAAAAATTATGATGTGTGGCATTAAGAACCAGTCTAAGGTCCCCATGAGGACTAGGGATCCTGATGAGGTTGGCGTTAAACTAGGTACACACACACACACACACACACACACACACACACACACACACACACACACACACACACAATCTTTGGGCTCATCAGAAAAATAATTTTTCAGTGTTTCAATTGTTTTGAAAACAACCCCTTAACCCTGACACTAACCCTGAACCCCTCAGCCTGATCCCTACCCTGACCCTAACCTAATTCTAACCCCAACCCTAAAACCAGGTTTTGACCTTTGAACAGTCCTTCCAAGTTGTGAGGACCAGCCTCACTTTCCACAAAAGTCCTGACTGCTGGTTGAAAAAGGGAGTGTTTCAGTCCTCACAGTGCAGCAAGCTGAGCATACAAACGCCAAATAACAACAATGAACAACCGTTGATGACAAGATAAAATTGATGACATGAAGAAAAGAATCTCTTGATCTGGATTTCTCTCCCGGCTCTGCTGCCTTTTAGAAGAGATTTTAGAAGATGGTTTTGCGTCCGTGTCTCTGTCAGGTCATGACCATCATGCAGAAGACGCACAGTCCCTCAGCAGAGGCCAGAGAGCTCTACAGCCTCCTCAGCTCACCACACATCCAGGTCTCTATTTTCCGGTTTCCAGTTATTTTGTTCTTCCAAGAGTGATAAAGTAGGGCTGCTCATCTGTCTCTATGGTAACATGAGGACTTTCCTCTCAGGCCCTCCTGTCATCCCATGACAGTGTAGCCCAGTCCAACTACGGACCCGTGTTCCTGCAGCCGGCCGATGAGCTGCCGGAGGATGACACGGCCGTGAGCGTTGTTGGCGTGGGGAAGAGCAACCAGCATCTGGTGAGAGGCAGATTTTTGTTGAACTCAGTGTTGCATTTCGAAGTGGACGTGTGCAGGTCTGGACCTGCTGGAGAAACATGGCGGTTGATTTGTTCAGTGCTCCTTCAGTGTCTGTGTCCCTGGAGTTGTCATAATGGCACAGGCTCAGAACAGCAGTTCCCAAAGAACGGTTCTAATGTGTTTACACCAAACACCCGGAGCGATGCTGTTATTTCCTTAAAGAGACAGACATTGCATGATTTGAAGTTCATATATTGCCAATAGTAATTAGCTCCATTGGTAGAGTGCGATGGAGTGAAGGAGCGCTCCTGTCAGGACACAACTGCAAATCTCTGTCTGTCTTTGATTCATTCTAAACTGAGACTAAAGCCTTTTAATCCATGTCTCCTAATGGAATCGTCATATTTGTCTTCCACCAAGAGCGGAGGCGAGTCTAAAGGAAGTGTGAGAATGATTAGCAGTCGCTGGAGCAGCCTTCGTCGACTCACGCTGGAGCGCCTCATTCCTGCGAGGAGGGCGTGGTCAGGGGAGGAGCTCAGAGTAACTGACAGTGAAGCCAGGATTTTGCCTCTCTCCCAGTGTCAGACCCGCCCCTTTCTCCCCCACTTTGAATCCAAAGAAAAATGCAGATTGTGCCAGCAAACGACAGAACTTTGGAAGAAAGGACTCAACAAATCAGCTCCCTCCGTCTTCACTTCCATTCCCTGCACCGGTAAGAAAGAGGGTCTGTTCATCGATTGATAGAGCTCAACAGTGACCAGCCACCTTCCTCCCTCTATGTTCCGGCAGACTCTTTATATAAAGATTTTTACACCAGGAACCCAGACCTACAGTGGCCGGGTGAATCGTGACCATAAAATGTCTAATTTCGGGCAAAAATGTAGCAAGAAACAGAGAGAAAGGCCAAGGTACAAGGCTGTGTACATGATTGTCATGAGACTTAAGGAACTACTCACCCCATAAGCCACTGCAAATGATATTTCCGACCAGTTTCGTTAAAGTTAATCAAATTTGTGACCACTTGAACATTTTCATGTCACTGGCTAACTAGTAACTGATGTCAGTAAACATATAATATCCAAATATTCAGTGTTTCTCATCAGAAAGTGAGATTATGTCTCTGCAGCCAGGGTCCTCTCAAACGATGGCGGGAACTCATGACCAACGGTGGACTTCATCACCCACAATCTGACCTTGTGGGTGATGAAGTCTCTTTGAGATCGCACAAAACACGTTTTTCTAATAAGAAGGTGGATTTCCTTTGAACTGGACCTTGAACAGGAGCAGTTACCAACCTGCTCACTTGTGGCGAGTCGACCTCGGATGGCTCGACATGTCAGATAATCAGCTCCTCTAAGGAGAATATGATTGGGATTTTTGCTTCCTGAACAAAGGTGGGCGGACGCTGTCGCGTGCCGTCATGCATCCCCATCGAGTCATTTGGAAACTCCAGTTTCCTTCATCCAGCAAATGTGTTGGAAGGCACCTGCCAGCTCATCCGCTGTGTTTGTTCACAAACTTTACAACTGATTTCATTGTTGGCTCAGATTGTTGCCGATTGTCTCGTTCACAGAGAAACCCAAACCCAGTGGAGGGGAAGGAGCCTCTGGCAGAGGAAACAATGACGACTACGCCTACCCCCCCCCTCCAGTGCCAGCATACACTATCAGTCTTCCCAGCTCCCCTGTCCGATACAGAAAGGGGGCGGCAGGGGTACAGTGGAGGAACCTCCCTACCTCCTGCAGCACCCCCTGTCACCCAGGGATGAACCCTCTTCGAGCCCACACAGCACCAGCCACCCCTGCAGCTCAGCGATACACTCGGCAGCAAGGGGTCAACATCGCTGACAGACCGCACAGGTGTCACACTGCATCTCCAAATAAAGGCCAAGAGAATCTCTCCATGCTCCACTGCTCCACGACTCCTTGCTACAGTAGATTCCACGGCCGGCCAAAACACCACCAGCCACCGCCGTCCATGACCAAACAGTGCAGTGTGGAAGAGCTCAGGTCCACTGTTCAGACCGTGGCCGGCAGTATTGAGCAGGGCACTCAAGACGTCCGCAACCTCGGCCAGACGATGGTGGCGGTGACGGAGATGATCACTGACAGCGTGGAGGAAAATGCTCAGGCGCTCAACCTGCTGGCTGAGGTGGTGGAGAAGCTCCAGGGGCTCATTGTGAGCAGCAAACACACCGATGCTTCATCTCCACCGAAAAACCTCACTCCTCCCACACCCCCTCCAAGGGTCTCCTCAACACCTCCTCCCATCCGCAAACCTCCCACACCTTACCCACGCCATCTCTCATCCTCCTCCTCGTCTTCCTGCTCCTCATCCTCATCCTCATCATCTGTCAGTTCCTGCACAGATGCCTTTACAAAATCTCGGCGTCCAAGACCATTGGAAGGGAGTGTCCCGAGGGCGTCGGTGTCCTTTAGTGGCGTCCACCGTCCGGCTGGTGGTGGAAGTAACGGACAGATGAGACTCAACAATGGAATGATCTCTAGAGCTCAGGAGCAACATGACTACCACAGCACCGGCTGCTTGACAATCAAGAAGAAAACCAATAAGTAGCCAACTGGTCTGCTCCGGTGCTCGGTGGCAGCCGTGGAGCTGCGTCGCACTCAAAGCTGTGCCTCTTCAGAGTCCCTGAAACGCGGCTGACAAAGATGGTCGACTTCAGCTGAATGTGGAGGACCCATCACAGCCCATCATGTCCCATAATGCATTTTGGACCAACCAGGAGCAGCAATATCAGTTTGAGCCAAACCAGCTCTGTGTGTATGTCACTTCTGGAAGTTTTAGCTTTTTTCAGATGAGAAATCAACCATTTAGAAGCTAAAATATGAAGTCAGATTATCCAGATATTAGCTTGGCTTTCAGGTCGACCTGTGACTGCAGCTCCCCCCTCACTCCTGGACACTGAACTGCCAACTGAGCGCCGTGCAGCCGGACCCTTCTCAGACAGGTCTGAGCGGCTCAACCGTTGGATGGGAACTGCATATGTTCACATCATTCAACTCATGTATGAATGAAAATGACCAGGGGCTTCAAGTGGAAAAACCTGCATGGATCTCCCACTGAAACATGGCGCAACATTAAATCTGGAATACAGTACATATATATATTCATGAATAACTGTCCTCTCTGCCGCCACTTTAAGAGGTATAGAGGCCTTGCAGGTGGGCCCCCATGCAAACCTGTCAAAGGTCAGAGGAAAACCGACCTCAAAACTGTAATCCCAAATTAGTGATAACTCATTAAACAAAGCTACCGTTCTTAATTCTTGCATCATTCATTTACTCTCCAAACTGGCAAAAAAACAAATATACAAGTGGTGCATTTAGCTGCCGTAAATGGGGCCAACAATAGTTTAGGGTTAAGCCCTGATTGCTGACATCATCTGGCTCCGCCCCTGGTGTGTGAGTTGGTTTCTCAGGTTAATCCCTGGCAGGACAGATGTAGATCAGCGGATGTTAATGGGAGGATTAGTGTCGTCTCACCACACTGTTCAGCTTTATTATCATCTGGACAAAGGGCCGCAAGCGACATATGTGCCGGTCCTGTTGGAACAGTTGATTTACAGACTCATTAAGGGCCTGCAGGCAAATCAGAGCTGCAGCAAACTGAGTTCTCATGTCAGAGATGATCTACAGAGGAAGAACACCTGGTTTTAACCTGCTCACTTCACCATGTTTGGTTGCTGTTCATGATATGAAACTAAGGCAATACAACCGTTACTGTAATCTTTAAATCCTTGTGGGTTTCTTTGGTTAATGACGATGTAAGTCCATCTTGATTCACAAGGCATTCTGGGAAATGTCTCATACTCCTCTGTTTGACCCGTGCCTCTGAGAAGTCTGGCACTGTAACCTGAGCCCTCTGACCTACCGCTTTGTCACAGGTCATCGCGGTCACTCACACACACACACACACACACACACACACACACTAGAAGAGTGTTTTTTAGAGATACCGAAGTTTGACAAAACTTCCACAGCTCCTGCTCACACAGAAGTACAAGAAATTTAAGATCCAAACACAAAACACGTTTGTGCAGCTCAATGTCCTCATAGTAGTGTGTGTCTGTGTGTGAGAGCAAGAAAGACAGAACATCAAAAAAAGATCAGAACACCAAACAATGTAGAGAAGACTGATTTTATACTGAAATGATTCACAGAGCTGAGGTGATGTGCTGGTGGACACGCGGGAACCAGCAGTGGTTCTCCAGCACTGCCTCATCTCAGTGGGACCACCAGGGACTGGCCCTTCAGGCTTGGCTGTGTGTTGAGTGTGCAGGGACACACTTGGGGGGATTTAAGGCATTGATAGGATTGTGGCGGTGGTGGTCTCTGTCCAGCAGCAGTCGGCCCGTCAGCTCGAGGTCGTGCAACATCAGAACCCGTACTTCTGCTTCAACTCCTCCACCAAGGTGATGTATTCGTTCATGGCATCTTCCTTGCTCTTGCCTAACAAACACAGACACACGCAGGTAGGAAGGTTCAGAAATGCTTATAAACAATCTAGAGCGCGGTTATAATCATATCACTTTTGACAATTTATACATATCTATATAGATATTTATCTATATAGATATATTCAGATATAGATATATATATATATATATGAATCTATCTATATATATATATATATATATATATATATATATATATATATATATACATATACACACATACATACATACATATATGTACAAAATAAAATGATAAATATTTCCCTCAAATGTGGTGGAGGACAACACTGAAATACTAAAACAGAAGTACTTAACATACTGTACTGAAGTACGTGACTGCAGTAAATGGAGGTTTTTGTTGTCCTGACTCATTATGAACTCATTACTGAACTTCAACCATGTCAGTAACTGCTTCTGCGGTACACGCTGCTACCTTGGTACACGCTGCTACCGTGGTGCACGCTGCTACCGTGGTACACGCTGCTACCGTGGTACACGCTGCTTCTGCGGTACACGCTGCTACCTTGTTACACGCTGCTACTGAGGTACACGCTGCTACCTTGGTACACGCTGCTTCTGCGGTACACGCTGCTACCTTGGTACACGCTGCTACTGAGGTACATGCTGCTACCGTGGTGCACGCTGCTAACTTGGTACACGCTGCTACTGTGCACTCACACAGTAGCAGCGTGTAACAATCACGTGATGATGCTGCAGTGATCAGACAATCCGTGTCTCCCCTCAACGTTAAGGTGAAACACTCAGTGCGCGATGGAACAACAGACTTTTCATCTGGCAGCAACGTAAGAACCAGAAAAGTCTCGTTTGGAGTGAATGCTTGTAACGATAGGACTACTTCAACTCTGATTAATGCGTGCACTCCAGGTTCCTCTGAGCTATGGGGAGAGCCAGAGCAGCCCCCTCTCATCATGACGAGGAGGTATAGTGAGATACAACGATGAAACATGGTAACACCATGGATTTAATCTGGCATTATACCAAGAAGAAAAACTAAAGCATGTCAAGATATGACAGCCATGATGCCATCTTTGTTAGGTTTGTGGATACAGAATAAAATCATGGGATTAATGTGTTGTGTTAGAAGCTGTTACTTCCCTCTGCACATTGTCACCTTGTGGACGGAACAGAAACAGAGGAAAGCTGTGACACTGGCACTCAGTGGTCCAGAGAAACACCTGAACGTATCCTATATTTACCTTTCTGCTTCTCCCAGGCATCCCATTTGGCCTTCCCGGTGAAGTCAAACATCCCTGGACGAGCTGCAGTGGGAGACACTCGGTCGTATCAGTTAATGGTTCAGCTGGAGGTGTAACATGTTTGATGAAGTGTGTGTGTGAATGTCTTTCTCACCCGTGTTGATGTCACCCACACTGGCCTGCTTGAACAGTGAGTACACCTGCAGCATTTCTTCATCTGACGGCTTGGCCTTCAGCTGCTTCACATCAGCTGCTGCAGCATCAAACTTGGCCTACAGGGCAGTCAGAGGACAACACACAACGCTGTCGTCATACAGACGCCGTAGAGGACGACGAGCGGGTCCCGGACATCACACGTTCTGAGCTTCTACTGCGTTCTTTGGGGGGCATCTTTGAATGTCCCGTGTTTCCTCAAAGAATTAGACTGTATTTGTGGTGGTAGATGACTGCGGTGGGGATTGAGAGATACAAGTTGATAAGATTTCTCAATAGATTTTCTCAAATATGCCTGTGTGTGTGTGTGTGTGTGTGTGAGCGCGCGTGCGTGCGTGTGTGTGTGTGTGTGTGTGTGAGGGAGACAGGCAGTCACATGTTTATTCAGCAAAACTGAGACTTCCAGATTATTGTCACTGAAATAAGGCAGAACAATTCATCTCAGTTTAATTAAAACCACTCTGGCTTTTGTTGAAAGCAGCCCGTGTGTGACAGTGCTGTGGTGCTGCAGGGACATCCCAGCCTCACAAGAAAGATGTGCTTCAGCTGAACGAAACCTTTATTGATCCGTGAAGTGAAGTGGTGTGTTGCTTATGATGAGGTCAGGATTGTTCCAAGAGGAGTGAGCGTTGTGTGAGACTGAGAGCTGTCAGGGGTGTAGCTGCGGGATGACGCCCATGAAGGACACGGTTCGGTTCACCCGGCGTTGAAGGTTGTCCCCTGCTGTTCCAAGAGGTGGATCAAAACTGAGATGAGCTCTCAGTCTGAGGGGAAGTACTGATTCCTTGCAGGAGGGTTGTTGTTTTTTCATGAGATGTGAAAATAAATCCTTCAAATCAATCCTCATAATGCCCCAATTTACAGTCCACATGTAATAAGGTTTTACATCCGTAACACGCCACCGCTCAGAAAACATGGCTGGCACAAAGACAGCACCACCCTGCCCAGCTACATGATGCGCCTACGCGTCTGATGTATTTTGGAGTTTACTGATCAGAGGCACAATCTCTCAAACACAATAAGCTCATTGATCAACTTGAGGTGGCACACAAACATGAAGGCCTCACTGCTGAGTGCCAATCAGCCTGTGAGAGCTTCTCACTCATTCATGCTGCTCTGGTTCCTGCCAGAGAGGAACTGAGAATGAACCGTGAATACATACATGACAAACATGGCGTGACACACGCCAAAGTGCAGCAGTGTGACGAATGCTACACCGCCAACGGTACCTCTGCAGCCTGAACCTCTTAGTGTTTCTTCCTCACAGATGGAGAATCATTGCTTTTAGATGGGTCCTAACAACTAACAGCCTTTTAGCTCATTTTAAGTTTCCACACGTGCAAATTCAGATTCATAAGATTTTATCGAGGGCAATTCATTGCTGCTGTCTCTCATTCATGTAAACAGAATAAATGAATGTATCAACAGTAGCAATTCAACATCCCCATGCCCGCAAGAGCACAGATCAAGGGGTGAACATCAGTGACCTTCAACCCTGAGGCTGGCTTAGGAATCTGCAGGTTAGCTGCTATTAGCATTTAGTAGCCTACTAGCAGCAGGCTCATAATAGCAGCAGCCTGAAGGCATAACAGAATTCCCTAAAGGGACGATCAGGCCGACTTACCTGAAGCCAGTGAGCACACACCTTAGCAATGCCAAGTCAACTGTTCATGTGTTTCTAAGACAAACCGGCACATATTTGATCCACAGTGGAACGACTCCCAGGATTCAGGTGAGTTCTCTGAGGTGCCTGGTGGAGAAAACTACAAGAGCTCTCATGTAATTCAAGCTGTGGGTCTGACGGCACCTGCGTGTTCGCAGCACCATGCATGGTGCTCGCTTTCACTGTGACACCTTCCTGATATCTACAATTAGTTGTTCAGTTTTATTAGGCTCTTAGTTTAATAATAAACCTGTTGGTCAGGTTATTGACAGAGAGACGCTGCAAATGATGACCTGAATTAAGAAATTATAGGTACATTTTGTACTAAAAAACCCTGCTGGTTTGCATAAGTGACTGAGAAGCAATTAGAAATCAAGGGACAAAAATGCCCGAATGTTGCAACAGCAGTGAGGATGTCTGCTGGAAATAATACAAGAAAGAAGAAGAAATAAGGCTGCAGAAGAATCGTTATTAGTCACCACATGAAGGCCTTCATGTCAAAGGTCTGCTGACAGATAAAAACCGTGGCAAAACAATGCGATTAGTGAACTTTACCCTCCATTCAACCAGCGCCTGACACACAAACTAGCAGCTTTTACAGCCTCGCGCTTTCCATTTTAATCCACCGGTGTTACCGATGGATAAACGTCTTACGAGCTCCAGCTCAAGAGCCCAAACCTTCACACTGCTGCTAACAAACCAACTGGCGTAGCAGGGTGAAGTCCGCCCAATAAAAAGAAGGCATCCCACTGATGTGTGCAGCTGCTAGGGGTTGGTTCCGTTGACATGTGCTCGGTGGCAGGAACCAACCTCGGGGCGCCTCCATTTAGGTCGCTAACTGCGCCTCCAGCTGCTCCAGCTAACGGCCTCCCTCATCGGCCTTCTAACGGACCGCAGCGGGACAAAGACTCGCTGTTTAGCGCCTGAGGGTTGTGAAGAAGGCGGATACGAACCTGGAGGTCACTCATGTCTCGCCACTGCTGCGGGAACCTCGGCACTCTGACGGGGCGAAGCTGCTGGAGCTGGTGGGCGGCTAAGGGCAAAGTCCACGGCTCTTCCTGCTGTTACCGTGGCAACCCCAGCGACTCGACAAACGCTATTGGCTGACCCGGTCACCATCAGAACAAGGCGGCATTTGATTGGGTGACTTCAAAGTTTTAACCAATCACGTCTGTTCACACTGGGAGCTCGTTTTCTTCCCCCCAGGGCGCATGAATTGAAACATTCTTTTCTACCGATAATATATGTGGCAATTTTAATATAACCCCCCCCCCCCCCAAAAAATGATAGCAATGGTAAGAAGCAAAAATTATAAGTTTATGACACACTCTGGCAAACTATTACCAATTTATTACAAAATCAAAATTCTAAGGGTACAGAAAAAAAAGTAAAAAAAAAAGTTAAGAGAAAGTCCAGCATTTTACAGATACACTATTTTTAAATAATAAATTGAATAAATGACGTGATACAAATTTATATTTCATGTCATGCATTCTGTACAGAAATAAACAGTGTAGACCTGCAACGATTGAGTCAGGATAAGTAGGCAACTATTGAGGAATTCAATTACTTTGATAATTACTTGCTTCAGTGGTGTACAGCTTAGCCATGACGTTTAAATGATTATTCGTTTACAGTAATGTCAGAGGGTTTTCTTAGATAGATAGATAGACCTTTATTGATCCCACAACGGGGAAATTCCTGAGGCATTCACAAGTGTTTTGGCAGCCAGCCACCAATAGATTTTTTTGGGGGGGGGGATCCATATCAAATAAGTAGCCTGTGAGTATCGATGCATTGATAACGCAGTATTGATCCTCCTTTCCACCTACATTCCTAATGACTCCGGCTCAGAACTTCTACCGCTGTGACACACGAGTTTTCTGGAAACAATTCAAAGATGAGTTCAAGAGCAGAAACCCCGCGATGCAGGTTAAATCTTTAAGAGTTACTTTCAGAGTGGCGTTAAGGAACAGAAGAAACGACCACACAGGCAATGCTTCGCTCATTCTGGGCAAATTCTGTATTCACGAGGTCAGATACACAAACACACCCCTCATCTCCACCCACTTCCTCAATGAAATGACTTCAATCAAAGTATGACTCAAAACTTGGTGCATTCCTTCAAATTAACCTCATGGCAGCGGTGCAGTCAGCTGGACTCTACTGATCCACTGTATTTGGAGGATACTGGGACATATTTGTGTGTCCCTCACTTCCTTAAGGCCTGAATTCAGTGGTTGTTGTACCGTGGTAGTGATTCTTCAACGCCCTGAAGGCTGTAAACTGACTGTAATTTAACAAAGAAAAAAAAATACTACAGAAACCCTGGGAACTTCTCTGACTGAAAGTCTGGCTTTGATTGTTCCAGGTGTCTCCAGGTGCTGGAGAACAAACACCAGGAATAATTAATTATGCCGAGTAATTAGGAGAGTAAACAAAGAGAAGTGCAGTCTTTGTGCCTGTTCTCAACAAAAAGAGGAAAGAAGACCCATAAGGTAGCTGACACCAGTGTGTGTGTGTGTATTTAATTTAGAGTAAGACTTTGAGAGTGAGAGAGAGAGCAAGAGGGAGCAGTAACTTACTTTCTAAAGAACTTCAGTAGTCAGACAAATGTAACAACGTACTTAAAAACATTTTGAAAATGAAGGTCCAGGGGCGACAGTTATCAGAAGGCAAAATACGTCTTAAATAAAAGGCCCAGCACTGTGGTGACAACAGGCTTCCATGTAAAAACAAACCCACACAGTAAAACAGGAGGACGCCACTCTGAACCTGGAACGCTTCACCTGTCGCCAACCAGCGCCCCCTGCTGTAAATTAAAATACTCCCGTCACCAAGCAGTTCTGGGATTTGCTCTGTAGAGACTGTAGTCCTCTTTCCTGAAGAAGGCCACTTCTGTTTCATTTCCTGAAGAGAAACAAACAGAATCAGTGAGATTCAGCAGGAGTCAGAGGTCCACCTGCATCAACATGGCCGCTCCTCCACTGGGATCGTTGTTCCTCCTGGACTCCCGGTGTAAAAACTCATGTTACATATCAACCTTGTATCGTTGACCAGGTGGAGACGGTAGCACAAACAGGTTGTGTGAATCAGGAGAAGCGGAATCCATATTTGGGTGGGTTTCCTCCCGGGATCCCACTTCTCCTGATTCATGACACCTTTTTTGGTTAACACAACCTGTTTCTGCGACCGTCTCCTCCTGGTCAGCGACACAGACACACCAGGCCGCCGTCTCACGAGGGAGGGCGACTCCAGCAGTGACATGTAAGGTGAAGATCATACATTTATGTACCCTACATTCTTTAGAAGTCACCAGAATGTAGCAAACAAACAAGAACAGAGGAAACCAAGTCTCTGAAACTCTACTTGTTAACGACAGCGCTCCCTCACCGGAACAGGAGATGTTTGAGTAACTGACCTCCTGCTGATGCCAGGCTGTGAAAGGCTGCTGGCAGCAGTGATGGAGGGACATCCTGCAGTCAATAAACGTTAATAAAGTGTTCATCTGCTTTCCTGGAGTTGTGGTCTTCAATGTTCTATGTTCCTGTTGTTCCCAGCCTCATTTATTGATCTGCCGTCTCTGACATGCTGACTGGTGAGTGCGGCTGCTGACTGGTGAGTGCGGCTGCTGACTGGTGAGTGCGGCTGCTGTCTGGTGAGTGCGGCTGCTGTCTGGTGAGTGCGGCTGCTGACTGGTGAGTGCCGCTGCTGCTGTTCTATTTCTTATTGATGATGCGTTGGTGAAACCTTCCGCTGCACCCACAACAGTCTTCAGACAGCACACTCAGGGAGCGAGGAGGAACTCTTACTGACGCCGGCTGCTCGCAGCGTCAGGCCATCTTGAAGAATCAGCTCGTCATCGTCGTCTACGCTCATCACCAGCTCGTTTGTCTGCCAAGAGACGAAAACAAAGAGACATCTGACCGGCAGCTGAGGATGTGAGGGAAACACAGGTCTAAGTGTGTGTGTGTGTGTGTGTAGTCTAGTAATCATCTATCAATGTCGACGGCCATTTGTGAATTAAATACCTGACCTTCTGTGTTTGATCGATGGATTGCGTCGTCAATCTTATCCACGTTCCAACTCCTTTTATTTCATTTGACACAAGTTGGTTCGGCTGACCTGGAGGTTTCTATCTCCAGCTCAGACACTTCCTCCTCAGCCAGATCATGTAAGACTAAATTGTGAGTTTGAAATTTAACGATTGCCCCCCCCCCCACAACGGCCCTGATGTCCTTGCAAACGCAGCAAACTCCCCTGAGATTTCTGAAAAGACCCTGAAGACTTTGCTTCTGAACTTGGCTTTTATTTTGGAATGACCCTACATCACTGTATGATGATCTTATTGGTTGTTGTTGTTTTTTTCTATTGCCCATTGTGTTCCTACATGTGTAAGTACATATGTGTATATATGTGTGTGTGTGTCCATATATTTTAACCAACTGTTTATCTGACCTGTTGTGAAGCAACAATAGCAATAACTATGATGAACTATTAAGCATTAACTAATCGATTAATCAACAGGGCCTCTGGCTACTCTTGTTACCATCTAGGATTCATCACCTTTTTGTTTGTGCCAACTGACTGAATAGGAAACAATGGTCGGGAAAACATCCAGGCCTTCACACTGCAGGACTCACAATGAGAGGGGTGCTCATTAGCATGTTCTAGCTAGCATACTTTATTTGACAGCTCTCAGAGCAACACAGTTATTAAGTTGGATTTCACCTGAACTCTGTTGATGTCACTGAGCATGACAGGAAGCAACTGTACCTTTGCCCCATGAGCTTGGTGGACGATCTTCATTGTGTCTGCAAATACAAAAGAGTGGAATTACAGTTCCTGATCCTCTCCATCCCTTCACAGACATGAAATACCTTCAGTTTGTCAGTCGTTAAAAAAATCCATCTTCTCCATGTTTACAGGAAGTAAATTCTGATAAATCAGGCTGTGAATTACAAACTTCTACATTTATAACTGTCTAGTCACTCGATATTTTGGTGAAAATAGTGTCATCAGTCACGCATTAATTATCTCTGATAGCTATACTGAAGAGTGACGTACTTCCTTCAAATGAAAGTAACGAGTAATAGTAACGACTCGTATCTCTGAAACTAGTAAACTACTCTGGAGGTAACTCGCCTGAAGGTGAAAGGGCCGACAGCCCTCCCTCACCTGCGCCGTGTACTCACTTACATGCCTCACCTGTCACACGTCATTTTAAAAGTGAAGGCGAAAAACCTCACAAACAGGTTTTTGTCAGCATCGGGAGACAGAAGCCTTTGTTGTGCATGTCCGAGTCCTACATGTTTCCTTGAACTAATGAAAAAACAGGAGCGGAACCGGAACTATATTAGTGTTGGGTGTTCCACGGCAGCGTCACGCACCGTATCCAAACTTCCTGAAAGGCGGAGGGAGCCCTGGTCTGGATGCGATATCTGGAAAACAGAAGACAGACGTTTCAGCTGGTAGTAGACTTCCACGGTTCGTGACGTCATAACACCGACTCACCGTCTCTGACAAACCGGGTAAAGTCCTGCACCGTCTGATCTAAACGGACCCCGTGGAACACTACCGGCCGGAAGTTTCTGTGCTCGAAGGACCTGACCAGACGAACAGTGACCACAGCTTCAGCAGCCATGCTGTGTGTGAGCGGCACCTCCCGTTGTTGGAGGAACGGGTTCACACGAGCTCTACAACGACCCACTCGGCCGTGGAGCACAGAACCATCGAGTATCTCCTGCTATCGAGACTCAACGAGTAGATATTCGAGCGCTCCTTCTTCTTCCTCTCCTGTTAACCGGCCGCCAGGCTGTGAGGCGCTATGCTGCCCTCTAGCGTCACGAAACTACACCCGCTACTCCACTCGTTCTCGAGTACAGACCTGAACAACTCCCTCGCTAGTGCTCATCTTCTGAATGTATTTTTATATATATTTGATACATATTTTTTAACCCCCAGCAGTATGAACACCTCCACCCTTTCAGGAGACTCATAACTACTAAGAGTTACACCAGGGACCAAAGGCAGGGCAACAAATGGATTAAAGAAAAAAAACAACAACAGCAACACTACAAAAACTAAAATAAATGATAAATAAACAGCAATAAACTGTTACAGGTGAAAAGCAAAGAATGGAAGACACAAAGGAGCTAGCATGAATTCTGGAGAGGTGTTGGTGGGTCAGTAAACAGCCGCACGGATCAGTGAGAACCTCCACATCCGAGTCCGTGGAAACGACATTTTCTCATGTTGGTGATGCAGGTTTTCTAGTCTGTGGCTGCAGCAGCCTGGAACAAACAGGGCCAACATGCAGCACCGTCTCCAGAACACAGTGAGCAGGAGGAAGGCTTTAGGCAGCAGATGTGGTGACAGGAGCAGAGCAGAGGCAGGCCGAGGAGGGTTCACTACAGAGGCATAAACCAGGGAGCGTTAGGACGCGTGTGAGGTGATGGGTTGGAGCAGGGACCAGAGACATCCTGGTCCTCGGCTGTGGTAACCAACGGAGTGCGGCGTGATCATTGTGGCGTTTAGTGAACTGAGGCAAGCACAAACACATGAACGCCCCGACACACGATCAGAGCCACAGCTGCTGGCTGCTGCTGACCTTTCCAGTACAACCAATGGCGTAACAGTTGAATGTGATGTAAACAGAAGTGACACAAAATGGAAGAAGTGCTAATTCTGTGTGTCAGAGTTCAGATGTCATCAACTGTAAATCTTCAGAGCGTACCGCCACCAAGGAAGCGTCAGCGAGCGCCAGCTGGGGCCAGCAGCTTCATGAGCACCAGACACCTCCGCTCCTCCAAACCTCCGGCACCTCTCAAAGTGCCACTTGGCCCCGAGGGAGCAGCAAATATCAGAAATATTATTCACTGCATCTTCAACTACTCTGAGAACAAGAGGCAAACAGCCCCGAACCTCAAGACTTACCAACACATGAAAAACTCTCCTTGCCTGCAGCTCCTCTTCTTAAATCAGCTGCAGCAGTCACCCATCAAATAGTCACACAGCCAAAGGTCAAAGGTCATTCATTTATTTCTGAAGATTTCTCTTCATATTAGGAAGCTTTGGTGTTCAAAGCAGGTTAGGAAACTTGTATCAAAACTCCAATGTTGCTTGCAACACTTTGAATCTCTCCATTGACAACAAGTTAGAAAGTTTAGCATTCCCTGTTTGAGAGGAGATAAACCTTCATCCCTCCCTCCGTGGGGAAGTTCCCTGCTTAGGAAAAAAAACGGCTTGCAAGTGCACAGACGTGACAGAGTAAACAAAGTCAACTCAAAGAGTAGAGTTTATCACTCCTCGCCAACAACACACAGGTTATAATGACTACACATCAGAGCTGGGCAGCACCTCGCAAGGACACACACTCTCGAGGACACACACTCTCGAGGACACACACTTGTAAAGACACGCATTGAATTAAGATGTGAGGAAACATTTCGACGTCTCTCTGAACACTCAGAGTCAACTTTGCAAGGTGTTCATCCAAACTTGGACTGTCATCAGCAGAGCAGGAACTAACTTTATGTCCAGTCTAGATTTAGGCAGCGCCCTCAGTTGGAATTTAGTGTCCTGGCATTGCAAGACTCATGCAGTCTCTGAGGTTCATCGACGACGCGCTGCTTTTGAGGGTTGTTTTTGGGGGCATCGTGCTCTCCTTCACCCAGGTCTGGTCCTGGGGCCGTATTTTGCCAGCTGGGTGGAACCTACAGAGAATGATCAGCTTCACAGCGAGTCCCACGTCTTTGCTGAGCTGTCTACCGCCACTGTTTTGGTTCTCGCAGCTCTGGCGAGGTTTTCAGCAGCAGCAGGAAGCCGTGTTCAGAGAAAACACTCTACACCGCCTGCTCAGCACCAAGCGGACATCGTTCACAGCTACCATGTTTCCCTCTGGAGAGCAAAACCCATACAGGATCTATTCAGTTAAAGAGAACTTCGCTCCATACTTCCTGAAAGTGGAGACAAGTTGCTGTTTCCAACATCAACTTTACAATTTGTGTCACTGATGTGTTCACAACTTGTTTTCCGGTGACGACGTTCCCGAGATGACCTGGAGTGCTGGGTTACTTCCTCACATCTGGTAGCTTCCATCCGTCTTTCTGCAGCGCAGCAAGTACAGCAGCACACATTTCTCCACACACCACTCCTGTGGAAGCTTGGTTCTGGTTCCAGAGACTGCATCCCTGTCAGGTGACATCACTCTTCTTCACTCACTTGCTCCTCCTATTTTTATGCGTTTGTCTGGGTAAAGGGGAAGAGTAGCAGTTGCCTCTGGATGCACGGAGCGATCGAGGAAATGTCACGTCAGACTCTCGCAGAGATGAGCGTCGGTTCTGGCTCGTCCAGATTTGTTTCCCTCACAATGTCAAACATCAGACATGGCTGAAGTTTTGAGGCTGAACCACTTCAGTTACTGGTGGCTGCTGGTGCCGCGGGCTCTCCCAGCCCCGGCGGATCTTTGCCAGCCTAAACGCCAGGCACGGCAGGGCTAGCAGGAGCCGTCCAACCAGGACTGTGCAGGGCAGGATGAGGGCCAGCAGGTAGACTGGAGGCAGGTAGTAAGGATAAGCCCTGGGTAGGAAGGCAAAGTCCCAGCCGAAGAACAGCGTGTGCATGATGGAGAGAGTTAAGGCAGCATAACCGAGTCCTGACTGGAGACACAGAAACACAAGAAGTCTCACCAGAGAATGAAGAGAAGCTGGGACAACAAAATTCGCTGAAGAAAATCTTGATGATAAAAATATAATTACACAGTTGCTGAGAGCAACTCCACAGCACTTCTGGTGGACTGAGATCTTGTAAAGTTGATGTGACACACAAATACAAACCTCGAGAAGTGAATTGAACCGATGGTTTCGGACAATCAAGAGCTCACTTCACATCTACACTGCCCCTCAAACCGCAACCACAGGCTGATGGAATGCGTGAAACACAAAGTCACTCTCCTGCCCCGACACACAGCAGGAGACTGCAGCACAGCAAACACCGTCCGCTGATGTCACGCTGCCACCATCATTACGTCGGATTTGACGAGTCGAAGCTTCACGTTGCTGCACTTTAAAGGATCAAAACACACTCACTCCTTTACTTCCTTGGCAATGAAGGGAAAGAAATACCAGCCACCGTGAGCTTGAGTTCCACCCTGTGAATGACTGGCTAGCTTTACAGCCGGCTGCATCCTAGCAGGAGCACTACAGCTTCTAGCCATTCAGACAGTCGTGTCACTCGTGGAGTGGGAGATGCCACCGAGTAGAACATCATTGAGGTGTGTTCAGTTTTGTTTTATAGAGAAGTTGTAGCCACCTTCCTCAGCGCGCAGTGCATCATTCTGAGTACAAACTGCTGACAATAAATTACCACTTGAAGACTTTCTTCTTGGATTGCTCTGATTCGTCAATCATATCGCTGGCTAATCCACTAATTTCTATTTATACCTCGCACAGTGATTTTAAAACAGGACATCAACAACCTGAATACAGACCTCACCACTGTGGTCACCCCACAAACAGAAGATGAAGCTCTAGCACACAGACACGGCCTGCGTCTCTCACTCTGATGTGAGGTGGCTGGACAGCAGTGGTGATTTTAAAGACTGAGGGATGGAAGTGGAGAGTTTGGGACAGGAGCCCATCGCTAGGAGACATCTTGTGTCTGCAGTTCCGCATGTGAAATTAAGCATACATGTATTTCCAGCACTTAGGGGTTCAGTGTCTTGCTCAAGGACACTTCAACATGGTCACCGGGGGAAGTGAGGATCAAACCAGCGACCCTTCGGTTGCCAGACCGCCACTCCACCTCTGAGCCACGCCGCCCATGTATTTCCATGTAATCTAGAATTTTATACAGGGAGAGGAGGGCATGGCTTTTAAGGACTCCAATATGGAAATTATAGCCGTTTTCCTGCAAAAGCAACGTCCTACACACACTGAGGTATTTGTGTAGAGTACTTTCATGGAAAAAGAGAGAGCTAATTTTTCTCTCTAGTAAACAGATCTGCTCACAGCATAGCGACTTCTCCCTGTGTTACACCACACAGTCGAGTTTGCTGGCCTCATTCTGCAAACAGGCAACAAACAGCACAGAAAACATGACCTCCCTGGCAAAGGACATAATGTAATAAAATAAAGTCAGCTCAAAGGAAATCTTTATTAGCATGAACATTTTTTTAAATAAAATATATGAACTTTCAATATGTTTTACTCAGCTGAAAATCTCCCAGGACTCGTACGGCTCCACGTAGCTGGAGCTTCACCGCCAGGATAGAACTGATAGTTTTGCTTTGGTTGAGCAGTTTTCTCCAGAAGACTCTGGGCTTTCTGTCTTTTATGTGCAATGAACACATTCTTGACATGCTGACAGGAGAGAAAATGCAATATGGAAGTGAAATCTGCTGACCTGAACAAATGTGAACTCCTGCCAGTTCAGGGAATTTCCAACAGAAGGCAAAGAGGTAATAGCCAGCAGAGTGAGGACTCCAAATCCCAGAATCCCACAGGACAGGTACAGGTCAGACCTCCACACCTGCTGCTCTACCCAAGCATTTTCAATACCAGCTTTCACCTTAAAAGAGAGGAGGGCTGGATTTAGAACATCATGATGTCATAGTGAAGTTGACATTGTTGTACATTCCAGGGGAAAACGTCCATGTGAGCAAAAAAACAAGCAAACTGAGCTTTC
Source organism: Aulostomus chinensis (assembly GCF_037954235.1). Lineage (NCBI taxonomy): Eukaryota > Metazoa > Chordata > Actinopteri > Syngnathiformes > Aulostomidae > Aulostomus > Aulostomus chinensis. The sequence goes on from NC_141331.1 coordinate 26,487,270, forward strand.
TGAGGCCTCAGTGACCTTTGAAAGGGTTAGCTTGGCAGCTACTCCCATCTGTGTGGCTACAGTATTAGTGCTAGCTTTGCAGCTACTCCCATCTGTGTGGCTACAGTATTAGTGCTAGCTTGGCAGCTACTCCCATCTGTGTGGCTACAGTATTAGTGCTAGCTTGGCAGCTACTCCCATCTGTGTGGCTACAGTATTAGTGCTAGCTTGGCAGCTACTCCCATCTGTGTGGCTACAGTATTAGTGCTAGCTTGGCAGCTACTCCCATCTGTGTGGCTACAGTATTAGTGCTAGCTTGGCAGCTACTCCCATCTGTGTGGCTACAGTATTAGTGCTAGCTTGGCAGCTACTCCCATCTGTGTGGCTACAGTATTAGTGCTAGCTTGGCAGCTACTCCCATCTGTGTGGCTACAGTATTAGTGCTAGCTTGGCAGCTACTCCCATCTGTGTGGCTACAGTATTAGTGCTAGCTTGGCAGCTACTCCCATCTGTGTGGCTACAGTATTAGTGCTAGCTTGGCAGCTACTCCCATCTCTGTGGCTACAGTATTAGTGCTAGCTTGGCAGCTACTCCCATCTCTGTGGCTACAGTATTAGTGCTAGCTTGGCAGCTACTCCCATCTGTGTGGCTACAGTATTAGTGCTAGCTTGGCAGCTACTCCCATCTGTGTGGCTACAGTATTAGTGCTAGCTTGGCAGCTACTCCCATCTGTGTGGCTACAGTATTAGTGCTAGCTTGGCAGCTACTCCCATCTGTGTGGCTACAGTATTAGTGCTAGCTTAGCAGCTACTCCCATCTGTGTGGCTACAGTATTAGTGCTAGCTTGGCAGCTACTCCCATCTGTGTGGCTACAGTATAAGTGCTAGCTTGGCAGCTACTCCCATCTGTGTGGCTACAGTATTAGTGCTAGCTTGGCAGCTACTCCCATATGTGTGGCTACAGTATTAGTGCTAGCTTGGCAGCTACTCCCATCTGTGTGGCTACAGTATTAGTGCTAGCTTGGCAGCTACTCCCATCTGTGTGGCTACAGTATTAGTGCTAGCTTGGCAGCTACTCCCATCTGTGTGGCTACAGTATAAGTGCTAGCTTGGCAGCTACTCCCATCTGTGTGGCTACAGTATTAGTGCTAGCTTGGCAGCTACTCCCATATGTGTGGCTACAGTATTAGTGCTAGCTTGGCAGCTACTCCCATCTGTGTGGCTACAGTATTAGTGCTAGCTTAGCAGCTACTCCCATCTGTGTGGCTACAGTATTAGTGCTAGCTTGGCAGCTACTCCCATCTGTGTGGCTACAGTATTAGTGCTAGCTTGGCAGCTACTCCCATCTGTGTGGCTACAGTATTAGTGCTAGCTTGGCAGCTACTCCCATCTCTGTGGCTACAGTATTAGTGCTAGCTTGGCAGCTACTCCCATCTCTGTGGCTACAGTATTAGTGCTAGCTTGGCAGCTACTCCCATCTCTGTGGCTACAGTATTAGTGCTAGCTTGGCAGCTACTCCCATCTGTGTGGCTACAGTATTAGTGCTAGCTTGGCAGCTACTCCCATCTGTGTGGCTACAGTATTAGTGCTAGCTTGGCAGCTGCTCCCATCTGTGTGGCTACAGTATTAGTGCTAGCTTGGCAGCTACTCCCATCTCTGTGGCTATAGTATTAGTGCTAGCTTGGCAGCTACTCCCATCTGTGTGGCTACAGTATTAATGCTAGCTTGGCAGCTACTCCCATCTGTGTGGCTAAAGTGTTAGCGTCTATGCGGCGGCTTTGACATTGTTAGGGGAGGGTTACCAGCTATGTTGGTGTGCATTAATGTTCCAGCAGTCGCTGATGCTGACAGCGGAACCATTTGTCAAGGAGCTTATGGGTACGTCAGTGCCGACCCAAACACGAGAACGTACCAGTTAATGCAGGTGTACTGCTGTTTTACCGGGGAGAACTAAGTAAGCTCCTGTTACTCAGCTGAACTCCTGACCCATAGCACTCATTCTCTCCAACGCTAGCACGTACATTAGCACACTGTAACACTTGACTCAGCAAGGACAGTGCTTGGGTCTGTTCTTTCAGCTGATCGGTGCTCACCTGCTGGTAAGCAGAGTTCAACAGTGAGTAGCCTGCAGCCTTCCTGAGGGTCAGACACACACTGTAGATAGCGTGGAGTCCAGCACACAGGAAGCTCAGCAGGCCGAGCTGCTTCCGCCGGCACAACCAGTGATCCAGCCAGCCAGGAAACCTCCTGTACTTTGTTCCCCTGCACAGCTGAAGGACGGCGGCCACCAGACCTGAGGAAACACAGGACATTCACATCCAAGTGTGAGGCAATCAAAGTTAGGCTGCGATGGAGAAAAATGTGAGGTTGGGTAACGCATTAAGTAGAGATCGAAACCCATTTGGCAGAACTTCACATGAAGATATCACAGCACACAAATCTGAAAAACAGATCATATCAAGGCAGTGGATTTCTTAAAACCAGATTATTTTTGCTTTGCCACTGAGGTCCAGACCAAGATATCAGCACAGCATAATAGAGGTCTTCCTCTGGCTTTTTATTTTCATTGCACCTCTGTTTTTATTGAACAGCTCTCCCTGCAGACAGACTAGCACATCACCAGTCTCCTACGTTGGTTAGTGTGTGTGTGTGTGTGTGTGTTAAAGATGTACTGTGACCGCACTTTGTTGTGCACGTTTCATCTCAGTTGTCACATTCTGTTGCGCAGTGAATGAATGCATAATTAATTTACACCCCTCTCCTATAAAAAGGGTCTTTTTCTTCTTCAGTTACACCGACATTGTGACGTAGCGGAAGTGATTTAAATAAATGAGGCAACAATCACAGAATCGTGACAGCCGACGTGAAATTAGTTTGCGTTTTGGTGGTCAGGAAAGTTTTTTTTTTTTCTCCTGAAAAAAACTGCATGCTGATGCTGCAAATGGTGGAGATGCGACTTCTGACGGCTGCCAACAATGATCAATATATTTAGTCAACAAAATATCTGCTGTGCTGTGTTGAATCGCTTGACTGTCAGAGAGACTCCACCCACAGAGACATGAAACTACCCATCAGGTACCAAAGTCGGACAGAACTGAGGGCTGTGGAGCAGAACGATCAGACACTTGGGGACAAAACTGGTCTTCGGTGCATGTTAGTATCAAAGGTAAGAGCTGCAGTTCCCAACAATCACTAACAGCTCACGCAAAAGAGAACTGATGTGTTGAGCGGTGTGATCAGTACCCGGCAGGTAGACCAGGGCCAGAGTGACCAGCGCCACTGCCGGCAGTGTCTCATTCACCGCCACCAGGGGGAGCTGGTAGAAGTTGTTCTCTCCGTGATCCAGGTACGGCAGCAGTATGCGCCTCAGGAAGTTGTATCCATAAAAGAAGAGAAAAAGAAAGAAAGTGGCCAAGACAGGGCCTCCCCAGGAGGGAAAGAGGAGGAGCGGGACTTCCTCAATGTCCCGAGAACAGCACAAACCCCCAACGTCCACGGGACAGAGGCCGAGGCGATGGGCCAGCTGGATCACTGCGGCTTTAGAGTCGGAGCAGTCGCTGCAGATCAGCACCTGGGGGAGGGGAGACGCATCCTCCTTCAATGTCCTTGCTCTGATTTAGAGGTCAAATCTTTGACATTTCATTGGGACGTCACATGAATTCCATCATGACACACCCACAACTCCCACCTGAGCAAACCCCAGTACAAATTAAAACATTTCAATAGGGTTAATGCACACTTGCTGAGACGTTTAGGGACTGAAGGAACAAAGGTCAGAGGACAGGTCAACCTCCACCTCACCTGCTTGCTTCCATCAGAGTTTCCTGTCTGCAGCGCCCAGGCAGAAACCACATTGAAGCCCTTCACCACGCTGCTCTTGGGGAACAGCTCAGCCAGCCTCTCTGCGTTGGACTGCTGGCTATGCAGCTGGCTTGCATTGCTGACATCCACCAGTACTTTCCCAGCCAGCTGCTCCCTCAGCCTCAGCAGGCTCCCGTAGTGCTCGGGGTAGACTGCAACGAACACCACCCTCTCTGCACCGTCTACGGCTTCCTGCTGAGTTTGCACTTCCACCCCATCAGGAAACAGGCTGCTGGCCACACGCCGAGGGTCACGGCTACCCACCACCACCCTGAACCCTGAGGCCACCAGTCGGATTGCCAGGGAGCGGGAGAAGTCTCCTGAGCCGATGACACCGATCACAGGACCTGGGAGGCCCCTGGGCAGCAGCTCGGGGCTGTCGGAGGCCGAACCAGGCAGCAAGGGGGTCTTGATGTCACTCTGCATGCTGGTCAGCTGGAGAGGAAGATCCAGACTGTCAGAATTTAACAAGACACTCAGTCTCATGCTTGTAAATGTGTTGTAAAGGTTGTTTTGTCGTGTCAGGGTCACTTTGTGTCATGTTTCAAAATTAATCATTGACACAAACTCTGATCCGGTCACAAGCAGGACTGTAGATGGGGAAGCACCTGCCACCAGAACAATCACATCTCTGCATAGCGACACCCACCTAGAGAACCTCTAAGGGACTTGATTACTTCATTACTGCAACATTTTAGGGCGTTTATATTCAGCTCACCTGCTTTGTTACCTCATTCTGCTTGCATCACTTATTGCAATGCAGTTTTTTAAACAGTCCTACTTATATATTGTATTATATATTATATATATTGTCTCTGTCACAAGGATTTCTTCTTGATGACCTTTAAATGATAGAGACTGGATGCCGAGAATCAAAGTTGAAGTTGAATGTTTCTTGTACAAGGAGCAAACACGTGAGGTCACAGAGAGAAGCCTCACGTTGGAGGTTAACAGTTGGGTTGAAGCACCTCACCACCGGGCCTCTCTGCTTCCTCCCGTCAACACAGACACGTTCCACAGATATCATCACACACCTTCCCAGCCCTCGAAGTCACAGCCAGCTCAAGATCCTTAAATCAAGGTGGCGTCTTCCTGATCCATCTCTCGACCCTCTATGACCCCACGAACCTCTGCAATGCTGGCCTCCCGCCGTGACTCTTACCTGAGTTTATATCGAGGGAAACTGCAGGAGGAACCAGAAACCCTGTCATGGCACATGAGAGGAACCTTTAGAACATATCTAGTTCATGTTCTGAAGGTTCCTGTCATGGCAGATGAGAGGAACCTTTAGAACATATCTAGTTCATGTTCTAAAGGTTCCTGTCATGGCACATGAGAGGAACCTTTAGAACATATCTAGTTCATGTTCTGAAGGTTCCTGTCATGGCAGATGAGAGGAACCTTTAGAACATATCTAGTTCATGTTCCGAAGGTTCCTGTCATGGCACATGAGAGGAACCTTTAGAACATATCTAGTTCATGTTCTAAAGGTTCCTGTCATGGCAGATGAGAGGAACCTTTAGAACATATCTAGTTCATGTTCTGAAGGTTCCTGTCATGGCACATGAGAGGAACCTTTAGAACATATCTAGTTCATGTGATCCCGCTGGTGGCGTTTCCTCAGCGCAGCGTCTTACGGAGCTCCTACTGATTTTATGGTCCATGTTGTTGTTTTGCTGGCGCTTTCTTCATGATTTGCTTTTACTGGGTGAAGTTCTTGGTGATACAACACGGTTGTAAGAAAAGTTAGACATCACTAAAGTTTGACTGATGTATCAAATGACTTCTACCTAATAAACGGAGTCAGAATCCAAGCTACTATAACTGAAAGACCCCACAAGGCACACATGAACGACGACGTGAAGGACTGACACCACTGTCACGACAGCGGCTGAGCTGAGGCTCCCGGGGCCGCCTCCTGGACGGGTCTGAGAGCCAAAGACACTCCTGAGCGGTAAAAGCAGCCTCTAAATGTCACGAGTGTTTAGACATGAAGTTCTAGAACCGGACCTCTTCGAGGCTTCCACGACGATCACATGTACCTGAAGATGTGACACGAAGCCGGGGATCAAGACCTGCTCGCTGTCCTCATGGTTGTTGTCGCCCAGTCTGGAGGACACGGATGAGCTCGGGTTGTGAAAGCGTGTCTATGACGTAATAGGTGCCCCGCCCATTGATGCAACCTTCAGGTACTCATAGTGAAATCGGAATTCTTTACAGCTTTGTAACTACACTTACAATTTAGCCAAGACTTGAAGTGAATTGTGTATATATTATATTTATAGCATGATCCGAATACTTGCTTGAGGTCCTCTGACGCATGTCCATGTTACGCTGTCATTACATTTTCAAAAGAATATGTTTATCTCACTTCTCTCAAGTTGAAGAACACACTTTTCAATATCCTGGACACACGTCTCACTCAAAGTGTGTTTTTATGGCAGGGTTTGCTTATAAGCATCCATATAGAATGTGATTTATATCAAATGTCAACGGTGACATGGCCTCCTGCTTGCTGTGTTTCTGTCTCCATACGTGAACGATTGATGCGCCTAACATCGGCGTATAAAGGCAATATGTCCGTTGGTCCGTGAACGCGTCACAGCTGTCAGCAAGTGATAATGTCTGCGCCCTGCGCGTTTGTGTGCGTCTCTGTGCTGATAACGCAAAATGTTTAATAACAGCGAAGCCACACAGAGGAAGGGCTCTGACTGCGTGTCACGTCATTGCATGCCAGAATGAAAAGAAAAGAAATGAAATGAAATCTAATGAACTTCTACTTCTTTCCTCCACTGGGAGTCAGTCTCCACCAGCAGGACACAGGGAGGCGCTGGGGCGCCGAGGAAGACGCGGCCTGCTCCACCAGACACTGCGACTTTGTTAAAGTGTTCTCAGAACACGAGTAAAAGCTTCGTGAAAAGGTGACGAGTCATCAGTGAGAACAGCGCCTGAGTGGCCAGGTTGTCCAGAACCGCTGTGGATCAAACCGGAAGCACTTTTGGTGCCAGATGTAGTTTTTCACAGCGTGAGGAATTTGACTGATTATTGCAAACCAACCAAAACAGAGATGTACAGGTGAGGTCATGAAAGTTATACTGAATTATTTGAAGAAATAAATGTAGTAGGAAAAGATAATTACTGATGAATGCAATAGGATTATTGACAGATGGGACAGAGGAAGTGCTATGCAGCTAACAGGTGTGTTACCATTCAGGGTGTAACAGCTGTCAGCATCTTTATCCAGATAGTCGACCTGAAGTGGGCGTGGCCTCGACAGGACAGCTTTGTTTTGTTTTCAAATCTAAGGGTTAAAGAACCAAACCCCTGAGGCACTGAACCATCAGACACGGTCGCCGCCGCGGCTTCAAACCGACATCAGTTTAATCTGTGTGGCTGGAAACCTGAATCAGGAGAAATAAACTAGTTTTATTATGAATGGAAACGGGAGAGTGCTTTCATGTTTGGCTAATTATATCATAGTTCTGCTGTTCTTCCAAAGACCCTTCAGACTTTAATGAACTGAAACGTCCCTCGATAAGCGAAGTGACCACTGGCAGACCAGAGCTTTTGTCTCTGAGAGGGCAAGAATGAGACAGCGTCAGAGATGCAGGACACTAAAAAATAAGACCCTGACTGCGTCACTGTCTGTTCCTGTCCTGTGACCTCATCTATACAGAGCACGAGGAAGCTGCTGAGCTGAACTGTGACGACCGTGAGAGCCGGAGTCATTGCACAGATTTACACACACACTTACCACTATGGACAGGACGAGGTGGCCGAGTGGTTAAGGCGATGGACTGCTAATCCATTGTGCTCTGCATGCGTGGGTTCGAATCCCATCCTCGTCGAAGGTAGACTTTGTCTTCTCTGTTATGTTAAGAGGGTAACTGCAGCATTTTGCCGGAAAATGTGACTTAATAGAGGATTCGACAAGTGAAAAGTCTAAAATGATCTCTGGGTGGATGATAAACATCTGAGGTGGGAGCGGCAAGATCTGCTTGAACCTCCTCCTCCTTGAAGGGGATGAGAATCTTCTTCCTCCAACTGGCTCGCTAAACTCAGCTGGATCATGATGTCCAACAGATGGACATCAGAGGCTCTCAGCGGCCCTGAGCAGGGTCCCAGTTATGGTGGTAATGGAGACATCACAAGGGGTGTGTTCACATTCACAGACAGGCCTTGTGGTCCTGAGCCACAGAAACTAACCCTGGGGATGGACATCTTTTGGGTCCTGAGTGGAGGGTTGTCTTGTTGGACCGCTCACATCTCAAACTGGGACAGCAGATTCCTTTTCAATGAAATACTGGGGATTTTAAAACAAAAAGCAGGTCAATGAATGTCAGATGGAGACGAGGTGGCCGAGTGGTTAAGGCGATGGACTGCTAATCCATTGTGCTCTGCACGCGTGGGTTCGAATCCCATCCTCGTCGTAATTAAATGTTTAGTTTACGCTGCCAATGTGAGAGGAAACCAGCCAACCAACCATAACTAAAGAAAAGACAACGTGCTGCATGACAATTCATTGTACAAAAACCCCAAATGTTGTTCAGTCGTCGTCGTCCAATTGCAAGCTGCAGTGTAAAAACTCCCAAAGGAAATGATGAGGTGGCTGAGTGGTTAATGTGATGAACTGCCAATCCACTGAGCTCTGCACGCGTCGGTTTGAATCCCATCCTTGTCTTAAGCAGGGTACTCTCCTCGCAGATATGCAGAAACCTGAGGACCCTGCCTTAAAAGTAATTTATTAGGATTTCATGTACACTGCTTTTTCCTCCTCAGCACAGGAAAAAAGTTCAAATTTTTCTAAATCTAGCAGCACTGAAGTCTCACCAATCAGGAATGACAAATGCATTCTTTAGTTTTCTTTGGACTTGGAACACATTCATCTATTCAGGAAGAGTGTGACTCTTCACACAACCGTCCTCTGATTAAGAGAGGAAGCCAGGCCATCGGCACTCGGCCACAAGCTGGGTAAGAACAACGTGCACGGAGGCAGGAAGTGCAAAGGGGAAAACAGAGGGAATTGGAGAACATGCACGACAGAGACAAAGACTGATTTGAAGAAAATGTAGTTTCTATTAGGTAAAGGAAGATTGAGGAGTATCCAAAGGTTGCCGGAACAATTCCCCCCGATCAGAGAGAACCTGAAGCCTTCTGTGTCATCTTTAGTCCTGAGATAAACTCATGTGTTAGTGTAACCATTGACATTGTTGTGGCTCCATAAAACATAGATTAAACCCCAAATTACAGACCTGGTAGTTTTTTCCCCTGCAGGAGCAGTGTGGCCGCCCACTGCTCCTCTACCTGTATATTATGCTCCTGGATGAGGGACATTCCACTGGGCTCAGCCAGCTGCAGTGCAGCGTGTCAGAGGAGGGGGTGCCTTCCTCTGTGGGCATCACACTGATCGGGATGTGAATCAGCTGATTGCCACAGAATCACAGACCTTTTGCTGCTCCTTTTCATGGCTTAAAAGCAAAATGAGGAATAAGTCAAGTCAGTTTTATTTGTGTGGCCCCAAACCCCAACCAAAGTTCTGTCCTGACTCTGTCCAAGTAGAGCAGGTCCAGCACCTCCCTCCTTCAATGAACCTCCACCCAACAATTCTCCATCAGCAAGCACATCCTGCAACAGCAGCCACCAGAACCTTCCTTTACCAGCAGGAAGGTGGAGCAGATCCACGATCAGTGGGGACGGAGAGACAGCAGGAGAGCAGGACAGAGACAAAGACAGAGAATGGAGGAAGACAGAGAGACAGAAGGAGAGAGAGGGACAGAGATAAAGAGAGAGAGAAAGGAGGAGAGACTGATGGACAGAGACAAAGACAGAGAATGGAGGAAGACAGAGAGACAGAAGGAGAGAGAGGGACAGAGACAAAGAGAGAGAGAGAGGAGGAGAGACTGATGGACAGAGACAAAGACAGAGAATGGAGGAAGACAGAGAAACAGAAGGAGAGAGAGGGACAGAGATAAAGAGGGAGAGAAAGAAGGAGAGACTGATGGACAGAGACAAAGACAGAGAATGGAGGAGGACAGAGAGACAGAAGGAAAGAGAGGGACAGAGATAAAGAGAGAGAGAAAGGAGGAGAGACTGATGGACAGAGACAAAGACAGAGAATGGAGGAGGACAGAGAGACAGAAGGAAAGAGAGGGACAGAGATAAAGAGGGAGAGACAGGAGGAGAGACTGATGGACAGACGGGGACGTGAGCAGGTGGAGCTATGGGTGCAGCTGGAGCCTCTTTAGGTCTGGAGCCTCCTCCAGCAGCACCAGGATCTGGGATGAGGGGAGAAGAAGAGGAGTTAGGAACACGTCTGAGGACAGGAGGAGGAGACAGTAGCCCAGTGCATCATGGGAGATCCCAGCAGTCTGAGCCAATAGCAGCAGATCTAAGGGCCAGCCTAAGCAGTCCTGACTATAAGCCTGATCAACAGGAAGGTCTTAAGACTGCTCTTAAACCTAGAGAGGGGGTCTGGGTCCTGGACTGAAACTGCGAGACGGTTCCACAGGAGGGGAGCCTGATAGCTGAAGGCTCTGGCTCCATTCTACTGTTAGAACTCGAGGAACCAGCAGGAACCCTGCATCCTGGGAGTGAAGGGTTCTAGCTGGATCATAGGGGACTAGGAGCTCTGTCAGGGATGAAGGAGCCTGACTGTTGAGGACTTTGATGGTAGAAGAAGAATTTTAAATTCTGTTCTGAATCTGACAGGGAGCCATGCAGAGAAGCCAGTCCAGGAGAGACCTGGTCTCTGCTACCAGTTCATACTGGATCATGCTTTGTCTGCTCACAGTCCTTCCTTAAGAGTCAAACTTGGGTTGTGGAGGTGAAAGTGCTGAATGCTACAGCCACAAAACCATCAGGGAGTGGTGAGAGAAATCAGATCCACCCATGAGAGGGAAGGAGAGGCTGTGTCCTCATTACCACCCTGCTTTCTCCAGGACACTTTAACCTCTTCTGTTGTTCATCAGGAGAGACTCTGTTCATGTTGTTCAACATGTTCGCAGTGGAAGAAACGGCAGCAGCACCCTCTTTCCAGGTCCTGGTTAAAGCTCGAGAACCCTTCACCTCAGGGCTAAAGGCTTCAGAACCTTATGGAGTGCAATGCTGTTGCTTTGACAGGCTGCAAAGATAGCAATGACCTATTGCTTTCTTCCTTAGCCTGCTAGCTCACTTGAAGCATGCTAACATTAGCCTGTTTTTGTTCGCACCATGTACCATGCAAATACAGGAGAAAAAAGATCAGTCTCCAAGTGTGGTGACTTAAAGACACCAGTGTAACGATCCTCCCCAGGCAGAGGTGCTCGTACTGAGTTGGCAGCCATTTACGGCATCAGGATGTCACAGGGGCTCACAGGAAGAAGGTCCCAGCTTCAACCCCTGGCCCTGTCTGTGTACAGCCTTTATCCAGGTGCTCAGGGTTCCCCCACCATCATTAGAACCCCCACCTTCAGCTGCTGATGACCAAGGCACTGGCGACAGGACTGGGGTTTGTTCCTGAGCACCAAACATGGCTGCTCCTGGCTCTGTAAAAGCACATTTCTGTGAATCAATGTATAATAGCAAAAAAAGACAGTCCCAGATGCTGATATTCATGATGAATGACACCGTTATTCATTCCATTAGAATCGCTGTTATTATAAATTGAACATGGAGGCTTTCACTTAGCATTTCTTGAACCCACCCACTAGTCCAATCAGTGCCCACCCACTCATATCACAAAAGACATGTGACACTTTGAGGGATTTGTGGCAGCTTTGTAGGACACAGACAGCAGAATCCTGATGGTAATGTCAGGTCGGAAAAGATGCGTGATCTGGAATTCAAGTTGATGCTCCAATTTGGCAGATTTGTCTCAACTGACAGTTGGGCAACGACTGCGACGGTGCTTGGTTTATTGTTGCGAGAGATGCGTTTCTTCATCACATCTCAAACGCATGCAAGGAGACGGCGTGACGCTGGAGCAATGATGAACTGATTAATGATCCTCATCAGCAAATCATCTTCAGCTGTTGATTCATTTGGAGTAGAGGTACTCCTGCATCCTGCTGGTGTGCTGATGCCCTGCGTGTGTGCGTGTGTGTGTGTGTGTGTGTGTGCGTGTGTGTGTGCGTGTGTGTGTGTGCGTGTGTGTGTGTGCGCGTGTGTGTATACACTCATAGAATGTGAGGTAGCAGGGATTTATTTAATATTATATGTTCTATTTCAGGGTTCAGCAATTAAGTTTGGCGCAGTCTGCAGATCAGAGCATCAGATTAGCAAAACAAGGCTAATCAAAGGCTAACAGATAAAATACAGTTGTGGAGGTCATGTAATTGCATGGGTTACTGTGGTTTAATGTCTGGATTTGAGCTGCAATAAGAAGTACAATGTATAGATAATGAGGTGAGTGTCCTTATCAACCAGCGACATGACAAACTATATAAGACACGCGTGTGTGGGAGATGCTGTGTGTGGGGTAGTGTTTTAGTTTGCCCTCCCCTTGTAATGAAGAATATCTGTGTATTATCTTAATTTTGACACGGATTAACTGCTTGCTTGTCAGGCATTGTAGTCTTATTTGTTCCAATAATCATTTTACAGACTTTATTGTCTGAATTATATTTCTTGGCATCACCACTCCATTTTTCTTTGTATTTTTCATTGTGTGCTGAGGGGAGTTAGTTAAATGTTGCCAGAGAATAAGAGAAACATGTATTTATCGAAAAGTGTGAAGGGGAAAGTTGACATCCTCTACCCACAGGCCACTCCCACTCTCCCATCTAACACATGAAAATATTGCTGTCATTAGGATCAATTATTTATTGATAAATGTGACAAATGTCATGAACAATGTTGGGGGCTCCTCCAGGCCATGATGAGCACTCCTCCGACTTTCAGGAGAATTTTTCTACCAAACAGACAAGCACATTTCTCTCCAGTTGTCATACATACAACACAATGTATAATTTTTAACCACACTGGAATGAGAGGACATGACACATCAGTTATGAGTCACTATCGTCATGAGTGGAAGCAGCAACTCAGGCCAGTCATGCCCAGGGAGGAAACCAACGCTGCCCCCAGCGATCTCACTCAGCTCCTGGTCATAGGGAAGTGGGACTGCACCTTGGGGTCACTCATGGAACTGCAAGGTATTTCATCCTCCTACATACGATGTAATTTTATAAATCGTCTAAGCTTTCAGCCAATTATGTGACCTGCTCAGTTGGTCGGATGAGCCAACACGTTTCTCAACAACATGAGCCTCCACCCGAGTGCTCACTGGCTGAACATGGAAGAGTACAGGAGACACATTTAGTCACTGGAACTGAAGCCTTTTATGAAATCCTGACCTTTTCCTTTCATTCTGTGCTTATGGGACACCTTTGGGATCCAGCGCGGTGAACTGGAACAGGACCTGCGGGCGACTCTGTTCTCACACTAATCTGCATTGTAAAACAGGACCTGACGGGCAAATATTCCTGCGAAGGTGAACGAGGCTCTGACGTGGTGGTACACTGACCCACTGCTACTGTCTGTAGTTTGAGGAGGGATGGTGGAGGTTTCCCTGCATCATGTCAGTCATGTGACTATCCAGATTATGTTTGGCCTGCGCAGTCGTTTCCGTGAATGATAGCGTAAGAATTAATTGGTGTGGAGGGAGATTGCAATGGTCATTAAGATTTTAGCCCAGTGTTGCAGGAGTTTGACTGATTATCAGTAAAAAAACCAAAACAAGGATGAACCCTTTTAGCCCTGATGAAGACGAAGGACTCCTTGATGTTTGGGTTTGAGCAATGCATTTTTTTCTCTTTAAACTAGATTTTAGCGGTGTTAAATATCAAGCTGCTGTTTTTAGGGACAGTGTGGCTTGGAGAACGGCGGCCATCTAGTTTGAAAGAGAAACAGAGGTTCTCACGGTGAGTCTGCTTCCATGGTGACTCCTTAATCAGGTCTCTATGTGGAGGAAAATTTAATCACAGTACAAGTTTTTTTTTTTAGGTTTTTTTTTTTACATGGAGTTTAACAAGTGAAATCGTGATAACAAATATGAAATTGGCTTTTTAAATTCAAAGATGGTGTCTCACTAATGGGAAGATTGTGGTTTCACAAAATGTAGAATACCAACACCACCCAGATCCTGGACAACATGATCTTGGGGGCAGAGGGTGAGACAAAACTGTCAGGTGAAGGAGTTCCTCCCAGTCACTGTGGGCCAGTAGGTCAGGTGACATCACAGTGGCTGAGATGACTGAGATGACAGAGATGGCAGGGATGACAGTTGATAGTTGTCATTTATGAGACTAACTTGGTGATTCATACAAATACATCCACTCAGGACACCTGCAGACAACCAGACTCAGGGGCTTTCTTCTTCTGCTGGTGTGACGGTGGTTTGGAGAATCAGGAGTTGAAAGACGATCATGAGTAATAGAGAATTTGTTCCATTTGGGAACACCAATCAACCTCAACCAGTCAATCCTCCTGGGTTATGGTTCGATATGGATCACCCTCAACCAGTTGATCCAGCTTGGTTATGGTTCGATACGGATCACCCTCAAGCAGACAACCTTGCGGAGTTGTGGTTGAATACCAATCAGCCTCAATCAGTTGATCCTGCTGAAGTGGGGTTTGACACGGATCACCCTCAACCAGTTGATCCAGCTTGGTTATATTTCGACACGGATCACCCTCAAGCAGACAACCATGCGGAGTTGTGGTTGAATACCAATCAACCTCAGTCAGTTGACCCTCAACCAGCTGAACCTGCTGGGTTATGGTTCCATGTGGATCAAAGATCACCAGTTCAACCTCAACCCCCTCACCCTCAACCAGTTGATCCTGTTGGGTTGTGGTTCAATACGGATCACACTCAACCAGTTCACCCTCAACAAGTTCACCCTCAACCAGTTCACACTTCACCATTTCAGACCTCACCAGTACACCCTCAACAAGTTCACCCTCAACTAGTTCACACCTCAACAGTTCACACCTCACCAGTACACACTTCACCTTTTCAACCTCAACAGGTTGAACCTGCTGGGCTACAGTTCAACATGGAAAACCCTCAACCAGTTAATCCCCAATCAGTTCACCCTCAACCAGATGACCCTCCTGGTTTCTGGTTCACTAATTACCACCCTCAGCCAGTGGCAGGTCAGGACAGAGGCTACTATGGGAACATCCAGATGGGATATGGTCCCGGTGCTGCCACCGCTGCACCCATCTGGACCCACAACCATCTACAGCCTCATCAGCATGGACAGCTCTTTCCTCTCAATAGACAGACAGGTGCTGTCATCAATGTCCACCACTGGCCACATCACGCAGCAGCTGCCAACCCCCCCGCTGCCCCACCACCCCCCATCAATGGACCTGTCCGTGCCCTGCGTGCAGTTGGAATGATGGGAGGAAAGGTTGTGTACAGGGTTGTACCAACAGAAGCTGCACCAGCCACAGCTACTCCACCAAGAACAAACAAAATAACCAGAAAGAGAAAGGCTAAAGTCCAGCAGCCTTACAAGGACTCGTACGTGAAGAAGCCTTTGAACGCTTACATGATCTTCGTGGGGGAGCAGAGGGAGAACGTCAAGAACGAGCTCAACGTTCGAGACAATCGTGTCATTAGTGAAGTCTTGGGGGAGAAGTGGAGGGCCCTTCCTGAAGAAGTGAGGGCTAAATACTTTGAGCAAGCAGCAGCTGCCAGGAAACTCCACGCAGAGAAGCATCCCGACTGGACCTGCAAAATTAACTACGGCAGAATGAAGAGGAAGAGAGACTGGAAAAGCTCCTAAACCCAAGACAAGGATCTGAACTGTAACCCAGCAACCCTGCATGTGGTTGCTGTAGCGGCACTGTAGTCTTAATCTGAACAGTTCTGAAGCAACAGAACACAAAGCATGGCTAAGAAAGAGATGCTTTGAATGCAGTTTTAAGAATTAAACTGAAGTGAATGTCCCATATATTTTCAGATGTTTGGTTTGTGTATTAAAGTTGGGTTCTAAGAATGTTTCTTCAAGACGAGTGAGCCTTTAAATAAACCGGTTTATCCCAGGCACTGAAGGAGGCTGAAAAATGACAAACACATTACTTGCTACCAAAAGATGGTGTTTATCACATGTAAAAGCTATAATATGAGTCTTTGGCTCTTTGACTCCATAAGAACATCATCTTAGAGCAGCTGCGAGAAAGATCCCCCCATGGAGTCCAGACGCTGGAGCTGATGGCGGTGAAAGATGTGAATGGATGAGATTTGTAGCAGACGACGGGATCAGTGAGGCTGGGAGGACCTCAGACTCAGAGAGACTTTAATGACCCCGAGGGAAAAAGAAAACTGGGTGCTAATGGGGAGGAGACTGAGCAGTAAGCAAGACACGTATTTTAGAAGACCTCAGCAACATGATTGGACAGCAACGACAGTGTATTGCTGTCCTATTGGATAACTTTTATCGGTGGGACACTCCCGTATCACATGTAAGAAGGTCCCAGTTACATTCAAGGGAAAGAATCTGCATTTTGGTGACAGGATTTCTAAGGAATTAAGAGTGTTTGGAGGACAAAACTAAAGTGGATTCGTTGAGGATTTGAGCGACAGGATGGAAAGAGAATATTTTACCCAGATAATATGTAGCTGTGGGCCAAAATTTAAAGATTGAGTGGGAGGCAGTTGAGATGACTTTTTTTGTAACACATCTTTGTATAATACAGTTTTCAGTACTTTAGAACAGCTGATATTTCTTCAATATAAAAAACTAAAGGATGATTTGGTGAGTGAGACCATCAGAACCCACAGGCCCGATCAGATATAAGAGAAACAAAGTTGCTGGTAAATTTTTAATTTCTCTCAGGACTGTAAACGTTCTTGAACCATTCACATCCACGGTGTATTGCATGATTGAAGTTTGACACCTTGACATCACGTTTGAGCACATCATCATTTTACTGAGCCGACAATGAACACATCACAACCACAGCTCCTGCACTGAGAGAAAAATATACACAAAGTGTCTGACGCCATTATGATGGATGGACTTAGAAGGCATTGGAAGATAGCAATAGCTTATGTGACAACATGAATGAACATAGCCTACAGTTCCACAACATTGCTAGAAAAAAAACAAACATTTGAAGTGAAGAAAATCATTCCAGTTCCTGTAAATGTTCTACGATGCCGGATATATTGACTCTGAACCAGGTCTTACCTGAGACCTGGCACCTGAGTCTAGTTATGACCCTGGAAAGTCATCTTCTTGAAGTTGAATGAAGTTTCTGAGTTCTGGCTTCTTCCAGATCTCCTTCCGTTGCTCCTTGTAGATCTCAAGTGGTTTTTGTTTGACAGGAGTTATAATACACTGTCAGATAACCGAATCAATGTAATTGATTTTCTTTGTGTACTTATACCTTTTTGGGTACTTTTTAATATCTGTCATTTTACTTTTACTTCAGTATTTTTTTTTTAAGTAACAGTTCTTTGCTACATTTTAAATCGATTCCGTTACAGAGTAAAATTAATCCACAGTTTCACGAAGGTTGCCCTGGCAACAGCTGCAGCCAGCGCGAGCCAGCGTCTGCCCCGGCGCAGGTGCACGTCAGTGACGTCAGCCGCTTACCGTGAGACATTGGAGACTGAACGCATGACACAGACACTTAAAAAATGAATTCAACTGAAACGGAAACGGTTGAAGTTGCTGAGGAGGAAGGTGAAGATGAAGAAAACGAAATGAATCCCTGGCCATGTTGGACGCACATTTTTGAGTTGAAGAACAGAGACGGGAGCAGCTTGGTGATGCAGGGTCGGCTTTGTCCCAAAGACACCCGCAGATCTGCATTCAGAAACTCGGCATCAAACCTGCGCAAGCACGTACGCGGCAATGCGTGGCATTAGTGCAAAATCCAAAACATTGGCCCAACCCCGAACAGGGGAAACACAGAGGTTAAATACACGAGAGGAAACGAGACACAGGTGGTGCAATCACCCAGGTGAGACACATGAGGTAATCACAGGAGGGAGGACAGGAAGACAGGACATGACTACTGTAGGAATTTTTCACGAAGTCATCATTAATCAATCAGAAGGACCCACAGAGTCTATGTATTGCGCTGTTCAAAATCTGGAGAGGACACCTTCCAGTTGGTTCAAAAGAATTTATTCAGATTAACAGGAAAGAATCCAGAGCTCTGGAGATCGTCTCCCTATCCTGGAGTCAGCATACGCAGATGCGTCGTCCCTGGTGTTGGGGCAGGAAGTCCAACGATCTAACTATCTCTCCAGTTTTGTGTGTTACAAGGAGGTGCTTATGTGATCGCTTCTGCGTGCAAGTGTGTATTTTTGATCTTGGTGTTCTTTTGCAGAATCTTCTGTCTGACCGCGTGCCAGCACCATCTGTTCCCATCGTAGACTTCTTGTTGCAGCTGTGAAGACAAAAACCTCTCTTGTCCCTGATTCATGACCTTGCTCTTGTCTTCTTCTGACTCCCACTACTTCATCCCACTGTAGAAATTCTGTGGACTCTGTTCCGACCTGTTTAGCCTGAGGGAGTGATGCTAGCATGAGCGACACTCCTGCTATTCCCTGTTGTGACCCTTCACCTGTCCACTCTGATACAGTCTGGTCTGTGCTTTGCTGCCTTGTGTTTCCTGCACTCTATTTTAAGTGAATATATGTATAAATTTAACTACAGTTCAAGCAAATATATGAATAAATTTATCTACACTATCTATCCATCAATTCTATTTATCATCTATCTATCCATCCATCCGTCTATCTATCCATCAATTATTTCTATTTGTAAATCTATCATCTATCTATCTATCAATCTATCTATCTATCTATCCATCAATCTATCTCTTTGTCAATCTATCTATCTATCAATCCATCAGTCTATCTATCCATCCCTCCTTCTATCTATCCATCAATCTATCTCTTTGTCAATCTATCTATCTATCAATCCATCAGTCTATCTATCCATCCCTCCGTCTATCTATCTATCCATCAATCTATCTCTGTCAATCTATCTATCTATCTATCTATCGATCGATCGGTCTTTCTATCGATCTTTCTGTCATGTCTGAGATGACTGCACCCCTGTTGCTATGGTAAACACTTCTGGTTGCTATGGGCTGCTGGTTCAAACCACGCCGGCACGTCATTGTGATCGTACTATGAATAAGGGACATCATTACGGCCACAAACACTGCGCTCTTCACGTTGGCAGCGGTTTTGTCGCCGAGTCAACGCTGATAGAGACTGAACCGAGTGTCCCTGCGGCTCGGAGACACGCATCCCTGACCGGAACCAGACGCCGAAGCTTCGTCCCGAGGGAGGAAACCAGGCGTGCAGGTAGGGAACCTCTGCTTCGGAGGAGACGTCAACGCGGCCAATTTGCTCGGTGGCTTCGCAGCGGCCGGGAGCCCGGATGTTGGTCGTTTGGAAGTGTTTTTTTTCTTAAATGACCAGAGTTGGACTGAGGAGAACAAGCCCGAGTTAAACCCCACAGCTCTTTGACACTGTTAGTCTTAAAATTGTGGACCTAAAACGTTCAGATGTGTTCAGGGAACGTTGACACCTTCAGTACTCTAGAGGAGATGGACAAACAGCGATATTATCAGTTCATGACGTTCATGTTAAACAGAAGCTAAAGGCTCAGAGAGGAGAAGGTGAAGGATCACGTTTTATTTACACTGATCAGCTAAATGTGTTGAAATGGTCAAATTCTACAATTGAATGTAAAAACGAGCAAACAATAGAATAGTACATAAAAAGAGTCAACGGTGATTTCAAACAGTGCAACATGCATGCGTCTCTCCACATTCCAGCTGCGGTTGGTCCAGTCAGCAGGAAGGTAGGCCTGCTGCCCATATATGGTCATGGCGCCTTTCTCTACCCAACTCCATAGGTTGACAGGAAATCAAGTACTTCAAACTATCCCTCCACCACAGAGAGGGGGAGGGAGGGTAGTGGGAGGAGATAAGCTCCACTGGTCTGGAAGTGGAAGACAGATTTATCGACTCAAATCCTGAAAATAATCAGCTTTTGGATTTGCTGCTGGTGTGTGATGTTTAACCCTGAGGTGGATCTTCACTCGTCTCTGTGCTTCTCAAAGGATGATGGGGCAGGACAACCAGGACTACCTGCACCACCTCCAGGTGAACCTGCAGCAGCAGATGGAGGACGCCCTGCAGGAGCTCCAGGTCAGCCTGCAGGAGCAGTTCGTGGCCTCTCTGCATGAGTTCCAGGTCACCTTGGAGCAGGCCTCCCGGCAGCAGCAGTTCCAGGTCTACCTGCCAGAGTTCCAAGCAACCCTGGAAGAGTTCCAGGCCTCCTTGGAGGAGTTCCAAACCTCCCTGGAAGAGCTCCAGACTGCCCTGCTGGAAGTCCAGGTCCACATACAGCAGGAGTTCAAGGAAACCCTGCAGGAGTACCAGGACTCCCTGCATGACCTCCAGGACTCCTTGTTGGACTTTGAGTCCTGCCTGCTGGAGATCCAGACCATCCTGGATCAACAAGAGGAAGAGAGGTCTGCTACAGTCTACATGCGAGAGATGTGAGTCTCCTCCCTTTCCTCTACATCTTTGTTACCCTTTGTTCTTTCTTTTGTGTTGATACATTTTCTGTTGTGTGTAGCTGAGTGTGGGGCCCCTCCCCTTCAGCCTCAGTGTAGATGAGTGTGAGGATCCCTCCCCTTCAGCCTCACCTGTAGCTGAGTGTGAGGCCCCTCCCCTTCAGCCTCACCTGTAGATGAGTGTGAGGCCCTCCCCTTCAGCCTCACCTGTAGATGAGTGTGAAGCTCCTCCCCTTCGGCCTCACCTGTAGATGAGTGTTAGGCCCCTCCCCTTCAGCCTCACCTGTTGATGAATGTTACACCCCTCCCCTCCAGCCTCACCTGTAGATGAGTGTGAAGCCCCTCCTCTTCAGCCTCACCTGTAGATGAGTGTGAAGCTCCTCCTCTTCAGCCTCACCTGTAGATGAGTGTTAGGCCCCTCCCCTTCAGCCTCACCTGTTGATGAGTGTTACACCCCTCCCCTCCAGCCTCACCTGTAGATGAGTGTGAAGCTCCTCCTCTTCAGCCTCACCTGTAGATGAGTGTTAGGCCCCTCCCCTTCAGCCTCACCTGTAGATGAGTGTTAAGCTCCAACCCCTTCAGCCTCACCTGCAGATGAGTGTGAGGCTCCTCAGCTTAAGCCTTAGCTGTGGATGAGTGTTAGGCTCCTCCCCTACAGCCTCACCTGTAGATGAGTGTGAATCTCCTCCCCTTTGGCTTAACCTGTAGATGAGTATGGGGACCCTCACCTTCAGCCTCACCTGTAGATGAGTGTGAAGCTCCTCCCCTTCAACCTCACCTGTAGATGAGTGTGAAGCTCCTCTCCTCCAGCCTCACTTGTAGATGAGTGTGAAGCTCCTCCCCTTCAACCTCAGCTGTAAATGAGTGTGAGACCCCTCCCCGACAGCCTCACCTGTAGAAGAGTGTGAAGCTCCTCCCCTTCAGCCTGAGCTGTCGATGAGTGTGAGACCACTCCCCTTCAGCCTAATCTGTAGAAGAGTGTTACACCCCTCCCCTTCAGCCTCACCTGTAGATGAGTGTGAAGCTCCTCCCCCACAGCCTCACCGACAGATGAGTGTGAAGCTCCTCCCCCACAGCCTCACCGACAGATGAGTGTGAAGCTCTTCCCCTTCAACCTCAGCTGTAGTTGCGTGTGAAGCTCCCCTCTTCAACCTCAGCTGTAGATCAGTGTTGGGCCCCTCCCTTCAGCCTCAACTGTAGATAAGTGTTTGGCCCCTCCCCTTTAGTCTTAGCTGTAGATGAGTGTGAAGCTCCTCCCCTTCAACATTAAGGGTAGATGAGTGTGAGGCCCCTCACCTTCAGCCTCACCTGTAGATGAGTGTGAAGCTCCTCCCCTTCAGCCTCACCTGTAGATGAGTGTGAAGCTCCTCCCCTTCAGCCTCACCTGTAAATGAGTGTGGGGCCAATCACCCACAGCCTCACCTGAAGAGTGTGTGTCTCCTCCCCTCCCTTGACATCTCTACTACCCTTTGTTCTTTCTTGTGTGTTGATACATTTTCTGTAGTGTGTAGATGAGGGCTAGGCTCCTCCCCTTCAGCCTGAGCTGTAGAGGAGTGTGAGACCACTCCCCTTCAGCCTTATCTGTAGAAGAGTGTTACACCCCTCCCCTTCAGCCTCACCTGTAGATGAGTGTGAAGCTCCTCCCCCACTGCCTCACCGACAGATGAGTGTGAAGCTCCTCCCCCACAGCCTCACTGACAGATGAGTGTGAAGCTCTTCCCCTTCAACCTCAGCTGTAGTTGCGTGTGAAGCTCCCCCCCTTCAGCCTCAGCTGTAGATCAGTGTTGGGCCCCTCCCTTCCTGCCTCACCTGTAGATAAGTGTTTGGCCCCTCCCCTTTAGTCTTCGCTGTAGATGAGTGTGAAGCTCCTCCCCTTCAACCTTAAGGGTAGATGAGTGTGAGGCCCCTCACCTTCAGCCTCACCTGTAGATGAGTGTGAAGCTCCTCCCCTTCAGCCTCACCTGTAGATGAGTGTGGGGCCAATCACCCACAGCCTCACCTGAAGACTGTGTGTCTCCTCCCCTCCCTTTACATCTCTACTACCCTTTGTTCTTTCTTGTGTGTTGATACATTTTCTGTAGTGTGTAGATGAGGGCTAGGCTCCTCCCCTACAGCCTGAGCTGTAGAGGAGTTTGAGGCCCCTCCCCTTCAGCCTCAACTGTAGTTGAGTGTGAGGAGCCTCCCCTTCAGCCTAACCTGTAGATGAGTGTGAAGCTCCTCCCCTTAAGCCTCACCTGTAGATGATTGTGAAGCTCCTCCCCTTCAGCCTCACCTGTAGATGAATGTGAAGCTCTTCCCCTTCAACCTCAGCTGTAGTTGCGTGTGAAGCTCCCCCCCTTCAACCTCAGCTGTAGATGAGTGTGGGGCCCCTCCCTTCAGGCTCACCTGTCGATAAGTGTTTGGGCCCTCCTCTTCATCCTCAGTTGTAGATGAATGTGAGGCCCCTCCCCTGATAGATTCAGGAACCAGATTTGAATGGAACGTCTGTTGTCCAGTTGAGGAAGGTTAGGCGCAGCTAAAGCCTCCTTCTTGTTTCAGCAGAAGTTCAGCTCTTGTTAACTGTGGTATTAATCCCACTCCATGTGTTGATCCCACTTAACACCAGATTACTAATGTGTAAATTTGAGTTATCAAAGCTTACTTAGATCAGGTGCACCTCTTCTGACACCTCCAATGGTGGCGTCTCACTGGTTTCTTTTCCTGTGGTATCAACAGCATTTAGAACACCATGAATTCACTGCTTCATCAACATCTCTGACTCACATCTGCTCTCACTGCATCAAGATCCATCATCAGGATTTGCTCAAAAACACGTAGAAGGTCGAGTGCCTGATATTAAACGGTGCCACTCGGATGCTGTTGATAATGCAGGTTTTGCTTCCATGTTTTGTTAAAAAGTAAAAGATACTGGTAAAGGTACTCCTGGTTTACTGGGACGGGGTTCAAGTCCCTGCGGTATCTGCAGTTCTTTTGGCCTCGACATGAAAGCCCAGGTTATTTCCATCATCTAAACTGCTGACCTGAAGCCCCTCCCTCAACATGAAGACGACTAACATCAGCTCTTTGCTTTTCAGTGACCTTCTTTTTCTGACTCTATCGAGTGACAACATCTCAGCAGAGCTGCAGATTCTGTCTGGCACCAGCAACCATGACTGTTCAAAGTCTCAGTGTGGGAAGTTGAACTAGATAGCGGCGGTGACGGGGTCCTGGGGAGCTTCGGGGTGACAGAGTCCAAGCTGGTTAGGTTACACATCCAGTCACAGGGAAGAACTCCTAGCTAAAATCAGTCTCTCCGGGGTTTCGTGGCACTGTTTTATGATTGTTGCGGCCTAAAATGGCGGATTTTGTGGCAGCTTCTTTGAAAAGTTGCAAGGTTTTTAATGTTTTCCAGAAGGACATGCTGCATGTAGTATCAGCAGTGGGTCCACGCTTTAAAGCCCCCGTTCCTGTCTGACTAGGAGTGAGCCAACTAATCTCAGTCCTAACCCTCACCAGTTGATGCCTAACCTCAACCTCAAACTAACTGCAGGTTCCACATTCACTCTAACTTTGACCAGGTGTAAATTAAGTTCTGCTGCATCAGGACCGCTCTTTGGTCATGAGGACTAGGGGTCCTGATAAGGTTAGTGGTTATACCAGAAAAGGTAAATGGACTCAATTTTATAGAGCGCTTTTCTACCTTAGCGGCACTCAAAGTGCTTTACAGTGTCATCTCATTCACCCGTTCACACACACTCTCACACACTGATGGTGGAGGCTGCCATGCAAGGCACCAACCTACTCATCAGGAGAAATTGTGGGTTCAGTATCTTGCTCAAGGACACTTGGAAATGGTCACCGGGGTCGAGGATCGAACCAGTGACCGTCTGGTTGCTAGACGGCCACTCTACCCCTGAGCCATGCCACACACAATTACACTCACACACTCCTGTATACAACACACATTCTCTCTCTCTTCTCTCATACACAGGAAGATGCTGATGATGAAGCAGAGGCAGACATGGAACCCCCTTCACCCAAGAAGTCCAAAGAATTCAGTGCCTTGGAATTGTCAGGAAATTATTTCTGTAAGATAAAGACTGTATTTTTGCTGTTAGTTCGTACCACAAAATTTCCCAACACACAAGATCAAATTCTCAGAGACAGAGATCTTAATTAAAGTTTTACTTGCAGCAAGGAGTCCAAGCAAAGTTCTACATCTGCACTGAACAGTCTGTGTCTTCCAAACATATATATGCAAAGTTCCTCCTCTCAGTAGCTTCCCATCATGCCTTGTTCCTCCTTCTGTCAAGGACAGTTGTGGGGGAGCGTAGGGACGCTGGCTCCTCACTGTCCAAGGCCTTTTCCAAACGCTTCTTATCTTCTTATCTTATCTAGGAGTGTAGGTACAGCCTGGTATAACCTGCACACACTTCATGTCTTTGGTCTGTATAAAGGTCACAACACTACCATGCAGTTCTACATCAGGCTAAAACTTCACAATGATAAAAAGTAAATGTAATAAAATATAAACGTGTCTACGTATTTTCTAACAGGTGGACTACAGAGGAGGGAGGAGGACCCAGCAAACCAAAGCAGAAAAGGATGCAGATGAGTTCAAAAGTTACCGTGCAGCAAGAGCTGAAGGGCTGCAGGACAATCCTGTGGGTTGGTGGAGGGCGAATGAGAAGGAGAATCCTCAAAGCGATACCTCTGTGTCCCAGGGATCAGGGTTGCATCAGAGGGTTTTTTCATCTGCGGGTGATTTAGTCAACGCAAAAATGAGCTGCCTCAACCCAGGGCTCCTTTTCCTGCAAAAAAATCTTGCCAATCCCATGTGAGAGGAGAGCAAAGTTATGACAAAGACAATTGTTTCCACTTAGTTTGTGTTAACTTTTTCTGCAGTTTGCACTTTAATAGTGGTCAGGCAGTGCCTTTCTGTTTCTCATCCAGTGCACTTAAGCTATAAGCTTTTGAAGGGACTTTAAGAAGGTACACCTCAAGCTTCAAATGTCCAGTTTACATGTTTGCACTTTGAAGGGAAGGGAATGTCTTGCATTTCTAAAAATCCCAAACAAGACACAGTGTATTTTTATGTTTCCTCCATCCTCAGGTACTGGTAGTTTGGATAATTTGAAGCCACTAGTCAGCAGCCAGCACTTTGTTTCCATTTGACACTGGCTGAATCTTTTTCATTGTTTTGTGTTCATATTGATTAGTGACTGCATTGGAAGCAGTGCTGACAGTCATGCAGCATGTTGTCACACTGATACGACTCTACTGGAGAGTCAGCAGAGCAGCGTTCTGAGACCGTCACAGCTGATTGTATGCAAATTGGCAATTCAAAATGAAAGTACATTTATTTGTATTCAACAGCTAATGGGTGAATTCTTAAATATGATAATCCATAATGTTAGTTCCAGTACAATTACAACTTTTATTTACTTGAAGCTAATTCTGCCCATAGCATGTTTTGTAAAGCTACTATCATCAGCATTCTGGGTGGTCCGTTGGTGCAATGTCAACAGTCTCACATCCATAACCACCAATATTTTATATTAATTTGGTGTGAAGTATGAATTTAACACCAGTATGGATGTGTTGTGTCCCTCGCTGGGAGATGCTTGTGGTTCCTCCCTGGTTCTTTTCCCTGATACACCAAAAGAAGTCCAGTTACCATGCCGAACTCTTGGACTACCGTGACCTGGATGACTAAGAGCCTTCACCGACAACTTGTACCGATGTTTGAGTACCTGGGGTGTTCACAATGACGGCTCGGGAGGTGGAGGCTTCCTGTTTACCTTTGATGGTCTGTACTCTCTCAATTTTGCTGCTGTATTATTATGTGGCAATAAACAAGACATTTTGCACTCACCCAGGTAGTCATGAAGTGCTGACAGAGGCTGGTCAAGGCCCACATCAAGGCCTCCATCGAGGTCTCTGTGGACCCCCACCAGTACGCCCACAGGCTCCACTGATGACGCTGTTTCATCGGTGGTCCACAGACTATTAACAAGTTTAATAGAAAATGGGTTAGTAATGGGCCAGGCCTTTATTTTGAAGGCAAAAACATAGAAGCAGAAGTGAGTTTCTCTAAGTGAACATTCATATTGTCCAGGTTTAGTCTGAAGTTAAAAATACCAAAAATTATTGTCAAGACTTTTCTTCAGTATACATTTAAAACATCAATAGACTCTTACTGACTTTATGGTCAAGGTTTTATTTTGAAGGCAAAATATTGTGACATCATTGAGTTGCAACTGCTAGTTTCCGCTTGCTTTCATGAAGGAGTTTTAGCATTCTGTTCAGATGCTAACATGGTGTTAACACAAACAAGTACCTGGTAAATTGCTATCATGTAGAATGTTAGCATGTTGCTAGCATATTAGCAGCAGCTAGCTTGCGGAATGCTATCTTGAATGAATGAATGTTAGCATTTGAATAAAACCTTTGACTTTGATCACAAAAATCTCTCGAGGTTCAATTCATCTGTGGGCACACAGGCAGACATTTGACCTGGACTCCAGAGGAGTCAAGTGGTAACACACTTTACGGTGTAAACTGCCTCGATGATTGCACTTGCTAATATTACAGTTTTGCCATTGCCATGGCGATCCTCTTGCAGCTCCGTCAGTTGGAGTTTTGAGCCCCCAGGTAACGGTTCACACTGCTGCATGTTCACCCGCAACATTTTCAAGCTGTCATGTCATGTCGTCATGTTGCCAATCGCTGATCAGAGCTGGCCTTGATGGTTTAACCCTAAAAGCTGCTCAGCTTCTGCACAAAGACCTTCTGTTTGTGTGTGTGTGTGTGTGTGTGAGTTCTCTGTGACATCACTGATTCTGTCAGCAGATTCATTGATGATGAGTGACACAGAAGACAAAGTTCAGTGATCAGGATGACTGAGTCAATATGAGAGTAATGAATTAAGATGAGAATTAAAGGCTGATTACAACAACATCAACATCAACAACACAACTACCTAAACCAAAGATGTTCAGGATTTCATCCAGAATTTGGAACTTGGTGCGTCCAAATATCTCACGATACGCCAGAGTTATGACTTTCAATGGAGGAAAGCCGCCTGAGACAAACGGAGAGATGGATGGTAAGTAAATCGTGTGATTGTCATCCTGGGACATGAAGGGTAGTTGAGGAGGTTGTGTGATGTCACAACCCATCAAAGCTTTGAGAGAGCTTTGATGCTGTCGGTCATCTTCACACAATTCATGGCCCCGCCCCTCACTACAAACAGAAGACCAAATGTTTGGAAACTGTGACATTGTTCCTCAAACTCATGTTTTCTTTTCCTCACAGAGCCGACGCCACCATTCGAAAATCTGAGAAGAAACGACATTGTTGACAGCCCCACCAGGAGGTACTCTCTTCAGGGCCTCTTGGGTGACGGAATCCACTCTCAACTTTATAAAGGTGTAACATTGGTACCAGAAGAAAGGGTGGTACTAAAGGTATTCAGACACAAGTCGCTGGCTTCAAGAGAGGTAAGCAATCCAAGCCTTCTTGATGATGATGAGACAATTAAGTTGTACGACCCTGCGTCTCTCAACGATGTCATTTTTTGCTCCTCTCTCCAGATAACCATGGCAAAGGCAATGAGTGTCCTTGACCAGGACAAGACAAATTTGGTCAAGTACATTGAGCAGTTTGAAGTTGGAGAAAATGCCTGTCTATCATCTGAGAGGCTGGATAGGAACCTGTTTGAATTGTTAGTAGAGAGAGACTTCCAGCCACTAAACCTTTATGAGATACGACTGATAGCACAGCAGGTAAAAATGTCAAGCTTTTCTATTGACTGGTCCAGGAATTATACCGACCTTCACCTTGGTCTCATACGTTTCCTCCTTTTTCCTGCAGCTACTGACAGCTTTAGACACACTAAAGTCAACGGGAATAATTCATTCTAACTTAACACTGGACAACGTCATGTTAGTGGACCATGAAAAGACACCCTTCAAAGTCAAGATCATTGACTTTGGCCTGTCCTTCTTCACGAGCGAGGCTAATCGCAAACATGGTCAGATCATCCAGCCCGCGGGAATACGGTAAGATCCCTCTGCAAGGCCCCTCTTGTCTCATGCTCTTCACAATCCATTAAAAGTTGTTCTAATGTTCCACACACATGCTGACTTTGTGAAAAGTCAAAGTCGACTTTACTGTCAAGTGTACTGTACGAGCATGACATACAGCACAGATGAAAATTCATGGTGCAAACAGGCAATAAACCAACATAAAAATAGTAGCAGGCAATACACAACCCAAAACACAATAAACAATGCCCTCAACTTGTTCTTTACCAACAGTGCCCCTGAAGTCCTTTTGGGACTCCCTGTGTCCGAGGCCATAGATATGTGGTCTCTCGGCTGCCTGCTGTTCGAATTGTACACCGGCTGTTCCCCGTTTCCAATGAACAATTTCCAAATGGTAGGTAGCGAAGACCTCATGACATCCCACTGCAGAAAACATATCCCAAGTCATTTAGGGAGGTAAAGTAGGACATTGGCTGATACAAATTTCTCTCTCCAGATCAGGACCATGGTGGACGTCTTTGGCCAGCCACCTGACCACCTACTCAACGCCGGGAAACACACCGAGATGTACTTTGATTACTGCGGACGCTTACAACCGAAATGGAGGTTGAAGGTATTTGAACTTGTTCTGTCCTTTCCAGATGCGTTCATTTAGGCAGGAACTATTTGAAATGATTCAAACCTTTAGGAGAAAGTATCTAACGTGTTTTGTTGCTGTCGACCATGTAGGATTCCACTTTAGGGACTACAAACTGGAAAGGGCTTTTCCATTGCCTGGATGAACTAATGACAGTAAGTGGTCCATTTGCATTAATACAAGTTTGCTCTCCTGCTGATAGAAGGATGCTGACAAACACAATCTTTGCAAACTCAGTTCCCCTCAGAGACAGACAACAAAGCGGAGTTGGAGGATCGAGCTGCCTTCATCGACCTCCTGAAGGCTCTCCTGGAATTGGACCCAGACAAGAGGATCACACCTCAGGAAGCTCTCCATCATCCATTTTTAAAAATGTTCTATCTGATGGTGAAACCAGACGGGGGCCAGTAGTAAGTACTTGAGTTTCTGGTATCAGTAGAGTTGAACAGACACCTGAACGGGTGAATTCAATGACTGACAGAGTCATTCATTGTCATGTTTTTTGTTTTTTTCCAGTACGAAAGACAGTCTAGAGAAAATGCGGATGAGCCAGGGGGATGCCCCCGCTGAGCCCAAGAAGGGGCTGTTGCAAAGAGTCCAATCTTTCTTTGGCAAAATATGCAGACATGCTGTTCTGTTGACACACAAAATCTGGTGTAGGAAAAAGTTCTTCTTTCACTGGTGTAGAAGACGTTTCCCCACTTATCCAAGAGGCTTCTTCCGTTCTAAAGGAAGGTGAGGAAAGCCAGGTATTAAACCAGTTGGGGGATCACCTGGGGGCTTGGCCAGAATGTCATTAGCACCCTCATCAGCCTGGTGCGTGGCTCATGGAGACTACAAGGTCAAAGTTAATGTCAACTTCATTGCCAAATACACTGTACGTGCATGCCCCCTCATGGAAGCAACATCAAGGAACGCAGGTGGGTGGAAGATGAAGAGGAGCCATTGGGCCTGACTGGTGCTCTTGGGATGGGTGGACTGCTTCCCAGTGTGGTGGTTGGGCTGGGGTTGGTCATGGGCCTTGCCATTGTGAGGTGGATCCCTTGCTGGCAGTTTTACTAGGTCTGAGGTGCCCTGGACTGCGTCCGCATCGATGGAGTGCTCAGCCCCTGTATGGGCAGAGGAAGATGAGGAAATGATTCATTTATTTATTTTTTCTGGGGGTGGCGGTCCTGGACGCGGGTGCCTATGGGCTCACCTCGGCAGGCGGGCATGGGCCTCTCGGGCCCCTTGGTTCAGCTCGTGCTGCGTGGGGGAACCTGGTGGGCCCAGGGGGCCTCTGTCTCCCATGTCTCTCTGCGAGCTGCCTCTGGGTGTGTTGCTGCTCCTGCGGGTCTTGGCCTGGGGTTTCCTGTGTTCTGGGGTTTCTGGGTTCCCTAGTGGCCTGATCCTGACCTGCCTGCTATCCTGGACCGGGGGCATGTTGATCTGGTCCCCCACGTCAGCTACAGTCAGCTACGTACAGCATCCAAGACACACCGTAGCATACACATGCACACACATGCACACAGATACATGGGGGGGGGGGGGGGGGGGTTGTTGGCCAGGGGTTCCCTGTGTTCTGGGGTTTCTGGTTTCCCTGGTGGCTTGGTCCTGACCTGCCTGCTATCTTGGACCGGGGGCGTGTTGTTCTGGTCCCCCACGTCAGCTACAGTCAGCGACACACAGCATCCAAGAAACACCGTAGCATACACATACACACATGCGCACACACAAACATGGGGGGGGGGGGGGTGTTGGCCTGGGGTTCCCTGTGTTCTGGGGTTTCTGGTTTCCCTGGTGGCTTGGTCCTGACCTGCCTGCTATCCTGGACCGGGGGCGTGTTGTTCTGATCCCCCATGTCAGCTACAACTAGTACACATACACATACACACATGCACACACATACATGGGGGGGGGGGGGGGATGTTGGCCTGGGGTTCCCTGTGTTCTGGGGTTTCTGGGTTCCCTAGTGGCCTGATCCTGACCTGCCTGCTATCCTGGAGCGGGGGCGTGTTGATCTGGTCCCCCACGTCAGCTACAGTCAGCTACCTACAGCATCCAAGACACACCGTAGCATACACATGCACACACATGCACACAGATACATGGGGGGGGGGGGGGTTGTTGGCCAGGGGTTCCCTGTGTTCTGGGGTTTCTGGGTGCCCTGGTGGCTTGGTCCTGACCTGCCTGCTATCTTGGACCGGGGGCGTGTTGTTCTGGTCCCCCACGTCAGCTACAGTCAGCTACCTACAGCATCCAAGACACACCGTAGCATACACATACACACACATACACACACATGCACACTTATGCACACACATACATGGGGGGGGGGGGTTGTTTGCCAGGGGTTCCCTGTGTTCTGGGGTTTCTGGGTGCCCTGGTGCCCTTGTGGCTTGGTCCTGACCTTCCTGCTATCCTGGACCGGGGGCGTGTTGTTCTGGTCCCCCACGTCAGCTACAGTCAGCGACACACAGCATCCAAGAAACACCGTAGCACACACATGCACACATGCACACATGCACACACATACATGGGGGGGGGGGGGTGTTGGCCTGGGGTTCCCTGTGTTCTGGGGTTTCTGGGTGCCCTGGTGGCTTGGTCCTGACCTGCCTGCTATCCTGGACCGGGGGCGTGTTGTTCTGATCCCCCACGTCAGCTACAGTCAGCTACCTACAGCATCCAAGACACACTGTAGCACACACATGCACACACATACATACATACATGCACACACATATACACATACACACATACACACACACACACACTTGTGGTGCACAACTGGTCCATAATCACACACTCAGACATTTATTTTAAATTCTATTAAACCAAATCGTAAATCTGCACTGGAAATTCTGCAACCAATGTTTTTCTTTTTTTCTGTTGTCATTGTTGTTGCTGTTTATTGTTTGTTTGTTTGTTTGTTTGTTTTTCTGCTATTTCTGTTGTTTTTGTCCCCCCCCCCTTGTCTTCCCTCTCCTGTCCCTGTTCTCTCTTCCTGTCCTCAGTCCGGTAGCTTCATCAATGAACCAACACCATTCCTAATAAAATGAAACACAGATGGCAGTAGGAGGAGTTTATCAGGTTCCTCCTTTGCAGAGTAAAACTGCTTCAGTACAACGAGGCACCAGGAACATGGATGCTGCTGCTGAACAGGACGGGGGAAAAAAAGAGGAGCCATTGGGGCCATGGCCCTTGTGCTATTGAGCCTATTTAGTTCAACTGTCCTTGTTCAGAGAGGACGGAGACATTGACCTTCCCCCAAAGGACACACACCAGTGCACCGTTCCAGGGGCTGCAGGAAGGCCAAAAACAAGGAGGAGCCTTTGGAGTCCATGTCCCTCATGCTAATGAGCCTCCCTGGCACAGCAGACATTCTCAGAGGACAGAGACAGTGCCCCTCCCCTGAGGACACACATCAATACCCCGTGCAAGAACACAAAGGTAAAGTCCAAATCTTTTTTACTGAAATCTGGGTGACCAAATGTTATGGTTGTAACTTGAAACATTGTATTTTCTTTGTAGCCTGTGGATTTGGACCATCCAGGGGCCAAAGCTCTGTGGGGCCGCCTGAATAAGGATCAGCGTAACTGGTGGGATCATGACATCAGCAGTGAGATGTGGGAGTCCCACCAGAGCGTGAGAGACCCTGTCCAGCCCTTGTCCTGGCAGCTGGCCAAAGAAGATCCTCAGGAGTTCGTTCCAGTGCGGAGACACGGAGCCTTTTGGCAGAGAGGTAGAAACCACTGAGCTCAATCAAACAACTTTGAGTCAAAGTAGTGGCGCCTCTCTGCCAACGCTTGTGTTCATGTTCTCTCCACCTTTTTTGTTTTTTTAATGGAAAATTGATCATGTTCATTATTTTTTTAATTCCCTGTGCAAATAAAAACTAATGATCAATGAAGACCAAAGGTTGTGTGTTGTGTTTTTAAATTTTCCAAATAAAACAAAATGAACCAAACCTGCTCAACTGAAATGAAGAATTGATAGTTATTGTTTGAATTGTGTGAGTTTATGTGTTCATCATCCAGCAGCTCCAGATAACGGACGCCTCAAAGTGCAGTAGCAGGCTCAAACCAGAGTCACTGCACAGTTAAAAAAAGAGAACATTTATTTTGCCAAGTGTTTTGAATTCTAAATCACCATGGTAACAGCTGAGGTTCTGATTAATACCTGGAATGTTAATTACAGTCCTTTAGAGTTCTTGTGTCATGAAAACTACTCCACTAAATAGGACGGTCCTCAGATATGTCGTGGCAATGGGAGATAAATGTCGTCCACTAAGCTAGCAAGAGGAAAGCTAATGCTATGCTAACAAGATTCAAAGTTGATGACACTGTTTTGCTGATGGAAATTATAAATTGAGAATCTGTTCAAGACCTGTCGTTGGTTTGTTGGTGTCACAACAACCATGGTCAGGTTCACATGCACCAATTTCCGATTAACGCGGAAGCCCACTGGGATTTGATTACTATCAAAGTGAATATCCATAAAATGCAATTATTAAATGTGAATATTAATTGTTGCTTTCATTTGAAAGTAAGAAGTTACATTAAAATATCTCTGTCTGTGTAGACGAACAGATTTAGGATGTCTGTCTCGTTTGTGATCAGGTCTTCTCATAATTTGAAAGCACCCCCCGCCCCCCATGCCTTGGTTTGCTCTACACTTCCTGTTTCTGTCTGTCCTCTGCCTGTCAGTCATTCTCCTGTGTCGCGTCAGCTCGTTAGTCCTGGTCACTCCCAGCCCTGTTCCTCTGGTGTCAGCCCCTTCCTGTCCAGGTGTTCTCCCCCTGGTTCCTGTGTGTCATCAGGTGAGTTTGTGTTTTAGTTTGAAGTCTGAGCTCAGTTTAGTTTATCAAGATCCCCATCAGCTTTTGCAAAGCAGCATCAATAAATATCACTGTAAGTGTTTTCACTGTAAATTTACATTAAATAATTGGATAATAATTGCATTACTTTAACAGTAAGTAGCTGTAAATATTTTCACAGCAATTTACTGTAATTATTTCTCAGTAATTTACAATAAAACTACAAAACTTTACTGTAAGTTCCCAGTTGCCATGCCCATGTAATTACTGTGATACAGCAGTATTTAGCTGTGACTTCATGTAAACTGCTGTGTCTCTGTATGTTGGCCCTGCGATGGACTGGCGACCTGTCCAGGGGGAACCCCGCCTCTCGCCCATAGATGCTGGGATAGGCTCCAGCCCCCCCCCCCCGCGACTCTTACGAGTAAAGAATAAGCGGAAGATGACGATGGATGGATGGATACTGTAAGATATTGTATTGTACCCATGGAGAGATGCTAGTTACACAGTAAAGGAACCGGTACCTGAAGGCTCCACCTCCCAGTCTGTTTTTAGAGATACTGGGAGTCACTAACAGACCTGCATTCTGGGAGCGCAGTGCTCTGGTAGGACAGGAGGGTCTAATGAGTTCTTTCAGAGGATGGAGCTTCATCATGGAGGGCCTGATGAGTCAGCAGAAGGATTCTGAAGTGGATTCTACATCCTACAGGAAGGAGAGAAGCTAAAGTGGAGAGATGTGTTCTCTCTTCTTAACTCCTGTCAGAACCCTGGCTGCAGCGTTCTGGACCAGCTGGAGACTCTTTAGAGAGTTGTTGGGACATCCTGACAGGAGAGAGTTGCAGTGGTCCAGCCTAGAAGTGATAAATGCATGCACCAGGTTCTCAGCATCACTCTGGGAAAGGATGATCCTAATCTTAGCGATACTGCAGGTGGAAGAAGGCGGTCCTGGTCACATGCTTTATGTGGGAACTGAAGGAAAGGTCCTGGTCAAAAATGACTCCAAGGTTCCTGCAGTTGTCCTCAGGGTCAAGGTGATGCCATCTAGAGTAGTGATCTGGTTAGAGAGGTGTCCCTGAGGGGTTTAGGTCCAAACATGATGACCTCAGTTTGATCTGAATTGAGGATTAAGAAGTTAGAAAACATCCAGGATTTAATGTCTTTCAGGCAGTCTTCCAGATTAGTAAGCTGTCTTGTGTCGTCTGGCTCCATCGACCCGTAGAGTTGTGTGTCGTCCTCATAACAGTGGAAGTTGACTGAGTGATTCTGGATTATGTCACCTAATGGGAGCATGTAAAGAGGGAAGAGAATCGGTCCTAAAACTGAACCCTGTGGTACACCATATGTAACTCTGCTGTACTCTGAATGGTCATTATTAACATTAACAAACTGAAACCTGTCAGATAAGTATGACTTAAACCATTTTAGGGCAGTTCCTTTAATCCCAATGTCATGGTCTAGTCTCTGTAGCAGGATGCTGCGGTCGATGGTGTCAAATGCAGCACTGAGGTCCAAAAGGACAAGCACAGAGACAAGACCTCTGTCTAAAGCTATAAGAAGATCATTAGAGACTCTGACCAGTGCTGTTTCAGTGCTATGGTGTTCCCTGAATCCAGACTGGAAGGCTTCAAAGAGCTCGTTGCTGTGCAGATGTTCATATAGCTGCTCCAGGACAACCTTCTCAAGGATCTTGGCGATGTAGGTGAGGTTGGATATCGGCCTATAGTTGGCTAACACATCTGGGTCAAGAGAAGGGTTTTTAAGTAAAGGGTTAATGACAGTCACAGGTTTTGTGCCACAGGCCTTTAATGTGGCTAAGGAAAGATTAATTTGGTTCAATATAGAAGTGTTGACCAGGGGGAAGGCATCCTGAAGTAGGCTTGTCGGGATGGGATCCAGCAGACAAGTGGCTGACTTGGAGGAAGTGACTGCAGAAGTTAAGTCTGACACGTCGATGGGGGAGAAGCTGTCCAAGTGAGCACCAAGTGTGGGAGGTGCTTCTATGGGGACTGTAGTCTGTCCTCCATTACTTGCAATCTTTGTTCTGATGTTCACAATCTTTTCAGTGAAGAAAGATAGGAAGTCGTTACTGTTGAGAGTTGGGGGGATGCATGGCTCAACAGCACTATGGTTCTTGGTGAGCCTGCCCACGGTGCTGAAGAGGAACCTGGGGTGAGATCTGTTTACATACACTGTGTCATAGTTTGGCCCAGACACCCCTTTGTATTTGGTATGGTCCATTGGCTCACACATGTTCGATGGGCGCGCTGCATAAAGAGTTGGTTCAGTGAATGGCATGTGAGTAAAGTTACGTGAAGTTAAGCCTACAGTATTGGACCTCGTCGTAGCAGAACCCTCTTTTTATATTTGCATAACACGACGTGGTGTCAGAGTGGCTACGGGTGAGCGTCTGGAGTTAAGTTTACAAAGTATAAAGTTGACTAGAAACGTGTGAACGTGATGGATGGAGAGCAAGACGAGCCGGGTCCATGGAGCGGCCAGAGTGCTTCCGCGTCGGGGATACAAGCAGCAGCTATGCCGGTGCCAGGTGCGACGTTCAGAATTCAACCGCCGGAGCAGTTCGACTTCAGCAACCCCTAGGACTGGGAGAGATGGATTACGAGGTTCGAGAGGTTTCGGCAGGCCAGCAACCTTCACTCATCTTCCAAGGAAAATCACGTAAACACACTGATATACAGTATGGGCGACAAGGCGGACGACATTTCGAAAGGACTGAACCTGTCTTACGCGCATCAGAGGCAGTACGACGCGGTAAGGAATGCATTCCATGCGTTCTTCATTGTTTCAAAGAATGTGATACACGAGAGGGCACGCTTTAATATGAGGAAGCAAGGGGAAAATGAAAGTGTGGATTCCTCTGTGACTGCTTTGTACACATTGTCAGAACATTGTGAGTATGGTGCTCTGCATAACGAACTGATCAGGGACAGACTAGTGGTAGGACTAGTTGACACAAAACAGTCTGAACGTATGCAGATGGACAAAGACCTCACGTTAGACAAAGCGATCAGCATGGCAAGGCAGAGTGAAGAAATAAAACGTCAGCAAACAAGTTTGCGAGGTGATACGTGTGCTAAAGTTGATAGAGTTGCATTCAGAGGCAAGCAGCAGTATCACAAAAAGCCAAAGGTGTGAGGGTTTCCTCACACAAGCCACACATTGGGCTCCACTGGCTGATTACCTGAGCAGTGTCAGGTGTGAGACATAATTGCCCTTGATGTGGCCCAGGTGTGGCTAACCTATATCTAGCCCTTGGCTCCTCTGCTCGGTGCTGACTCATTATCTCACTGAGCGTGAAGGAGAAAGCACTGTTCAGTCTTCTGTAGGTGTTAGAAACCGGGGAATCCACAGGAGCTCCACATTGAACCTCTCTGTGTGATTCCACTGTCAAGCAACCAGAGTTCAGACCAGCAGGCAGAGCTGCAGTTTAACACGCCCCTCTGCTGGTTCCTTCGTGTTGTCACCCACCCAGCCTATAGAAACTGTCTGCCCCGAGGCTGTATAAGCCTGCACCCAAATCTGGAGGAGTAATTTATAGCAACTTAGTTCAAATTAAAACCACTGCTCCAGCAAATCAACCCAATACAACTATTAAATGTGGTTTGCTTAATATTTGATCTCTTGCATCCAAGTCTCTCCTAGTGAACGATTTAATTACTAATGATCAGATTGGTGTATTAGCACTCACTGAAACCTGGGTGCAGCAAGATGAGTATGTTAGTTTAAATGAATCTTCCCCTCCTGGTTACATTAACTACCATGTACCTCGCACCACTGGCAGAGGAGGAGGAGTAGCTGCAATCTCAGTCAAATTTGGTGCTTAACCCTCGACCTAACAGTTCATTTAACTCATTTGAGAGCCTTATTGTCAGCTTTTCCCACCCAGACCGGAAAGCAAAGAAACCACTCTTACTAGCTGTGGTGTACCGTCCTCCTGCACCTTATTCTGAGTTCTTAGAAGAATTCCCTGACTTTCTGTTTAACTTGGCATTGAACTCAGACAAAGTCATTATAGTGGGTGACTTTAACATCCATGTGGATGTCAATGATGATTCTCTGGCCACTGCGTTTAAGTCGCTTCTGAATTCTGTTGGCTTCTGTCAGAGGGTAAACAAACCCACTCACACTTTTAATCAGATCCTTGATTTTGTACTCACTTATGGATAGAAGATAGTTCTTCCTCAGAACCCTGTCTTGTCTGATCACTCCTTAATTACATTTGAATTTACTTTAACAAATTATATCCTACCTGGGAAAAAGTCCCGCTTCAGTAGAAGTCTATCTGACACTGACTAGACTATCTTGTGGACAGCACTGCAGCAGCACTCCTTGGGACACTTGATGCCATAGCTCCCCTGAAGAAGAAGGTTATCAACCAGAAAAGAATAGTTCCCTGGTACAGCCCAGAGCTGCGTGCCTTAAAACGGAACACACATTCCAGCCAGCACGAGGAAGTCCGCCAAGCCTGGAAGGAGAGTTTATTAATATATAAAAAAGAACTCCGTAATGCTAGAAGCGCTTACTACTCGTCCCTGAGAGAAAAGAATAAGAACCACCCCAGGTTCCTCTTCAGCACCGTGGGCAGGCTCACCAAGAACCATAGTGCTGTTGAGCCATGCATCCCCCCAACTCTCAGCAGTAACGACTTCCTATCTTTCTTTACTGAAAAGATTGTGAATATTAGAACGAAGATTGCCAGTAATGGAGGACAGACTACAGTCCCCATAGAAGCACCTCCCAGACTTGGTGCTCACTTGGACAGCTTCTCCCCCATCGACCTGTCAGAATTAACTTCTGCAGTCGGTTCCTCCAAGTCAGCCACTTGTCTGCTGGATCCCATCCCAACAAGCCTCCTTAAGGATGCCTTCCCTCTAATCAACACTTCTATATTAAATCAAATTAATCTTTCCTTAGTCACAGGTTATGTGCCACAGGCCTTTAAGGTGGCTGTCATCAACCCTTTACTTAAAAAACCTTCTCTTGACCCAGATGTATTAGCCAACTATAGGCCTATATCCAACCTCCCCTACATCTCCAAGATCCTTGAAGGTTGTCCTGGAGCAGCTACATGAACATCTGCACAGCAACGAGCTCTTTGAAGCCTTCCAATCTGGATTCAGGGAACACCATAGCACTGAAACAGCACTGGTCAGAGTCTCTAATGATCTTCTTATAACTTCAGAATGAGGTCTTGTCTCTGTGCTTGTCCTTTTGGACCTCAGTGCTGCATTTGACACCATCGACCACAGCATCCTGCTACAGAGACTAGACCATGACATTGGGATTAAAGGAACTGCCCTAAAATGGTTTAAGTCCTACTTATCTGACAGAATGGTCATTATTAACATGAACAAACAAACCTGAGTACAGCAGAGTTACATATGGTGTACCACAGGGTTCAGTTTTAGGACCGATTCTCTTCCCTCTTTACATGCTCCCATTAGGTGACATAATCCAGAAGCACTCAGTCAACTTCCACTGTTATGAGGACGACACACAACTCTACTTGTCGATGGAGCCAGACGACACATGCCAGCTTACTCATCTGCAAGACTGCCTGAAAGACATTAAATCCTGGATGTCCTCTAACTTCTTAATGCTCAATTCAGATAAAACTGAGGTCATCATGTTTGGACCTAAACCCCTCAGGGACACCTCT
This sequence comes from Aulostomus chinensis, assembly GCF_037954235.1. Taxonomy (NCBI): domain Eukaryota; kingdom Metazoa; phylum Chordata; class Actinopteri; order Syngnathiformes; family Aulostomidae; genus Aulostomus; species Aulostomus chinensis. The sequence goes on from NC_141331.1 coordinate 26,526,786, forward strand.
CTAACCAGATCACTACTCTAGATGGCATCACCTTGACCCTGAGGACACCTTTGGACCTAAACACCACAGTGACACGCTCTTGAATCGGATCACTACTCTAGATGGCATCACCCGAACTTCGAGTACAACTGCAAGGAACCTTGGGGTCATTTTTGACCAGGACCTTTCCTTCAGCTCCCACATAAAGCATGTGACTAGGACCGCCTTCTTCCATCTGCGAAGTATCGCTAAGATTAGAATATCCTTTCCCAGAGTGATGCTGAGAAACTGGTGCATGCATTTATCACTTCTTGGCTGGACTACTGCAACTCTCTCCTGTCAGGATGTCCTAAATACTCCCTAAAGAGTCTCCAGCTGGTCCAGAACGCTGCAGCGAAGGTTTTGACGGGAGTTAAGAAGAGAGAACACATCTCTCCCACTTTAGCTTCTCTCCTTCCTGTAGGATCTCGAATCGACTTCAAAGTCCTTCTGCTGACTTATAAGGCTCTCAATGGTAAAGCTCCATCCTATTTGAAAGAGCTCATTAGTCCCTACTGTCCAACCAGAGCACTCCGCTCCCAGAAAACAGGTCTTTTAGTGATTCCCAGTATCAATAAAAACAGACTGGGAGGTAGAGCCTTTAGTTACCGGGCTCCTCTACTGTGGAACCAGCATCTCTCCATGGGTCAGAGAGGCAGACACTTTAACTATGTTTAAGTCCAGGCTTAAGACCTTCCTCTATGACAGAGCCTTCAGTTAGGACTGGTTCAGGTAGCTCTGAACCATTGATAGCTATGCTGCTACAGGCTTAGACTGCTGGGGGACACATCAGGTTACATGGAGCCCTTCCCTTCCCTTCCCTCCTCTCCTCTCCTCTCCCCCTCCCTCCTCCTCTCCTCCCTGCACATTTTTGGAACTGTCACTACCACTACTTGTTGCACTTTGTAGTTTGGCCTCGGTGTCTCGCAGTCTCTCTGTGTTTCCACAGATCCACCAGAGCCCCAACCGCCGCCTGCATCGCCACCCCCCCTCTTATTCCCTACTGTTACACCGGCCTGTGCTCCCCTTCCATGAACCAGTCTGCCATCCAGTCCCCCATCAAGCTGAGTTGCTCTCCCTGCCTCCCCTACCAGAAGCTTCTTCTTCAGCTGTTATTAACATTTCCATGTTTCTCACATTCTGCATTGTAAACTGCTTTCTTGTCTGTAGCAACATCTACTGCACGTCTGTCCGTCCTGGGTGAGGGATCCCTCCTCTGTTGCTCACCCTGAGGTTTCTCAGATTGTTCCCTGTTAAAAGGGTTTTCTATGGAGTTTTTCCTCAGCCGATGTGAGGGTCTAAGGGCAGAGGATGTTGTTATGATGCCATGTGAAGCCCTTTGAGACAAACTGTTTGTGAAAATGGGCTATACAAATAAAATTGCCTCGCCTTGCCTTGCCTTATGGGGTTTTGTTTTGGTTCTGCCTTTTGTGGAGTGGCCTTGTAGGTCTTTTTGGTTTTGTCGTCTTTGGGCAAGTAGCTGTAGCTGGGAAGCTACAGTCCTGTTTGTTTTGGGAGTCCAGTTTGGGTTTCAGCTGCTTGGCAGCGGTGGTTTATTTTTCCCATTTTGTAGTCCACTAGTGACCTTAGTGGTTAACCCTCTGGGTTAACTTTAGGACTTCCGGGTCCGCGACTGTGTCCCATTTTTTTCCCCCCTTCCTGACAAAAGGCTCAGAAAGAGATGGGCAGTCATGCTACTGCAGAGAAAAACCAGCAGTGCTGCAAATGTGCAAAAAGTCCATCACACCATCCTAACAACAGCAGGAAAAGACCCATGGACTGTTAATCTGAAACTGAAAAACAAAAGTCCAGTTCAAAATTGACACCGGTGCAGATGTAACTGTAATTCCAAATTATGTGTTCAATGCAGTGTACACCAGCAACAAACCCTCCCTACAGAAAGCACCTAAACCTCTGCTGGGTCCAGGCGGTGTCCCGCTGGATGTGCTGGGGGCCACGGACATTCTGCTGTGGAGGGGAAAGACTGTAGAGCAGGGGTGTCAAACTCATTTCACATCGTGGGCCACATACGGCCTAGGCAGATGTCAAGTGGGCCGGACCATTAAAATTATACCATACTCTGCTATAAATAACCAAAATATCATGTCTTTCCTTTTGTTTTGGTGTAAAGAAGCACAAGAACATTAGGAAAATATTGAAATTTAATGAACTATCCTTTTACAAAACATTTCATGAAACACCTCATATTTCCTTAGACAAATGTGCAACTTACTTTTATCATTCACGTATATGCATTGCAACTGATCCCACTGTTTGTACAAAGGCACAAAAGTTTAATTGGTACTGAAAAATATAGTAATGCACTTTAAGATTAAATGAGACTTTTAAAGAAAGGAATTTTTAAACCACTTACACATACGCATATAAAATCTAAATTTAATCCCTGCGTACACCTTACAAACTAAAGAGTGATTTTAAATGTGTAATGAAGAAAGTGTTCACCTGTCCTGTAAATCTGTAAACTTACTCCATGAAGCATACATACACATACAACACATACTGAAAATTTATGGAGTTGTATGAACAGTAGAATTCCATCACACTCTTTTGTTGTGAAGCTGCTGACTAACATTAAAGTGCACATTTTTTTAATCACCACAGTAAGGATTCATCTTCACAGAGCTGTACTCTTTCAATGCAAACAGTATCTAAGGCAGCATTTTAAAGGTGGTCGTCCAGTCTGGACTTGTGTTTGTTCCTGAAACTTGGCATCTTTTGGCCTGTACAAGTGCATCAACACCAGGTGTCATGTCCTGACTAGCTGTCACTTTCAGAATGTCATTTAAGTGCTTGTTTGTGAGCCTTGAACGCATTTTTGTTTTATTGATATTCATCACTGAGAAAATTTGTTCACAAAGGTAGGTTGTCCCAAACATGCACAAAATTTTAGCAGCCAGGGCTGTTAATTTGGGGTACCCTGGTAGTAGATACTGATAAAAATTTGTCCAGACCTACGGAGGCAAATTTGCCCTTCAAATCTGCATCACACTGCAAATCAATTATTTCTAGCTGAATTTCGACCGGCAGATCAGAAGCTTTAACTGTGAAAGGTGAGCGAAAACCTGAAAATTCTGTCTCAAGTTCACCAAATACCTGAAAACGTTTCTCAAACTCCCGCAGTAGTCCTGCAATCTTGTCTTTGTACCGTTTCACGTCCGCATCGGGTCTGGTCACACACACACCTCTCAGACAGGGGAAATGAGCAGGGTTGCCATTTGCTGTATGTTGTCAGAAAACTGTGTGACAACTTTTTTTGCGGCCTTGCAACATTTTGTTCAGATTGTTCAAGTGTTCAGTAATATCAACCAAAAATGCAAGGTCCTGTAGCCATTCCTGAGATTTTAATTCCAACACCGGTTTTCCTTTTTTCTCCATGTACTGTCCGATTTTCCTCTCGTAGATCAAAGAAATGCCTCAGCACAGCGCCTCGGCTTAACCATCTCACTTCAGTGTGGTATGGCAGGCTGTGGGTAATGTTGCTGTCGCTGAGAAGTTTGTCAAACTGACGATGGTTCAGACCTCTGGACCGGATGAAATTTATAGTGCGAACAACCACCTCCATGACGTGGTCCATTTTCAGCGACTTGCAACACAATGCCTCCTGGTGCAAAATACAGTGAAATGTCCAGAAACGATCTCCTCCATTAAGGGCTTGTACTTTGTCTTTGAACTTTGTCGCGACACCTGCTTTCTTTCCGACCATGGATGGTGCGCCGTCTGTAGCCAGGCTGACAGCGCGGGACCAGTCCACTCCAACTCTGTCCAGTGCAGCAACAACAGAGCCGAAAATGTCCTCGGCTGTTGTGGTGTCCATCATTGGCACCAACTCAAGAAACTCTTCAGTAACAGTCAATGTCTCATCAACTCCTCGAATAAATATGGCCAGTTGGGCCACGTCTGTGATGTCAGTGCTCTCGTCAATTGCAATGGAAAATGCAATAAATGACTTGACTCTGTGTTTCAATTGACTGTATAAATCTGCCGATAGTTCCGAAATCCTCTCTGCTATAGTATTCCTCGTCAGGCTAATATTGGCAAAAGCTTGTCGCTTCTCGGGACACACAAGTTCAGCCGCCTTCATCATGCATCGTTTAACAAAGTCACCGTCGGAATACGGCTTCGATGCTAATGCTATTTCGCTAGCAATTAGGTAGCTGGCTTTTACCGCTGCTTCACTGACTTCTCGGCTCTGGATGAAAGTTGACTGCTGTTTCCTGAGACCCGCCAGCAATTCGTTGATCAAGTCTCTTCTCAGTTGTCCTTGCAAGCCATCATATTTTTCGCTGTGATGAGTCTCGTAGTGGCGTCGAATATTATATTCCTTCAATACCGAAACTTGTTGCAAACACACCAAGCACAAAGGTTTTCCGTGCATCTCTGTAAATAGGACGTGGTCCATTTTTCTTTGAAAATTCTACACTCCTTGTCTACTTTTCTCCGTTTGGATAATGACATTTTGGCTAATGAGGGTGTAGCGGAGAGGTAGAGACCAAGGTAGTAACAACGTCGTAACAAGCAGCAGACGGCGCATTGATACCGTCTGCTGTTTCAGTCTGTCTCAGTGATGCGGCTTGTCTTCTACTCTGATGGAAACAGTGCGCCCCTTAGCGGATAATCCATGAATTGCAGCGAATTAAAAATATTAATTCCATGTCTTTTATGCATTTTTTTTCCACTTTCCAATTATCCTGCGGGCCTGATCGAACCTCCTTGGGGGCCGGTTCCGGCCCGCGGGCCGTATGTTTGACACTCCTGCTGTAGAGGAAGTGTTTGTGATCAGGGGCTTACACACAGCTCTGCTCAGTAGGTCAGCCAGCATGAAGTTGGGCCAAGTAGCTCGCCTGGACAGCATTAACATACAGACCCTGAAGGACAGCTACCCAAAGCTATGCAGCAGTCTGGGCATATTAGAGCAGCCTTACACCATCAAGCTAAAGCCAGATGCGGTGCCACATTCCACGACGGAGTCCCCTTCCTTTAATGCCCAAAGTCAAAAAGGAGCTGGAGCACATGGAGAGGATTGGGGTCATCAGTAGGGTGGAGGATCCCACAGATTGGTGCTCAGGCATGGTGGTGGTGCCTAAAAAGAATGCTGATCCACGTATACGTGTCTACCTAACCAAGCTAAATGAGTCAGTGCGGAGAGAAAAGTACATCCTCTTGTCGGTTGAGCAGACCCTGGGCTCACTAGCTGGAGCCAAGATCTTCAGCAAGCTCGACGCCAACATTGGGTTCTGGCAAATTACGTTAGCCGAGGAGATAGCGAAGCTGACTAACATGATCACGCCCTTTAGGAGGTTCTACTTCAACCGACTGCCATTCGGAATGGCCTCTGCACCGGTCACGGAAGGCCTGGAAGCAGTCGTGTGTCATTTGGATGACCTGCTGGTGTGGGGGACCACACAGGAGGAGCATGAGTCTCGGCGTCATGCCGTTCTGCAAAAGATGGTGGATGCTGGAATGACACTCAACGTTGAGAAGTGTGAAATCTCGGCACGGGAAGTGAAATTCCCGATCCGGCCAAAACGTCAGCTGTCAGAGAGACGGCTGAGCTGACAAACGTCAGTGAGTTGCGCAGCTTCCTAGGCATGGTGAACCAGCTGGGAAAGTTTGTGCCGCAGCTAGCAGAGAAGGACAAAGCCCTCAGGGACCTGCTTTCAAAGAAGAATTGCTGGGTCTGGGGAGCTGACCAAGTCCAAGCTTCAATAGACTGAAAGAGGAGCTCTCATCCACGCCTGTACTGGCACTATACGACCTGAACAAGGAGACAAAGTGTCGGCGGACACGTCTTCCTTTGGGTTGGGAGCTGTGCTTCTGCAAAAGTGGAGTAATGAATGGAGGCCTGTAGCCTATGCATCACGTTCTCTGACAGCTGTGGAACAGAGGTACGCACAGGTCGAAAAGGAAGCCCTAGCACTCACTTGGGCATGTGAACGCTTCAGAGACTTCCTATTAGGACAGCACTTTGAATTGGAGACTGATCACAAGCCTCTGCAGAGTCTCCTGGGGGCTCAAGCCCTTTGACCCTCTGCCCTCATGCATACAGCACTTCAGGATGAGGCTCATGGGATACTCATACACAATGTCTCATGTTGCCGGAAAGAACCTGTGGACAGCCAACACTCTGTCGCATGCGCCGTTGCGTGCGGAAACAACACGCGCAGACAACGAGTTCATGGAGAGCACAAATATCTATGTAGACAGTGTCATGGACAATCTTCCGGTGAGCGCCACCTACAAGGACACACTGAGACAGAACCTCAGGGCCGACAGTGTGTGCTCTGCCATCATGAAACTGTCAAGATGGTTGGACTGAGAACAGTTCCTGTAGCAGTGTCCTGAAGCTGTACTGGGCGGAACGTGCCTTTCTCGCTGTCCACGATGGTCTCCTGTTAAAGGGGACAAGACGAGTTATTCCGTCAGCCATGCGGAACGATGTCCTAGCTAAGCTACATGAGGGTCACCAGGGAGTGGTGAAGTGCCGGGAGCGCGCAAGACAAAGTGTGTGGTGGCCTGGCCTAAGTCAACAACTCAATGAACTGGTCTAGAAATGTAGAACGTGCATTAAGGAGCGCACAAACCACTCATGCCCTCGGAGCTCCCGGAGAGACCCTGGCAAAAGCTGGGGACCGACCTGTTCACTTTGAAAGGGAAAATGTACTTGCTGGTCGTTGACTACTACTCCAGGTACGTGAAAGTAGCAAACCTTTCCCTCACGAAGGCTGCTGACATCACTGTTCATCTCAAGTCCACGTTTGCCCGTCATGGGGTGCCTGAGGCTCTGGTGAAGGACAATGGGCCCCAGTTTGCTGCGCATGGCTTCTCCACTTTTGCTGCAAACTACGGATTCAAACACATCACTAGCAGTCCCAAGTTCCCACAGGGCAACGGTGAGGCTGAGCACGCGGTTCAGACTGTTAAAGGCCTCCTCAAGAAAACTGAGGATCCCTACCTTGCCTAGCTGGCGTACCGGTCGACTTCTCTCCAGAACGACTTCAGCCCAGCAGAACTGCTGATGGGTCGTAGACTCCGGACCACTGTCCCGACCCTCTCATTGCTGCTGAATCCGTCTCTTCCTCACAACGCGACTGTCAGCTCGAAGGAGAAGGAGATGAGACTGGCTTGACAGGCACCACCGGGCGCATGTTCTTGGCAAGCTTGCTCCTGGGTGTTCGAAAGTCCATGTTGTGTTCATTTATTTGATTAGTTTACTACAAATTATAAGTTTATCGCTAAGTTTTCATATGTCTTATGTTCTGAAATGCACCATTGTTTTCCTGAGGCTATTGAACGCATCACACTCGCGTGCGGTATACGTTAAGTAGCAGCGAGTTCTTGCTTTTGATACGTGCCCGGCAGCAGTTAGTTGTGTTTTCTCCCTCTGCCCATTGATTTCCATGGTTTATCTGAGTGTAAATGACAGGAGGTGAGTTTCATTACATTTTACTTTATAGTTAAATGCTGACACTGTGATAACTTTTTATTCATCTGATAGTTGACTGATGTTAATTTATGCTTATTTGAATAAACTAAGCTAATCCATATAAGTTATATACATGAACCTCCTGTGAGGTGCTGTTTATGAATAATATAATATTGTGCTTATTAATACAGTCCTTTATTACTTTAATTGTATACTTAGTTTGTTTTTTTCCTGTATTGTGATTACAGACCGCAGAATAAACCACGTTAAAGGAATATCTGCCACTTACGTGCTCTTTAACGGGAACACCAACCTCCTTACCTTGCCTCTCTAAACCAGAATACTTGGAGATTCCCCCTATCTCCTGTTTACTGGGTGTGTGTGGGTGACTGACGCAGAGGTCACAGGGACTGTGGTTGGCGAGCATACAACACCACGATCCTACATGGTCGATGTGCCTTATGGGACTGTGCGCAGAAACCGCCATCACTTGATTCCAATGGGTGAGCCTGAGAACACTAGCACTACCCCAGCAGCTGTACCCACTCCTGTATCAGCCGCAAACGTCCCAACACCCAGGGCCAGCCCACAATCCAGCATTTTCAGAACGAGGTCTGGGAGACCTATTGTGAAACCCATTAGACTTGACTTGTAAAAAAAAAAAGGGGAAAAAAGGATGGGTGTAAACTGATTTGTGAGTGATTTTTGATGCAGCTGTTGATGCCATTTTCTTACATATTGAAGCATACAGTGCAAATGGTTCATTTGATGTTCATATTTTGCTTGAGTAGGAATTGAAAAGGGAATGTGGTGATTTGGGCAAAAAGAAGAGTCTATTTGATTTTGTTACCTGAGTTGTGCATGCTTATAGCTGCAGAAAAACAATTTAAAAGATTCATTGTTTTACTTAAAAGGAGAGATGTGATGTGATCTGTTTACATACACTGTGTAATAGTTTGGCCCAGACACCCCTTTGTATTTGGTATGGTCCGTTGGCCCGCACATGATCGATGGGCGCGCTGCGTAAAGAGTTGGTTCAGGACTTCCGCTTTGGCTCATGAAGGAGTAGGCAGCAAGTGTGAAGAGCTCCGACCTCACTTGTAACTTATGACCAAATTTGTAATACCTTTACCTTAGGATTGGTGTAATATACGCACGATACAGTGTTAGACTGCCTTGAACAGCTAATGGCCACCTCCAAAAAAAACAAACGTCTTTGATGACCACGCGAAACATCATTGCTAGCAAGCAAACTAGCATGGCCTCTGACGTTAGCCCCTCCAAAAGCGACGGAATAACCATGACTCAGCTGATGCAAGAGCTAGCCAAGCAGCGGGAAAGTTTAAAGGAAGACATCTCTGCCCTCATTCAAGAGTCGCTGGTGCCGTTGCAAATTTTGGTGAATGCTTTGACAGAAACGATGGACTCTGTGCAACAACGACTGACTGCGGCGGAATCATTTGCAGGTGATAATTTTGAGAAGATATGTGCGACTGAAACTGCCGTTGAAGCTCTGAAAGCCCAAAATGCGACACTCTTAGACAGAATCGAAGATTTAGAAAACAGGTCACGCCGCAATAACTTGAGGATTATAAATGTTTCAGAAGGCAGCGAGGATGTTGTGAATACAGTGAACTTCGTGGCGAACATGTTTATGGAGGTCACCGGCGGCAACGCACTGTTCAACTCTGCTCCAGTACTGGAGCGAGCGCACAGAGTGGGCACAAAACCCGACGATGCTAACCAGCCCCCGCGGCCCTTTGTGGTGTGTTTCCAGAGGCACCAGGAGAAGGAACGATTACTACAATGGGCAAGGCAGAACACCATCACCTATAAGGGCGTTACACTGAGAATATATCCAGATTATAGCGCTGCCCTGTCGAGGAAACGCGCTGGGTTTAACGGCGTCAAACAAGCACTTTACAAGAAGGGTATAAAATTCCGCCTGCGTTATCCAGCTGTCCTACAAGTCTTCCACAAGGGAAAGATCTCCGATTTCAACACACCGGAGAAGGCACGGGCTTACTATGATCAACAGGTTGTTGGTGAGGAAGACTGATATGACCTGGACAGTTCATGCTCGCTTAATGGAAGGAAGCCGCTTCTCTGCTTGGAGGATGTTTTGACAAGTCTGTGAATTGGAACTTTCGCCAACGTCTACTTTGGTCAACCTACTTGGTTATGAGGACTGTGGGGAACTAGCGGATCATCCCCCCCCCTTTTTTTTTTTTTTCCTTTCACTTTCCCTTGGTAAGTGCCTTTACCTGTTTTTCCTTTCTTTTTTTCCTCCTTTTTTGGAGATAATGGTCGACTGATAGCCTACCTGTTGGATGTGGCTCTGCGAATGTTTAATGTTGTTCGGACTTTTTCCTGCTCCCTTTTGTTTACATTGAATATGTTGAACGTAACTGAAGAACCGTCTGCAGCATATTTAACTGGTTTCAACTAAGACAAGTCATCACTGCTAAATGGTCATAGGCTCTTCACAGTAGAAGGAGAGAGTGTATCGGAAGGTTCAGGAGTTAGAAGAGGGCCTGCAGTCTGCCCATGTTCCGGGGCGGGCATAGGTTTTTTTCATGTTTGGGGTTAAAGAGGGGTTTATTCTTATGAAAGTGTTATTGTTGTATCCTTTTGAACAGGGACTTTATACTTCTTTTTTATATTATTTAGTATGTTTTTGTTTATTATTGACAGACGCTTTGAGGTGCACAACCTGCTTTTCATTTAATCGTGCCACATGTTGCATGATATAAATAATGTCAGGGCGGATATAGGTGTAACGCCAACACGTCTCATTACCTGGAATGTGAAAGGAATGAATGGGCCTAATAAGAGAGCAAAGATTTTTTCTCATTTAAAGAGGTTAAACGCTGAAATAATATTTTTACAAGAAACACATATGAAAATAGCAGATCAAATCAGGCTTCGGAAGAACTGGATTGGACAGAGTTTCCATTCTAACTTCAATAATAAGGCACGAGGGGCAGCCATCCTAATCCATAAAAAGGTATTGTTAACACCATCTCTGACCCCCAAGGGCGATATGTGATAGTATCTGGGTTGCTATTTAACACTCCAGTAATACTAGCAAGTGTTTACGCCCCAAACTGGGATGATAACTTTATACATAAACTCACCTCTCTTTTTCCAAACTTGAACAGTCATAGTCTTATTCTATCTGGTGACTTTAACACGGTTCTGGACCCAGCTGTGGATCGCTCTAGCCCTAGAACTCTAGCACGCTCCAAAATGTCTCTTGCTCTTGGTGAGTTTGCTGACAGGACAGGCTGTGTTGACCCTTGGAGGTTCTTTAATCCTCACAAAAAGGAATTTTCTTACTTTTCACACGTTCATCACACTTATAGTCTGATTGATTTTTTCCTCATTGATAAGACACTTCTCCCTTTTTACAAAGAGAACTGAATAGACTGGCATTGTTGAATCTGATCATGCTCCAGTTTCCCTAGATATTTCATTCTCTCCAAATATTACACAGCCAAGAATCTGGAGATTAGACACATCCCTATTATCAGACAGTCACTTCTGTGAATTCATCGATAAAGCAATAGATGAGTTCATATACTTTAACAGGTCTGACTCCATATCCCCATCTACATTATGGGAAACACTTCAAGTTGTTATAAGGGGGAAGATCATTTCTTATTCTATTTCACGCAGCAAGGAGAGAAAAGAAAAAGAACTCCTGAAATTAATAAGACACATTGACCAACAGTATTCTACCACCCCAACACCTGAGTTATATAAAGAAAGGGTTGCACTAATAACCCAGTATGACCTATTGTCAACAGAACAGAAAAACAGCAGCTTTGGTTAAAAGGATATTATGATGAACATGGAGATAAAGCAGGTCGTCTTCTTCTTTTAAAGCCAGGCAAAGACCCAAATGATTGTGGTTCATATCGACCTATATCCTTGCTTAACGTTGATGCTAAAATTTTAGCCAAACTGCTAGCTTCAAGACTAGAGACTGTTAACACTAATATCATCTCGACAGAACCAACTGGTTTCATAAAGGGTCGGCAGTCCTTCACAAATATCCGTAAACTGTTAAGTGTTATTCACTCTCCTGCGTCCAGGGAGACTCCTGAAGTTGTTGTCTCCTTGGACGCGGAAAAGGCATTTGACAGAGTGGAATTCAATTATTTATTCACTGTACTGGAGAAATTTGGCTTTGGCTCAAACTTCATATCCTGGATACGTTTATTATATACATCTCCTAAAGGATCTGTAACTACAAACAAGATATCTTCCCAACTATTTTCTCTCTCAAGGGGTACACGCCAGGGCTGCCCTCTTAGCCCACTTCTATTTGCGTTAGCTATTGAACCTTTGTCAATTAAATTTAGGACAACCCCCAATATCTTTGGTATCCACAGGTTTGAAACTGAACATAAAATCTCTTTATATGCTGATGACTTACTTTTGTATATTTCTGACCCAGTATCATGCATTCCTACTATTGTCAGTATCCTTAATGACTTTGGGCGTTTCTCTGGTTACAAATTAAACTTGTCCAAGAGTGAATGTTTTCCCATTTATAATTTGGCCCTTCAGTTACCAGCCAATGCATTCCCTTTCCATATATCAAAGTCCGGTTTTAAATATTTAGGCATACACATCACCCGTGCTTTCTCTGATCTCTATGAAAAGAACCTCAAACCCCTCTTGCTTAAATTAGAAGCTGATTTTAAAAGATGGTCTGGTCTTTATTTATCTCTTCCAGGTAGAGTTAGTTGTATAAAAATGAGTGTCTTACCCCGTTTTCTGTACCTGTTTCAGTGTCTCCCAATATTTTTGTCTAAATCTTTTTTCCAATCTTTAAATAAATTAATCTCCTCCTTTGGGAAAATGAAAATGTTAGAAACCGCAGAGAGTTTTTAGAAAGGCCTAGGGATAAGGGTGGCCTGGCACTACCTAATATGAGAAACTACTATTGGGCATCTAATGTTCAAAAAATCATATATTGGTACCAGAGTCCTCAGCTGGATTGGTGTAAGATTGAGACAAACTCCTGCACCTCTACCTCACTTCCTGCTTTGGTCACTGCTGGATTACCACTTTCACCCTCTAAATTCACTTCTAACCCTGTGGTATCTTCTACTCTTAAGATATGGACACAATTCAGACAACATTTCAAACTAAAAGATTTTTCTATATACAGCCCTATTTGTAATAATCACCTTTTCCCTGCTGCCAGAATAGACCACACCTTCACTCTATGGGGGAGGAACGGTCTGAATACATGTGATCGCTTCTATATAGATGGTATTTTTGCCAATTTCACTGACCTCTCTGCCAAATTTCACTTACAAAAATCTGACCTATTCAGATACTTTCAGGTCCGTCATTTTATTCAAAAACAGAGTTCAACGTTTCCTGCTTTTCCAGCAGACTCAGGACTTGAAAAGATTTTGCGTAACCCTATGTATTTTGGGAGGCACATCGTAAATATAATTACCTCTCTTCAGGAAACATCATTAGATGGGCTTAGAACTGCATGGTCTGACGAACTTGGCTATGAAATTCCTGAATACTTCTGGGAACGTGCTCAGAAAAGAATGAATGGAACATCATCCTGTGCGCGGCTTAGCCTGATACAATTCAAAGTCTTTCATAGAATTTACTATACAAAATCTAAACTTTCAAGAATTTACGACGATATTGATGACAGGTGTGAGCGCTGCAATTCTGCTCCAGCAAATATGACCCATATGTTTTGGAACTGCCCTCAATTAGCAAAATTTTGGTCATCTATCTGTAAAACACTAAATGATGCTTTTAACACTAAAATCAAACCGTCTGCAGATATGGCCATCTTTGGAGTGTTGGTTGATGAGCACATGCTACCCATTTACAAGATGAACGCTTTTGCCTTTGCATCTCTGATAGCCCGTAGAAATATAGTCTTACATTGGAAATCTCCTGAACCACCCAAAGTGTCTGTCTGGCTCGCTGAATTAATGTTTTTCTTGAAATTAGAGAAAATGAAATACTTAACTAGAGGTTCAACGAAACAATTTCACAAGATGTGGGACCCTCTGATTGAGTACTTCAAACATCTCAAGACCCTTCCATAAACCTATGGAGCCCTGAGATATATATCTGATCTTGCCTAATCATTGACATGTACTTGAACCTGTAATGCCCTCATTGTCTGTCATTAATTTTATTATTTTATTCTATTTTGATTTTCAACTTCACCACTGTACAGACACTTTAATTCTTGCCATTATTATTGTTATTATTATTGTTTTTCTCTTTATTTGTTTATTTAATTTATGATGTTTTTCATTTATGTAACATTGCTATCTATGCTTATGTTTGTTTGTGCAGCAGTGTATGGGTGTTGTGGGTGGGTTTTGTCAAAAAGAAAAAAATCTAATTCAAGATAATGTATTTAAATGCATCTTACTTTGTACTTTCTTGAATAAAAATATACTTAAAAAAAAAGAGTTGGTTCAGTGAATGGCATGTGAGTAAAGCTACATGAAATAAAGCCGACAGTATTGGACCTCATCGTAGCAGAACCCTCTTTTTATATTTGCATAACATGACAGTTACTGCTGAGAGTTGGGGGGATGCATGGCTCAACAGCACTATGGTTCTTGGTGAGCCTGGCCACATATTGAAGAAGAACCTGGGGTGGTTCTTATTCTTTTCTACTAAGGATGAGTAGTAAGCGCTTCTAGCATTACGGAGTTCTTTTTATATATTAATAAACTCTCCTTCCAGGCTTGGCGGACTTCCTCGTGCTGGCTGGAATCTGTCTTCCTTTCCAGTTGTCTGGTCTTCTGTTTCAAGGCACTCAGCTCTGGGCTGTACCAGGGAACTATTCTTTTCTGGTTGATAACCTTCTTCTTCAGGGGAGCTACGGCATCAAGTGTCCCAAGGAGTGCTGCTGCAGTGCTGTCCACAAGATAGTCTACCTGGGTGGGGGTGGAATCAGCATAACTGCCCATTATATGACTACAAGATGTGGCAGCAAGCTCTGCTGGAATAAGCTCCTAAATCTAGAAACAGCAGTGTCAGACAAACATCTACTGAAGCAGGACATTTTCCCAGGTAGGATATAATTTGTTAGGGTAAATTCAAATGTAATTAAGGAGTGATCAGACAAGACGGGGTTCTGAGGAAGAACTGTGATGAGGTCAGCTTCTATTCCATAAGTGAGTACTAAGGATGTGATTAAAAGTGTGAGGCCCCTCCCCTTCAGCCTTACCTGTAATCTGAGGTCCCTCCCCTTCAGCCTCAGCTGTAATGTGAGGCCCCTCCGCTTCAGCCTTACCTGTCATGTAAGGCCCCTCCCCTTCAGCCTCAGCTGTAGATGAGTGTGAGGCCCCTCCCGTCACAGATTCAGGAACCAGATTTGAATGGAACGTCTGTTGTCCAGTTGAGGAAGGTTAGGCGCAGCTGAAGCCTCCTCCTTGTTTCAGCAGAAGTTCAGCTCTTGTTAACTGTGGTATTAATCCCACTCCATGTGTTGATCCCACTTAACACCAGATTACTAATGTGTAAATTCGAGTTATCAAAGCTTACTTAGATCAGGTGCACCTCTTCTGACACCTCCAATGGTGGCGTCTCACTGGTTTCTTTTCCTGTGGTATCAACAGCATTTAGGAGAACAACATGAATTCACTGCTTCATCAACATCTCTGACTCACATCTGCTCTCACTGCATCAAGATCCATCATCAGGATTTGCTCAAAAACACGTAGAAGGTCGAGTGCCTGATATTAAACGGTGCCACTGTTGATAATTCTGATGATGTTGATAATGCAGGTTTTGCTTCCATGTTTTTGTCAAAAATTAAAAGATACTGGTAAAGGTACTCCTGGTTTACTGGGACGGGGTTCAAGTCCCTGCGGTATCTGCAGTTCTTTCGGCCTCGACATGAAAGCCCAGGTTATTTCCATCATCTAAACTGCTGACCTGAAGCCCCTCCCTCAACATGAAGATGACTAACATCAGCTCTTTGCTTTTCAGTGACCTTCTTTTTCTGACTCTATCGAGTGACAACATCTCAGCAGAGCTGCAGATTCTGTCTGGCACCAGCAACCATGACTGTTCAAAGTCTCAGTGTGGGAAGTTGAACTAGATAGCGGCGGTGACGGGGTCCTGGGGAGCTTCGGGGTGACAGTCCAAGCTGGTTAGGTTACACATCCAGTCAGAGGGAAGAACTCCTAGCCAAAATCAGTCCCTCCAGGGTTTCGTGGCACTGTTTTATGATTATTGCGGCCTAAAATGGCGGATTTTGTGGCAGCTTCTTTGAAAAGTTGCAAGGTTTTCAATGTTTTCCAGAAGGACATGCTGCATGTAGTATCAGCAATGCGTCCACGCTTTAAAGCCCCCGTTCCTGTCTGACTAGGAGTGAGCCAACTAATCTCAGTCCTAACCCTCACCAGTTGATGCCTAACCTCAACCTCAAACTAACTGCAGGTTCCACATTCACTCTAACTTTGACCAGGTGTAAATTAAGTTCTGCTGCATCAGGACCGCTCTTTGGTCATGAGGACTAGGGGTCCTGATAAGGTTAGTGGTTATACCAGAAAAGGTAAATGGACTCAATTTTATATAGCGCTTTTCTACCTTCGCGGCACTCAAAGCACTTTACAGTGTCATCTCATTCACCCGTTCACACACACTCTCACACACTGATGGTGGAGGCTGCCATGCAAGGCGCCAACCTACTCATCAGAAGCAATTATGGGTTCAGTATCTTGCTCAAGGACACTTGGAAATGGTCAAGGATCGAACCAGTGACCGTCTGGTTGCTAGACGGCCACTCTACCCCTGAGCCATGCCACGCACAATTACACTCACACACTCCTGTATACAACACACATTCTCTCTCTCATACACAGGAAGATGCTGATGATGAAGCAGAGGCAGACATGGAACCCCCTTCACCCAAGAAGTCCAAAGAATTCAGTGCCTTGGAATTGTCAGGAAATTATTTCTGTAAGATAAAGACTGTATTTTTGCTGTTAGTTCGTACCACAAAATTTCCCAACACACAAGATCAAATTCTCAGAGACAGAGATCTTAATTAAAGTTTTACTTGCAGCAAGGAGTCCAAGCAAAGTTCTACATCTGCACTGAACAGTCTGTGTCTTCCAAACATATATATGCAAAGTTCCTCCTCTCAGTAGCTTCCCATCATGCCTTGTTCCTCCTTCTGTCAAGGACAGTTGTGGGGGAGCGTAGGGACGCTGGCTCCTCACTGTCCAAGGCCTTTTCCAAACGCTTCTTATCTTCTTATCTTATCTAGGAGTGTAGGCACAGCCTGGTGTAACCTAAACACACTTCATGTCTTTGGTCTGTATAAAGGTCACAACACTACCATGCAGCTCTACATCAGGCTAAAACTTCACGATGATAAAAAGTAAATGTAATAAAATATAAACGTGTCTACGTATTTTCTAACAGGTGGACTACAGAGGAGGGAGGAGGACCCAGCAAACCAAAGCAGAAAAGGATGCAGATGAGTTCAAAAGTTACCGGGCAGCAAGAGCTGAAGGGCTGCAGGACAATCCTGTGGGTTGGTGGAGGGCAAATGAGAAGGAGAATCCTCAAAGCGATACCTCTGTGTCCCAGGGATCAGGGTTGCATCAGAGGGTTTTTTCATCTGCGGGTGATTTAGTCAACGCAAAAATGAGCTGCCTCAACCCAGGGCTCCTTTTCCTGCAAAAAAATCTTGCCAATCTCATGTGAGAGGAGAGCAAAGTTATGACAAAGACAATTGTTTCCACTTAGTTTGTGTTAACTTTTTCTGCAGTTTGCACTTTAATAGTGGTCAGGCAGTGCCTTTCTGTTTCTCATCCAGTGCACTTAAGCTATAAGCTTTTGAAGGGACTTTAAGAAGGTACACCTCAAGCTTCAAATGTCCAGTTTACATGTTTGCACTTTGAAGGGAAGGGAATGTCTTGCATTTCTAAAAATCCCAAACAAGACACAGTGTATTTTTATGTTTCCTCCATCCTCAGGTACTGGTAGTTTGGATAATTTGAAGCCACTAGTCAGCAGCCAGCACTTTGTTTCCATTTGACACTGGCTGAATCTTTTTCATTGTTTTGTGTTCATATTGATTAGTGACTGCATTGGAAGCAGTGCTGACAGTCATGCAGCTTGTTGTCACACTGATACGACTCTACTGGAGAGTCAGCAGAGCAGCGTTCTGAGACCGTCACAGCTGATTGTATGCAAATTGGCAATTCAAAATGAAAGTACATTTATTTGTATTCAACAGCTAATGGGTGAATTCTTAAATATGATAATCCATAATGTTAGTTCCAGTACAATTACAACTTTTATTTACTTGAAGCTAATTCTGCCCATAGCATGTTTTGTAAAGCTACTATCATCAGCATTCTGGGTGGTCCGTTGGTGCAATGTCAACAGTCTCACATCCATAACCACCAATATTTTATATTAATTTGGTGTGAAGTATGAATTTAACACCAGTATGGATGTGTTGTGTCCCTCGCTGGGAGATGCTTGTGGTTCCTCCCTGGTTCTTTTCCCTGATACACCAAAAGAAGTCCAGTTACCATGCCGAACTCTTGGACTACCGTGACCTGGATGACTAAGAGCCTTCACCGACAACTTGTACCGATGTTTGAGTACCTGGGGTGTTCACAATGACGGCTCGGGAGGTGGAGGCTTCCTGTTTACCTTTGATGGTCTGTACTCTCTCAATTTTGCTGCTGTATTATTATGTGGCAATAAACAACACATTTTGCACTCACCCAGGTAGTCATGAAGTGCTGACAGAGGCTGGTCAAGGCCCACATCAAGGCCTCCATCGAGGTCTCTGTGGACCCCCACCAGTACGCCCACAGGCTCCACTGATGACGCTGTTTCATCGGTGGTCCACAGACTATTAACAAGTTTAATAGAAAATGGGTTAGTAATGGGCCAGGCCTTTATTTTGAAGGCAAAAACATAGAAGCAGAAGTGAGTTTCTCTAAGTGAACATTCATATTGTCCAGGTTTAGTCTGAAGTTAAAAATACCAAAAATTATTGCCAAGACTTTTCTTCAGTAGACATTTAAAACATCGATAGACTCTTACTGACTTTATGGTCAAGGTTTTATTTTGAAGGCAAAATATTGTGACATCATTGAGTTGCAACTGCTAGTTTCCGCTTGCTTTCATGAAGGAGTTTTAGCATTCTGTTCAGATGCTAACATGGTGTTAACACAAACAAGTACCTGGTAAATTGCTATCATGTAGAATGTTAGCATGTTGCTAGCATATTAGCAGCAGCTAGCTTGCGGAATGCTATCTTGAATGAATGAATGTTAGCATTTGAATAAAACCTTTGACTTTGATCACAAAAATCTCTCGAGGTTCAATTCATCCGTGGGCACACAGGCAGACATTTGACCTGGACTCCAGAGGAGTCAAGTGGTAACACACTTTACGGTGTAAACTGCCTCGATGATTGCACTTGCTAATATTACAGTTTTGCCATTGCCATGGCGATCCTCTTGCAGCTCCGTCAGTTGGAGTTTTGAGCCCCCAGGTAACGGTTCACACTGCTGCATGTTCACCTGCAACATTTTCAAGCTGTCATGTCATGTCGTCATGTTGCCAATCGCTGATCAGAGCTGGCCTTGATGGTATAACCCTAAAAGCTGCTCAGCTTCTGCACAAAGACCTTCTGTTTGTGTGTGTGTGTGTGTGTGTGTGTGTGTGTGTGTGAGTTCTCTGTGACATCACTGATTCTGTCAGCAGATTCATTGATGATGAGTGACACAGATGACAAAGTTCAGTGATCAGGATGACTGAGTCAATATGAGAGTAATGAATTAAGATGAGAATTAAAGGCTGATTACAACAACATCAACATCAACAACACAACTACCTAAACCAAAGATGTTCAGGATTTCATCCAGAATTTGGAACTTGGTGCGTCCAAATATCTCACGATACGCCAGAGTTATGACTTTCAATGGAGGAAAGCCGCCTGAGACAAACGGAGAGATGGATGGTAAGTAAATCGTGTGATTGTCATCCTGGGACATGAAGGGTAGTTGAGGAGGTTGTGTGATGTCACAACCCATCAAAGCTTTGAGAGAGCTTTGATGCTGTCGGTCATCTTCACACAATTCATGGCCCCGCCCCTCACTACAAACAGAAGACCAAATGTTTGGAAACTGTGACATTGTTCCTCAAACTCATGTTTTCTTTTCCTCACAGAGCCGACGCCACCATTCGAAAATCTGAGAAGAAACGACATTGTTGACAGCCCCACCAGGAGGTACTTTCTTCAGGGCCTCTTGGGTGACGGAATCCACTCTCAACTTTATAAAGGTGTAACATTGGTACCAGAAGAAAGGGTGGTACTAAAGGTATTCAGACACAAGTCGCTGGCTTCAAGAGAGGTAAGCAATCCAAGCCTTCTTGATGATGATGAGACAATTAAGTTGTACGACCCTGCGTCTCTCAACGATGTCATTTTTTGCTCCTCTCTCCAGATAACCATGGCAAAGGCAATGAGTGTCCTTGACCAGGACAAGACAAATTTGGTCAAGTACATTGAGCAGTTTGAAGTTGGAGAAAATGCCTGTCTATCATCTGAGAGGCTGGATAGGAACCTGTTTGAATTGTTAGTAGAGAGAGACTTCCAGCCACTAAACCTTTATGAGATACGACTGATAGCACAGCAGGTAAAAATGTCAAGCTTTTCTATTGACTGGTCCAGGAATTATACCGACCTTCACCTTGGTCTCATACGTTTCCTCCTTTTTCCTGCAGCTACTGACAGCTTTAGACACACTAAAGTCAACGGGAATAATTCATTCTAACTTAACACTGGACAACGTCATGTTAGTGGACCATGAAAAGACACCCTTCAAAGTCAAGATCATTGACTTTGGCCTGTCCTTCTTCACGAGCGAGGCTAATCGCAAACATGGTCAGATCATCCAGCCCGCGGGAATACGGTAAGATCCCTCTTCAAGGCCCCTCTTGTCTCATGCTCTTCACAATCCATTAAAAGTTGTTCTAATGTTCCACACACATGCTGACTTTGTGAAAAGTCAAAGTCGACTTTACTGTCAAGTGTACTGTACGAGCATGACATACAGCACAGATGAAAATTCACGGTGCAAACAGGCAATAAACCAACATAAAAATAGTAGCAGGCAATACACAACCCAAAACACAATAAACAATGCCCTCAACTTGTTCTTTACCAACAGTGCCCCTGAAGCCCTTTTGGGACTCCCTGTGTCCGAGGCCATAGATATGTGGTCTCTCGGCTGCCTGCTGTTCGAATTGTACACCGGCTGTTCCCCGTTTCCAATGAACAATTTCCAAATGGTAGGTAGCGAAGACCTCATGACATCCCACTGCAGAAAACATATCCCAAGTCATTTAGGGAGGTAAAGTAGGACATTGGCTGATACAAATTTCTCTCTCCAGATCAGGACCATGGTGGACGTCTTTGGCCAGCCACCTGACCACCTACTCAACGCCGGGAAACACACCGAGATGTACTTTGATTACTGCGGACGCTTACAACCGAAATGGAGGTTGAAGGTATTTGAACTTGTTCTGTCCTTTCCAGATGCGTTCATTTAGGCAGGAACTATTTGAAATGATTCAAACCTTTAGGAGAAAGTATCTAACGTGTTTTGTTGCTGTCGACCATGTAGGATTCCACTTTAGGGACTACAAACTGGAAAGGGCTTTTCCATTGCCTGGATGAACTAATGACAGTAAGTGGTCCATTTGCATTAATACAAGTTTGCTCTCCTGCTGATAGAAGGATGCTGACAAACACAATCTTTGCAAACTCAGTTCCCCTCAGAGACAGACAACAAAGCGGAGTTGGAGGATCGAGCTGCCTTCATCGACCTCCTGAAGGCTCTCCTGGAATTGGACCCAGACAAGAGGATCACACCTCAGGAAGCTCTCCATCATCCATTTTTAAAAATGTTCTATCTGATGGTGAAACCAGACGGGGGCCAGTAGTAAGTACTTGAGTTTCTGGTATCAGTAGAGTTGAACAGACACCTGAACGGGTGAATTCAATGACTGACAGAGTCATTCATTGTCATGTTTTTTTGTTTTTTTCCAGTACGAAAGACAGTCTAGAGAAAATGCGGATGAGCCAGGGGGATGCCCCCGCTGAGCCCAAGAAGGGGCTGTTGCAAAGAGTCCAATCTTTCTTTGGCAAAATATGCAGACATGCTGTTCTGTTGACACACAAAATCTGGTGTAGGAAAAAGTTCTTCTTTCACTGGTGTAGAAGACGTTTCCCCACTTATCCAAGAGGCTTCTTCCGTTCTAAAGGAAGGTGAGGAAAGCCAGGTATTAAACCAGTTGGGGGATCACCTGGGGGCTTGGCCAGAATGTCATTAGCACCCTCATCAGCCTGGTGCGTGGCTCATGGAGACTACAAGGTCAAAGTTAATGTCAACTTCATTGCCAAATACACTGTAGGTGCATGCCCCCTCATGGAAGCAACATCAAGGAACGCAGGTGGGTGGAAGATGAAGAGGAGCCATTGGGCCTGACTGGTGCTCTTGGGATGGGTGGACTGCTTCCCAGTGTGGTGGTTGGGCTGGGGTTGGTCATGGGCCTTGCCATTGTGAGGTGGATCCCTTGCTGGCAGTTTTACTAGGTCTGAGGTGCCCTGGACTGCGTCCGCATCGATGGAGTGCTCAGCCCCTGTATGGGCAGAGGAAGATGAGGAAATGATTCATTTATTTATTTTTTCTGGGGGTGGCGGTCCTGGACGCGGGTGCCTATGGGCTCACCTCGGCAGGCGGGCATGGGCCTCTCGGGCCCCTTGGTTCAGCTCGTGCTGCGTGGGGGAACCTGGTGGGCCCAGGGGGCCTCTGTCTCCCATGTCTCTCTGCGAGCTGCCTCTGGGTGTGTTGCTGCTCCTGCGGGTCTTGGCCTGGGGTTTCCTGTGTTCTGGGGTTTCTGGGTTCCCTAGTGGCCTGATCCTGACCTGCCTGCTATCCTGGACCGGGGGCGTGTTGATCTGGTCCCCCACGTCAGCTACAGACAGCTACCTACAGCATCCAAGACACACCGTAGCATACACATGCACACACATGCACACAGATACATGGGGGGGGGGGGGTTGTTGGCCAGGGGTTCCCTGTGTTCTGGGGTTTCTGGGTGCCTTGGTGGCTTGGTCCTGACCTGCCTGCTATCTTGGACCGGGGGCGTGTTGTTCTGGTCCCCCACGTCAGCTACAGTCAGCGACACACAGCATCCAAGAAACACCGTAGCATACACATACACACATGCGCACACACAAACATGGGGGGGGGGGGGTGTTGGCCTGGGGTTCCCTGTGTTCTGGGGTTTCAGGTTTCCCTGGTGGCTTGGTCCTGACCTGCCTACTATCCTGGACCGGGGGCGTGTTGTTCTGATCCCCCATGTCAGCTACAACTAGTACACATACACATACACACATGCACACACATACATGGGGGGGGGGGGGGGGGGCGGATGTTGGCCTGGGGTTCCCTGTGTTCTGGGGTTTCTGGTTTCCTTGGTGGCTTTGTCCTGACCTGCCTGCTATCCTGGACCGGGGGCGTGTTGATCTGGTCCCCCACGTCAGCTACAGTCAGCTACCTACAGCATCCAAGACACACCGTAGCATACACATGCACACACATGCACACAGATACATGGGGGGGGGGGGGGGTTTGGCCAGGGGTTCCCTGTGTTCTGGGGTTTCTGGTTTCCCTGGTGGCTTGGTCCTGACCTGCCTGCTATCTTGGACCGGGGGCGTGTTGTTCTGGTCCCCCACGTCAGCTACAGTCAGCGACACACAGCATCCAAGAAACACCGTAGCATACACATACACACATGCGCACACACAAACATGGGGGGGGGGGGGGTGTTGGCCTGGGGTTCCCTGTGTTCTGGGGTTTCTGGTTTCCCTGGTGGCTTGGTCCTGACCTGCCTACTATCCTGGACCGGGGGCGTGTTGTTCTGATCCCCCATGTCAGCTACAACTAGTACACATACACATACACACATGCACACACATACATGGGGGGGGGGGGGGGATGTTGGCCTGGGGTTCCCTGTGTTCTGGGGTTTCTGGTTTCCTTGGTGGCTTTGTCCTGACCTGCCTACTATCCTGGACCGGGGGCGTGTTGTTCTGATCCCCCATGTCAGCTACCTACAGCATCCAAGACACACTGTAGCACACACATACATACATGCACACCCATACACACACATGCACACACATACACACATACATACATACATACATACATACATACACATACACACACACACACACACACACACACACACTTGTGGTGTACAACTGGTCCATCATCACACACTCAGACATTTATTTTAAATTCTGTTAAACCAAATGGTAAATCTGCACTGGAAATTCTGCAACCAATGTTTTTCTTTTTTTCTGTTGTTATTGTTGTTGCTGTTTATTGTTTGTTTGTTTGTTTTTCTGCTTTTGTTGTTGTTTTTGTGCCCCCCCTTGTCTTCCCTCTCCTGTCCCTGTTCTCTCTTCCTGTCCTCAGTCTGGTAGCTTCATCAATGAAACAACACCATTCCGAATAAAATGAAACACAGATGGCAGTAGGAGGAGTTTATCAGGTTCCTCCTTTGCAGAGTAAAACTGCTTCAGTACAACGAGGCACCAGGAACATGGATGCTGCTGCTGAACAGGACGGGGGAAAAAAAGAGGAGCCATTGGGGCCATGGCCCTTGTGCTATTGAGCCTATTTAGTTCAACTGTCCTTGTTCAGAGAGGACGGAGACATTGACCTTCCCCCAAAGGACACACACCAGTGCACCGTTCCAGGGGCCGCAGGAAGGCCAAAAACACCTCTCTGCCAATACCTGTGTTCATGTTCTCTCCACCTTTTTTGTTTTTTTAATGGAAAATTGATCATGTTCATTATTTTTTTAATTCCCTGTGCAAATAAAAACTAATGATCAATGAAGACCAACGGTTGTGTGTTGTGTTTTTAAATTTTCCAAATACAAGAAATGAACCAAACCTGTTCAACTGCAATGAAGAATTGATTGTTATTGTTTGAATTGTGTGAGTTTATGTGTTCATCATCCAGCAGCTCCAGATAACGGACGCCTCAAAGTGCAGTAGCAGGCTCAAACCAGCGTCACTGCACGGTTAAAAAAAAAGAACATTTATTTTGCCAAGTGTTTTGAATTCTAAATCACCATGGTAACAGCTGAGGTTCTGACTAATACCTGGAAAGTTAATTATAGTCCTTTAGAGTTCTTGTGTCATGAAAACTACTCCACTAAATAGGACGGTCCTCAGATATGTCGTGGCAATGGGAGATAAATGTCGTCCACTAAGCTAGCAAGAGGAAAGCTAATGCTATGCTAACAAGAGTCAAAGTTGATGACACTGTTTTGCTGATGGAAATTATGAATTGAGAATCTTTTCAAGAACTGTCGTTGGTTTGTTGGTGTCACAACAACCATGGTCAGGTTCACATGCACCAATTTCCGATTAACGCGGAAGCCCACTGGGATTTGATTACTATCAAAGTGAATATCCATAAAATGCAATTATTAAATGTGAATATTAATTGTTGCTTTCATTTGAAAGTAAGAAGTTACATTAAAATATCTGTCTGTGTAGACGAACAGATTTAGGATGTCTGTCTCGTTTGTGATCAGGTCTTCTCATAATTTGAAAGCACCCCCCGCCCCCCATGCCTTGGTTTGCTCTACACTTCCTGTTTCTGTCTGTCCTCTGCCTGTCAGTCATTCTCCTGTGTCACGTCAGCTCGTTAGTCCTGGTCACTCCCAGCCCTGTTCCTCTGGTGTCAGCCCCTTCCTGTCCAGGTGTTCGCCCCCTGGTTCCTGTGTGTCATCAGGTGAGTTTGTGTTTTAGTTTGAAGTCTGAGTTCAGTTTAGTTTATCAAGATCCCCATCAGCTTTTTCAAAGCAGCATCAATAAATATCACTGTAAGTGTTTTCACTGTAAATTTACATTAAATAATTGGATAATAATTGCATTACTCTAACAGTAAGTAGATGTAAATATTTTCACAGCAATTTACTGTAATAATTTCTCAGTAATTTACAATAAAACTACAAAACTTTACTGTAAGTTCCCAGTTGCCATGCCCATGTAATTACTGTGATACAGCAGTATTTAGCTGTGTCTCTGTATGTTGGCCCTGCGATGGACTGGCGACCTGTCCAGGGTGAACCCCGCCTCTCGCCCGTAGATGCTGGGATAGGCTCCAGCCCCCCCCCCCGCGACCCTTACTAGTAAGGAATAAGCGGAAGATGACGATCGATGGATGGATACTGTAAGATATTGTATTGTACCCATGGAGAGATGCTAGTTCCACAGTAAAGGAACCGGTACCTGTAGGCTCCACCTCCCAGTCTGTTTTTAGAGATACTGGGAGTCACTAACAGACCTGCATTCTGGGAGCGGAGTGCTCTGGTAGGACAGGAGGGACTAATGAGTTCTTTCAGAGGATGGAGCTTCATCATGGAGGGCCTGATGAGTCAGCAGAAGGATTTTGAAGTGGATTCTACATCCTACAGGAAGGAGAGAAGCTAAAGTGGAGAGATGTGTTCTCTCTTCTTAACTCCTGTCAGAACCCTGGCTGCAGCGTTCTGGACCAGCTGGAGACTCTTTAGAGAGTTGTTTGGACATCCTGACAGGAGAGAGTTGCAGTGGTCCAGCCTAGAAGTGATAAATGCATGCATCAGTTTCTCAACATCACTCTGGGAAAGGATATTCCTAATCTTAGCGATACTGCAGGTGGAAGAAGGCGGTCCTGGTCACATGCTTTATGTGGGAGCTGAAGGAAAGGTCCTGGTCAAAAATGACTCCAAGGTTCCTTGCAGTTGTCCTCAGGGTCAAGGTGATGCCATCTAGAGTAGTGATCTGGTTGGAGAGTGTGTCCCTGAGGGGTTTAGGTCCAAACATGATGACCTCAGTTTGATCTGAATTGAGCACTAAGACGTTAGAAGATATCCAGGATTTAATGTCTTTCAGGCAGTCTTGCAGATTCGTGAACTGGGTTGTGCCGTCTGGCTCCATCGACGAGTAGAGTTGTGTGTCGTCCTCATAACAGTGGAAGTTGACTGAGTGCTTCTGGATTATGTCACCTAATGGGAGCATGTAAAGAGGGAAGAGAATCAGTCCTAAAACTGAACCCTGTGGTCCACCATATGTAACTCTGCTATACTCTGAATGGTCATTATTAACATGAACAAACTGAAACCTGTCAGATAAGTAGGACTTAACCCATTTTAGGGCAGGTCCTTAATCCCAATTTCATGGTCTAGTCTCTGTAGCAGGATGCTGTGGTCGATGGTGTCAAATGCAGCACTGAGGTCCAAAAGGACAAGCACAGAGACAAGACCTCTGTCTGAAGCTATAAGAAGATCAGTAGAGACTCTGACCAGTGTTGTTTCAGTGCTATGGTGTTCCCTGAATCCAGACTGGAAGGCTTCAAAGAGCTCGTTGCTGTGCAAATGTTCATGTAGCTGCTCCAGGACAACCTTCAAGGATCTTGGAGATGTAGGGGAGGTTGGATATCGGCCTATAGTTGGCTAAAACATCTGGGTCAAGAGAAGGTTTTTAAGTAAAGGGTTGATGACAGCCACCTTAAAGGCCTGTGGCACATAACCTGTGACTAAGGAAAGATTAATTTGGTTCAATATAGAAGTGTTGACCAGGGAGAAGACATCCTTATGTAGGCTTGTTGGGATGGGATCCAGCAGACAAGTGGCTGACTTGGAGGAAGTGACTGCAGAAGTTAAGTCTGACATGTCGATGGGGGAGAAGCTGTCCAAGTGAGCACCAAGTCTGGGAGGTGCTTCTATGGGGACTGTAGTCTGTCCTCCATTACTTGCAATCTTTGTTCTGATGTTCACAATCTTTTCAGTGAAGAAAGATACGAAGTCGTTACTGTGGTGTGATCTGTTTACATACACTGTGTCATAGTTTGGCCCAAACACCCCTTTGTATTTGGTATGGTCCATTGGCTCACACATGTTCGATGGGCGCGCTGCATAAAGAGTTGGTTCAGTGAATGGCATGTGAGTAAAGTTACGTGAAGTAAAGCCTACAGTATTGGACCTCGTCGTAGCAGAACCCTCTTTTTATATTTGCATAACACGACGTGGTGTCAGAGTGGCTACGGGTGAGTGTCTGGAGTTAAGTTTACAAAGTATAAAGTTGACTAGAAACGTGTGAACGTGATGGATGGAGAGCAAGACGAGCCGGGTCCATGGAGCGGCCAGAGTGCTTCCGCGTCGGGGATACAAGCAGCAGCTATGCCGGTGCCAGGTGCGACGTTCAGAATTCAACCGCCGGAGCAGTTCGACTTCAGCAACCCCCAGGACTGGGAGAGATGGATTACGAGGTTCGAGAGGTTTCGGCAGGCCAGCAACCTTCACTCATCTTCCAAGGAAAATCACGTAAACACACTGATATACAGTATGGGCGACAAGGCGGATGACATTTTGAAAGGACTGAACCTGTCTTACGCGCATCAGAGGCAGTACGACGCGGTAAGGAATGCATTCCATGCGTTCTTCATTGTTTCAAAGAATGTGATACACGAGAGGGCACGCTTTAATATGAGGAAGCAAGGGGAAAATGAAAGTGTGGATTCCTCTGTGACTGCTTTGTACACATTGTCAGAACATTGTGAGTATGGTGCTCTGCATAACGAACTGATCAGGGACAGACTAGTGGTAGGACTAGTTGACGCAAAACAGTCTGAACGTATGCAGATGGACAAAGACCTCACGTTAGACAAAGCAATCAGCATGGCAAGGCAGAGTGAAGAAATAAAACGTCAGCAAACAAGTTTGCGAGGTGATACGTGTGCTAAAGTTGATAGAGTTGCATTCAGAGGCAAGCAGCAGTATCACAAAAAGCCAAAGGCTCAGAAAGAGATGGGCAGTCATGCTACTGCAGAGAAAAACCAGCAGTGCTGCAAATGTGCAAAAAGTCCATCACACCATCCTAACGACAGCAGGAAAAGACCCATGGACTGTTAATCTGAAACTGAAAAACAAAAAAGTCCAGTTCAAAATTGACACCGGTGCAGATGTAACTGTAATTCCAGATTATGTTTTCATTGCAGTGTACACCAGCAACAAACCCTCCCTACAGAAAGCACCTAAACCTCTGCTGGGTCCAGGCGGTGTCCCGCTAGATGTGCTGGGGGCCACGGACATTCTGCTGTGGAGGGGAGAAAGAGAGACTGTGGAGGAAGTGTTTGTGATCAGGAGCTTACACACAGCTCTGCTCAGTAGGTCAGCCAGCATGAAGTTGGGCCAAGTAGCTCGCCTGGACAGCATTAACATACAGACCCTGAAGGACAGCTACCCAAAGCTATGCAGCGGTCTGGGCATATTAGAGCTCACCACTCATGCCCTCGGAGCTCCCGGAGAGACCCTGGCAAAAGCTGGGGGCTGACCTGTTCACTTTGAAAGGGAAAATGTACTTGCTGGTCGTTAACTACTACTCCAGGTACGTGGAAGTAGCAAACCTTTCCCTCACAAAGACTGCTGTACCGGTCGACTCCTCTCCAGAACGACTTCAGCCCAGCAGAACTGCTGATGGGTCTTAGACTCCGGACCACTGCTGAATCCGTCTCTTCCTCACAACGCGACTGTCAGCTCGAAGGAGAAGGAGATGAGACTGGCTTGACAGGCACCACGGGCGCATGTTCTTGGCAAGCTTGCACCTGGGTTTGTGTGGGTAACTGACACAAAGGTCACAGGGACTGTGGTTGGCGAGCATACAACACCACGATCCTACATGGTCGATGTGCCTTATGGGACTGTGCGCAGAAACCGCCATCACTTGATTCCAATGGGTGAGCCTGAGAACACTAGCACTACCCCAGCAGCTGTACCCACTCCTGTATCAGCCACAAAGGTCCCAACACCCAGGGCCAGCCCACAATCCAGCATTCTCAGAACGAGGTCTGGGAGACCTATTGTGAAACCCATTAGACTTGACTTGTAAAAAAAAAAAAAGGGAAAAAAGGATGGGTGTAAACTGATTTGTGAGTGATTTTTGATGCAGCTGTTGATGCCATTTTCTTACATATTGAAGCATACAGTGCAAATGGTTTATTTGATGTTCATATTTTGCTTGAGTAGGAATTGAAAAGGGAATGTGGTGATTTGGGCAAAAAGAAGAGTCTTTGATTTTGTTACCTGAGTTGTGCATGCTTATATCTGCAGAAAAACAATTTAAAAGATTCATTGTTTTACTTAAAAGGAGAGATGTGATGTGATCTGTTTACATGCACTGTGTAATAGTTTGGCCCAGACACCCCTTTGTATTTGGTATGGTCCATTGGCCCGCACATGATCGATGGGCGTGCTGCGTAAAGAATTGGTTCAGTGAATGGCATGTGAGTAAAGCTATGTGAAATAAAGCCGACAGTATTGGACCTCATCGTAGCAGAACCTTCTTTTTATATTTGCATAACATGACAGTTACTGCTGAGATTTGGGGGGATGCATGGCTCAACAGCACTATGGTTCTTGGTGAGCCTGGCCACATATTGAAGAGGAACCTGGGGTTGTTCTTATTCTTTTCTATCAGGGACGAGTAGTTAGCGCTTCTAGCATTACGGAGTTCTTTTTTATATATTAATAAACTCTCCTTCCAGGCTTGGCGGACTTCCTCATGCTGGCTGGAATCTGTCTTCCTTTCCAGTTGTCTGGTCTTCTGTTTCAAGGCATGCAGCTCTGGGCTGTACCAGGGAACTATTCTTTTCTGGTTGATAACCTTCTTCTTCAGGGGAGCTATGGCATCAAGTGTCCTAAGGAGTGCTGCTGCAGTGCTGTCCACAAGATAGTCTACCTGGGTGGGGGTGGAATCAGCATAACTGCCCATTATATGACTACAAGATGTGGCAGCAAGTTCTGCTGGAATAAGCTCCTAAATCTAGAAACAGCAGTGTCAGATAGACTTCTACTGAAGCGGGACTTTTTCCCAGGTAGGATATAATTTGTTAGTGTAAATTCAAATGTAATTAAGGAGTGATCAGACAAGACAGGGTTCTGAGGAAGAACTGTGATGAGGTCAGCTTCTATTCAATAAGTGAGTACTAAGGATGTGATTAAAAGTGTGAGGCCCCTCCCCTTCAGCCTTACCTGTAATTGAGGTCCCTCCCCTTCAGCCTCAGCTGTAGATGAGTGTGAGGCCCCTCCTCTTCATCCTCAGGTGTAGATGAATGTGAGGCCCCTCCCCTTCAGCTTTACATGTAATGTGAGGCCCCTCCCCTTCAGCCTCAGCTGTAGATGAGTGTGAGGCCCCTCCCCTTCAGCCTCAGTTGTAAATGAATGTGAGGCCCCTCCCTTCACAGATTCAGGAACCAGATTTGAATGGAACGTCTGTTGTCCAGTTGAGGAAGGTTAGGCGCAGCTGAAGCCTCCTTCTTGTTTCAGCAGAAGTTCAGCTCTTGTTAACTGTGGTATTAATCCCACTCCATGTGTTGATCCCACTTAACACCAGATTACTAATGTGTAAATTCGAGTTATCAAAGCTTACTTAGATCAGGTGCACCTCTTCTGACACCTCCAATGGTGGCGTCTCACTGGTTTCTTTTCCTGTGGTATCAACAGCATTTAGAACACCATGAATTCACTGCTTCATCAACATCTCTGACTCACATCTGCTCTCACTGCATCAGGATCCATCATCAGGATTTGCTCAAAAACACACAGAACGTCGAGTGCCTGATATTAAACGGTGCCACTGTTGATAATTCTGATGCTGTTGATAATGCAGGTTTTGCTTCCATGTTTTTGTTAAAAAGTAAAAGATACTGGTAAAGGTACTCCTGGTTTACTGGGACGGGGTTCGAGTCCCTGCGGTATCTGCAGTTCTTTTGGCCTCGACATGAAAGCCCAGGTTATTTCCATCATCTAAACTGCTGACCTGAAGCCCCTCCCTCAACATGAAGACGACTAACATCCGCTCTTTGCTTTTCAGTGACCTTCTTTTTCTGACTCTATCGAATGACAACATCTCAGCAGAGCTGCAGATTCTGTCTGGCACCAGCAACCATGACTGTTCAAGTCAAACCAGAAGAAACCCTTCTAATTCATGTAAACAGTGGAAACCCCTCAGGACTGGACAACCTCAATGGGTTAGGGTTAGGAATGTTTTTGGCAATATGTCACAACCCATGCCACATTCTGAATCTAAGTTTACACAAGGGTGTTTGTCCGTCTGTGTGGAAAGAGCAAAAGTTATTCCTTTACCCAAAAACAAGAAGGACATGGCTACAGGTGCTAATCAGTCCCTCCAGGGATTCGCGATGTTGCGATCGCAACTATTAACACAAATTCAAGAAATCCCTGTGAATTTTCAAGCCCAGCGATTTTATGCAATCACTGCAACTTTAATAAAACTGTGACCAATCGCAGCACTCCTTCTTTTCATGTCACCCATTACATCATCATTTACTCTTCCTGTTTCTTCTGGCAGACATGCTGACTTGTGTGAGAAGGAAATCTGACGCATTTGCCCGTGAAAATCCCCACTAAGGACGGTGCTCTTCACTTTGCCCAAACTCCACGTGGAAGTGGCAGTGAATTGGTTCCCCATGCATGAACCCTGTGGTACAATCAAAAGAGTTTGAATATGAGTATTTAAAGTTTCATTATTTATCCAAATTTTGAGGTGCTTTTGCAAAAAAAAAGAAGAGAAAAACTTTAAAAACCTTGCAACTTTTAACAGAAGCTGCCACAAAATCCAGCATTTTAGGCCGCAACAATCATAAAACAGAGCTGCAAAATGCTGGAGGGACTGGAATAAAGTTGCATCAAACAAGCCTTGTACTCAAGAATAACTTCTTCCCATGACAGACATGAACATGGAACAAGACAAGTTAGTCGGCCTCATGTTACAAGTCCTCAACCCAGGACAGAAGCAATGAAAAGAACCGCTGTTTGTAGGGCTTTTTGACTTTGGAATAATAGGCTGCCAAACGTTGTCACTCCAGCAACAAGTAAAGCACTTTTTTTAACCTTTAATTTTTATTGAGATATTTTCCTTTTGTTACCGGGTTAACAATATTGAGAGAGAATCACTGGTTTCATCGGGGAAGTGTGGAAATCCCACCGCACTTGATCGCATCGCGCAGCGCACGCGAGAGCTCAGTCCGAGCGGCCAATCAGAAACTGTGCTGGGTCTGCACGGTGAAGGCGGATCACGGGCGCACTTTTTCCGACCTCGGCGCGACAAGTGGAGCGGCCACAAGTCCGGGAAAACGCGGAAAGCGAACGAGAGTGGGAAAGGACCGGTGTTCATCTGTGAGCGAAGGAGAGGACGGACGCCCTCAGGACTGGCGGACAGGGAGAGGTACGTCGGTGGAATGTTGGAGGGAAAGCTCGCTGATGCTAACCGTCGTCGCCGTGCTAATGCTAGCTCTGTGCCGAACAAGCTAATCAAGCACCACGCGGAGAGCCGCGGCGAGGCTCAGGAGCTGCGATCTCAGCCGAAGACAGGCAGACAGACCAACGGTGAGGCTGCCTTTTAGCTCTTCCGGTTATATTTTTTGTGCAATATCCCTGAAAATATACATATCCTGGTTGTTGTTTTTTGTTGATGTGAATGAAAAAGGGGAATTGGTGATTTAATATGTGCTTAATAGGATGAATGTGAACTATTTTGCTGTGAATTTATCTGAATGTATGTTGACCAACTGAGATAAATGTAGCTGGAGAATTTTTGGTGCGATTCTCTCACATGAACAGGCCTATAGTGAAAGAGTAATGTAAGCATCCTTCTTCAGTAACTCTAAGCCCATCTCAGTATGGTTATAGTTAATTTTATTTGCACGACGTTTGATATGGTTGATATTGATATGTTGAATGATATTTTGAATGTTACTGTTACTTATCAAAAGTGATATTGAAACACTGTTTTCATGAAGATAAAATGTTGTACAACAAAAGAGAGAGATATTTAAATTGAGATGGAGATTGAAGTCAGTCTATGCAGTGGGTGCATGTCCTGACGATTATCTTTTTTTTTTATGCATCTGAGAGTGAATGTTGTTAAATGAACAAAACTGTTTGACCTTGCCTATAGGTCAGGTTTTAAAAGGTGGACGGAACGACTGAGGATCCAAGTCATCTGAGCAGTGCGATCTGCCTGCGGGGCGGATCTCGGAGAGGACGAGTCGACATCAAACAGATACAACACACACACGCATCTACCATAGAACTTTATGGGCCCCAAGGAAGTGTTTGTTTTGTTTATGAAGTGTGCACACTAGGTTGTTTGTTTTTTGTTTCATACAATCTGTACAACAGGGTGTATTGCAAAATTAATACATTTTACATCCGTGTCACTCCTTGTTGTTGCTCTTCCATCGTGGCTCCTAACGAGTTTGGAATCTTTTGATCGTTGTCAGATATAGAAACATTTCTTAAATTACTGTAGCTCACTTAGACCCTGTTAAGGTGGTTACACCACACATCCATGAGTTCTCCATGAGTAGATGTAACATACACATCAAAACATACAACTACAAACATAAATCAACATATGGGAGTCACTATCAAAGCATTAGTCCATGTTCCATCCTCTTAAACTAAGTCAGCTTGTATGGTTTGTCGCTGATGGAACACAGATGATGTCCTTCTCTTCCATCTCTCGTTCAGTTGAGCCTCCTGGAGCCGTAGACCATGGATCATTTTTTCCTTTTTGTCAATGTCCTCTATAAGGTGGGTCCACTGGTCCTTTGTAGGGGGGTCGTCCTTTCCCCATTTCTTCGTGATGGCTTTTTTGGCTGCTTTCAATAGTACTTTTACCAAGTGTAGGTCTTCCGCTCTCACATTCTCTGCAGTTAAATTACATAAATACAGGACCTTACGAGACAAAGGAATTGGATATACAAGAATTTTAACCAATGTGTCGTGTATTATTTGCCAAAATCGTCTGATTTTATCCCATTCCCCAAAAATATGCGAGTGGTCCACAGCCTCTCCAACAGGGTGTGTTTTTGTTCAACTGTTCACTCTTGATCTTGGTGAAACAAAAAATCGTATCGTATCGTATTTCCAAGAGAACTCCCTCCGGATCCGAGAACTCATGGATGTGTGGTGTTTTGTCCACGTCCCGTATTGGCCCGAATATAAGACGGCCCTGATTATAAGACGACCCCCTCTTTTTCAAGACTCAAGTTTGAAAAAAGACTTTTTGAACACCAAATTAATTTTTATACAGAAAATAATTACAGTACATCTGAAACAAATGATTATAACAATATATTTGAGAGAAAAAGCATGTTATTTTGCCTCATTCAAATCTTAATATCTCAACATTGAAATATGTAAACTAAAGTGCAATCACATTCGCAAATGAATGGCTTCTGGTTTTTGAAATCTAAATAAACCAATCTATTGTGATAAAACAACCAAATTGCAATAACTGCATTAACCATCAAAGTGAAGTCTAACTGTAACTGTAGTCTTGAAACAAATCTGAATAAGGAAAAATAAAATAATGCAAACTGGTTCAACTTGAGAGTAGCTGAGATCTGTCATGACAGAACATTACTCCTCACAAACATCCTCTGCCTCGCTGTGCTCAGTGTCACTGTCCTCACTCCCATCCTCTGGCTCCGCTGGTTCCTCCCGTAGCACGTCATCCTCACTGCCGTCCAGGGCATTTGATATACAACATTTTTTAAACCCGTGGATGATGCTCTTTGGGGAAACTGCATCCCATGCGTGGAGGATCCACTCACAGAGCAAACGTACCGAAGGCTTCTGAATCTTTCCTGTCGGTGTGAGTGCGTGATCACCAGACAGGAGCCACTCTGTGTATTTCTTTCGCAGATTGTCTTTGAATGGTTTGTTGACTACAACATCCAACACCTGCAGCTGACTTGTCATTCCCCCCGGAATGATCACTAAGTCACCGTTCATCGCCTTCACTTGTTTTTTGACTGGATCAGACAAGTGTCCACGAAATGCATCCAAAATCAGCATGTTCCTCTTTTTTCTGAGTCCCCCACGCCGTCTGCCCTACACAACCTTGAGCCAGTCCACTACAAGCTCGTTCTCCATCCAGCCCTTCTCCTGGGCACGTACAATAATGCCAGCTGGCATCGCCTCCTTAGGTACTGTCTTACGTTTTAAAACCACATACGGAGGGAGTTTGGTTCCGTCTGCGAGGCAGGCTAACATGACGGTAACGCGGCTCTTCTCATTTCCAGTGGATTTTCTAATAACTGATTTCTCACCTTTCTTGTATACAGTGACAGGAGTTGGCATGTCAAAAAACACAGGTGTCTGATCAGCATTGCCAATCTGATCCAGTGGGTAAGAGTGCTTTTTCCTTAAGTTGATTACATAGCGCTGAAAAGACAACAGCTTCTCTCCAAAGTCAGAGGGCAGGCGCTGGGCTAGACTTGTTCTGCGTCGCAGCGTTAGTCCGTTACGCCGCATCATTCTTTTACACCAGCCGAGGCTTGCTTTGAAGTCAGCGGTGGGTATGTTTAGCTCTTTGGCTATTTCCACGGCCTTGAGCTGAATGACAGCTCTGCTGATGGGCATCCCGTCCTTTCGTTTCTCGTCCACGTACGCGCGCGGCCGCTCTGAGGACCACGGAAAGCTTTTCTCTGACTGTGAGCATTTTTTAGGTGATCTTTTTGAGCTCTCCATCTCCGTACATTACACTCTGTGACACCATATTTCACAGCCACTTTGCAATTGTTTGAAGACGCTGCCTCATTGATCACCACCATCTTGAAGTTTACATCATAACTTCTCCTCAGCTGCCGGTTAACCTGGCCGATCTTCGACCCACTTTTCTCCAGATTGTCGCTACGTTTCTCCATTTTCTGTTATCTCTTCTATTATTTTCTTCTCTTTTCTCTCTTACCGCTATTTTTTATTTTTCTTCTTCGTGCTACCGCTATTTTTATTTTTATTCTTCGTGACAGGGGTTCGCTTTGGCCTGGGGAGTCAAGTTCAGCATTCGCTTCAATGATATCTGGCGCCATCTAGCGTCGTGAATGGGTATAATGTCTAGACCCCGAATATAAGACGACCCCCACTTTTTCAGTCTTATTTCGATGCAAAAAACACAGTCTTATATTCGGGCCAATACGGTATTTAGCCATTCTTCATCATTAATTTTTATCTGTAATTCTGATTCCCATTTTTGATTCATATATTTAGTTGAATGTTTATTAGATATCAAACTTATATAATCTTGATAAAGTTCTACCTTTGGTCTCCTTGTACGTATTAATTATGATTTGAATCGCAGCGTTCACTTCTCTGGAGGGATCCGTCTTTATCTTTTTCATATAGTGATCCCTCAGTTGTAGGTACCTATAGAATTGGTTTTTATCTAAATCTTTTTTTTTTTTTTTAGATTTTGGAAACTCTCCAGCTGTCCATCTTTCACGAACGCACACGTTGCTGTCATTGCCTTCACTGTCCACTTTTGAAATCCTTTATCGTATCTTGCTGGTTTAAAATTGCTATCAATGCCACCCACTTTAAGGTCTCCCTGGATCTTATATTTCTGTATTATGTTGAACCCTAACCTTCAGTGTAAACAACACAATCGGGTCTACTTGGTTTTTAATCTGTTGGTATGTTTCTTCATCTGTAACACTCTGTATGGGGTGCTCCCCGATTTGTTTTTCCATTTCTTTCCACTTTGCGGTAAAATCTGTGTTGCACCAACCAACAATAAACCTTAATTGGGCTGCATAAAAGTTGGGAGTCCCAACCCTCCATCTTCTTTTGGTAGCTGGAGAGTCTCCAACCTTATTCTTGGTTTCCTCCCTCCCCAAACAAACCTTGATATTCATCTATTGCATCTCATAAATTGAGACTGGGGAACCTCTACTGGTAGAGATTGGAACAGGTATAAAAGCCTTGGCAAAACATTCATTCTAATTATCTGAATTCGTGAGCTTAAATCTAATGTCAATGTGGACCATCTTTCAATGTCTTTTTGTATTTCCTGACTTATCTTGCCATAGTTTGATTTCAATAATTTAGGTAATGATTTGGTGATTATGACCCCCAAATATTCAATTCTCTTAAGTTTCCATTTGAAATGAAATAATTCCTGGATCTCTTTTGGTGGGTTGTAGTTAAGCGTTAATATCTGAGTCTTTGCAACATTTATTTTATACCCTGACAGGTTTCTGAATGTCTCCAGACGCTTCATCAATGTAGGGAGTGATTTGTTTGGGTGTTCAAGGTAGGTTATAATGTCATCCGCCAAGAGGCCTATTTTTTGCTCTCCATCGTTCACCATCACTCCTCTGATCCTTGGTCCTGTCTAGTAGGCTGCACAAGTGGTTCTCCAAAGAGAGCAAATAGGGCGGGTGACAGACAGCACCCTTGCCTTGTTGACCTTTGGAATGGGATTTTATCTGTCAGACTCCTGTTGATTTTGATTCTTGCAGTTGGTTGTTGATAAAGTGTCTTTATGCACTGTATTGATTTATTGTTGAACCCAAATTTCTCTAATCCATTATACAGAAATGTCCAGTTGACACGGTCACAGGGTTTCTCTGCGTCTATACTGACGAATTAAGTGCTCTTTTAGTCTTTTCTTGCTTGTTCCACCGCAGTGTTTGTAGTGTTCTTCTAATGCTATCATGAGTCTGTCGTCCTCCTACAAATCCTGTTTAATCCTCTTCTATTATTTCTGATATAAAGGAGTTCAGTCTTTTAGAGATTATTTTTGTATATATTTTATTTATAATCTACATTTAATAAGGAAATTGGTGTGTAGCTGGCACACTGCTCTTTGTCCTTTCCCTGTTTCAGAATAACTGTAATTATTGCCTCGGCCCACGATGGGGGCATTTTGTTGTTTGGAGAGTCCAAGTGAAAGTAGCAAGGAGCGGTGGAGTCAGCTCGTCTCCAAACATCTAACACCACTCAACTGAGTATCCATCGCTCCCTGGTGTTTCATTGTTTGTCACCTGGTGTTTCATTGTTTGTCAATGTATTTATTGCCTCTCTCACCTCCTCATTTGTAATCTCAGCTGTTAATTTCCCATTTTGTATTCGTCCTGTTGAAGGTCGAGCTAACAACTCCAGGAATGCACTCATTTCATTCTCTTCTGCGGATGTAGGTTGTGCCTACAAATCTTGGTAGTATCTTTGGAAGATTTTTCCAATACCATCTGGGGTGGATACTGTCTCACCTGTGAGTGGATCTTTCATTTTGTAGATTTTATTAATTGCCTGTTGTTTTCTTATTCGCTTTGCCAATATGTTAGTGGCCTTTGAGCCTACTTCATGGTAACTCATCTGAAGGCATTTATTCTTTTTTTCAATTTCATCCAGTAGTACGTCATCTATTTTGGTTTTTGTTTCTCTAATTTGCTGACTTATGTTGGAGTCGTTACTAATTTGGTATTTCTGTTCCAGTCCCCTTAGCTTCTCAGGATTCAGTCTCTAGGCTTCTTCTTTGACTCTTTTTCTGTATGCTGCTTCAGCTATCAGCTTTCCTCCAATGACTTATCTTCATGGCAACCCAAAAAATTGTTGGGTCCACAGCGTCATTGTTATTTTCCTCTATGTATCTTTTTATTTCCATTTGAACCTCCTGCCTTGTTTGATCATTGTTCATTATTCCCAAATTGAGTCTCCACACTGTGTGTCGTCTTCTATCATCTAAATTTGTTGTTAAATAGAGTGGGTTGTGATCAGACACATCTGCAGCCCCTATTTTGCACTGCCTTACCATGTAATTTGTTAGGCTCAGAATAAGGCGACCCAAAACGGGTCTGGACCCAGGTAGCACAACCACAGACAGACAGAACACAGGGAGTCAGATGAAACCACCCGAAGGCTGTTTATTGGATGGAAGAAAAAGGGGAAGGGACAAAATGTACACTAACTTAGGGACCTAAAAAAAAGGGGGGGGAATGTGGTGCGTGGCTGTGTAAGATGAGATGTGTAATTTAACTATGTGTATGCGTGGGTTTGCGTTGTGAAATGTTGCGTGTGCGTGTACTAACCAGTCCGTGGGAAGGGAGCCCTACCGCTAGGGACAGAGGGCACGAGGGTCCAGAGGAGGGAAGGCAAGGCAGGGAGTGGGGATTTGTCCAGGAGACAGCGATGGGGGTGAAGGCGAGGGTCGAGGATAGGGAAGGGTCCTGGAGGGTGGCGTGGAGGGTTGAGGAGTCGAGGAGGCAGACGAGAGATGCGGAGGAAATCACGGAGGGGTTCTCAGAGGCAGCTTGGAGCCAGGGGAATCTTGGGGGGGAAAAAAACAAAGTCAAATGGGATGAGTGAAAAAAGGAATGGCTAGAAGCAAGCGAACAAACGAAACAGTAATACTGCAAGGTAAGCCAAGGAGCTTGTCGGCAAAGTTACCACGTGGGATCAGTACGATCTAAGCCCGGGTTGAAGGTCCTGGATTCCTCTTATAGCTGGCCCGGCAATTGCCTGCAGGCATGGCTGATTGCTGATCGGTGGCGCCTGTGCTAGAATCAGCCTGAGGAGGGCCATGGAGAGCATGGGAGGGAGGATCCCTAACAGGACCCCCCCCCCCCTCCTACGGGAGATACCGGGCGACCGTCCGATGGCGCCAGGGTGGGTCCGGTAGAAAGCTTCCAGGAGGGCAGGGTCCGCCAGGTAGGTGCGTGGAACCCAGCTGTGATCCTCGGGTCCATACCCCACCCAGTCCACTAGGAACTGGTAGCCCCGTCCACGACGCTGGACAGCAAGGAGTTTGTTCACCTCCCAGACCATGTCACCCCCACCCAGGACCCTAGGAGGTGGAGGAGTAGGGGTCGGGGGGGACAGGGCACTGGACACTGCGGGCTTGACATGGGAAACATGAAACACTGGGTGAACTTTCAGGGAAGCAGGAAGGTGAAGACGTACCGCCATGGGGTTTACGATGCGGTCGATAGTGTAGGGACCAACGTAGCAAGGGCCCATCTTTTGGGACGTAGCAGGAAGGGGCAGGTCGCGAGCCAATAGGTATACCTTCTGACTGGGCCTGTAAGAAGGAGCTTGTCGTCTATGGCGGTCAGCCGAGCGTTGGGACCGCTCGTTGGCCCGCAACATGGCACTCCGGGCAGCCTTCCAGATCTGCCGGCATCGACAAAGATGGGCTTTTGTGCTAGGGACTGCCACCTCCAACTCCTGACTAGGGAACAGTGGGGGCTGGTAGCCAAGGGAACATTCGAAGGGCGACAGACCAGTGGCTGAGCTTTCTAGGGTGTTGATGGCATACTCAACCCACGGTAGCAACTTGCTCCAGGAGGCGGGGTTGCTGGTGGTGGCGCAACGAAGAGCTGCTTCTAAGACTTGGTTAGCCCGCTCCGCCTGACCATTAGTTTGTGGATGGTATCCAGAAGAGAGGCTGGCCGTGGCCACAATACCTCTGCAGAAGGCCTGCCACACCCTTGCAGTGAATTGGGGGCCACGGTCAGAAACTATGTCCTGCGGGATCCCATGGAGGCGAACGACGTGGTTAACTAGCAGATCAGCGGTCTCTGCTGTGGTCGGGAGCTTGGGAAGGGCAACAAGGTGAACTGCTTTACTGAAGCGGTCAACGATGGTGAGGATGGTATCATTACCTTGGGATGGCGGGAGTCCAGTAACAAAGTCCATCCCCACATGAGACCAAGGCCGACTGAGGACCGGGAGGGAACGCAGGAGCCCTGCTGGAGGTTGGTGGGAATCCTTACTGCGGGAGCAGATGTCACAGGCCGCCACAAACTCCCGAGTGTCCTTTTCCAGAGAGGGCCACCAGAAACGCCTGCGGATGAAGGCTGCCGTACGGTGAGCACCAGGGTGACAGACAAAACGACTGGAGTGGCCCCACTGCAGCACCTGGGATCGGACAGCGGATGGTACAAACAAGCGGCTGCGGGGCCCGTTACCTGGGTCAGGCTGAGTACGCTGAGCCGTTCTTACCAGCGTTTCAATACCCCAGGTAACCACTCCAACTACCCGGGCCGGCGAAAGGATAGTGTCGGGGGTTTCAGGGGCCTTGGAGGACCCCTCAGGGTCTAGGCGAGAGAGAACCGTCGGGAGAGGTAAGCGCAGGGATGGATCTTCTGATCCTCAGATCGCTGGGACAGCACAGCTCCGATCCCTGTGTCCGACGCATCCACCTCCACAATGAACTGTCGAGATGGATCTGGATGAGAGAGCACTGGTGACTTGGTGAATAGGGCCTTCAAGGCTGTGAATGCTGCCTCCGCCTCTGGAGACCAGGAGAAGGGGCGGAGGGTGGAGGTGAGTGCTGTTGGGATTCAGAGCCCATGTGCTGACATCCACCATTTTCTTCTTCCCTCTGTTCCATGTGGAGATGGGACAGAACAAAGACTAATAAAAACTTTCCCGCCATCCACCAGGTTGAGGTGTGGCAATCCTCTTCAAAGGGGGAAACCCACGTCATCATCAGCGGTGGACCTATAAAACCAGGCGTACTGCCGAAAAGCTTCGCTTTTTCCCAGGTACGCTAACTTAACCAAGTAGCGTCTGCCGAAAGGGAGCAACAAACCACGTCTCCCTTTGTTCCTCTCTTTTGCTCGTGGAGCAGCAGTCTACAACTCGCGGGACGAGTCAAGTCCACAGACTTTCACCTTCAATTCAGTCACGTGACCGCGGTTCTCCTCATCTCCTAACACAGAGAATCCGTGCATCCCTTCTTTTTTCTTTTTGACCTTGTTTTGGATCCAAAGGAGACAGTCC
Source organism: Aulostomus chinensis (assembly GCF_037954235.1). NCBI lineage: Eukaryota > Metazoa > Chordata > Actinopteri > Syngnathiformes > Aulostomidae > Aulostomus > Aulostomus chinensis. The sequence continues at coordinate 26,568,967 of NC_141331.1, forward strand.
GCACCTGCTGATCTCCTCTACCCTGCAGAAGGACGCAAGTTTGGTCGGGACGTGTTGCTCAGGACAATTCCCCGACCCGGTCGACCGCGGAGGCGCATATCCGAGCCAAGGAACGGACCCTCTGCTAGCGCCATCTCCATCTCCGCCTCGTAGCGGAGCAATCATAGTAAGGCATCAATGTGTCTGGGCTGAGATCGTAGTTAAGAGTGTAACAGTAAACGCTGCAAGTGAACGAGCCGCCAAGCTCTCATCATCGCATTGCTGTCACTATCTCGTTGTGCTGTGCTAACTCTGTTGTATCAGACGGGCCGCCGGGCCCTCAGCTCTGATCATCAAGAGTTATCACTGTTTGGTTTCCACAACCGAGCTGAGTTCATGATCGGTGGTCGTCTACGAAGTCGAAAGAGCTGTAACCTTGTTTGAGGAAGCGCACGTACCAGACTCGGTCGAAATCTGTACGTGCACACGGCGAGCGGGAGCGAGCTCTTTGTCTTTGTCGGCGCCATTTAATCTGAATCTACAGTAAGGTTAGATCTTTCCTTTCCTCCTCCACTCTGCTCTGAATCTTCACACCTCCACACACACGACTAGGACTCTGTTGCCTCCCTGCCCCCCCCCTCTTCCTACTCAGCGGAAGTCAGGGCGGCCATCTTGGCTCTATTCGTCCTAGTCTGCCATTTTGGGTCAGTTACCCTGACCTGCTCAGGTGCGCACACGCACCCACGCTCGCTCGCTCTCTCTCTCGCTCTCACTCACACACACACACACACCCTTGATAGAAGTAGATGTTAGATAGTAGTCCGTAATTGTGAAGATATACCTATTGATTATTGCTGTGTTAATTGTAAAATTAATATTGTGATAATAAATGTGTTATATTTTGCAACAATTCGACTCCTGGTTTTATTGTGTGTGGATTGAACTTTGATTGCTGGTTTGATTGGGTCAGTGCTCGGAATCACACCTTCTATTTGATTGAGACTGAATAGACCTGATAGTAATTGATTTTCATTAAATAATTTATTGTTTAATTTTAATTGATTCAATCGCTGTTGAATTTGGCCAAGCAAATTTGACAATTTGCTTACCCTGTTCACCTTTGAGGTCGATAACAGAGGATTGGCTGTTCCCTGATTCCAGGGTGGTGCCCCGTTAATAGATTATATTGTAATAATCATATTTAATAATTGATTATTTTCTTTATAGTTCATTTTAAGATATCGCCAATCCTCTCCCCCTTTACGAGCCCCAACATTTTGGCACTCCTTGTGAGGCCTAACCCCAACAGTGCGTTGAGAGGGGCAGCAACCCGGCTGAACCTCTGAACAAACCGCCGATAGAAATTAGCGAACCCCAAGAATCGTCGGAGCTGGGTCCTATCCATAGGTGTCGGCTAATTCTCCACCGCCTGAATCTTCTTGGGGTCAGCTCGAACATGTCCCCTCTCCACAACGTGGCCAAGAAAATCCACAGACGTGGTGTGGAACACACTTCTCCGCTTTCACGAACAGCCTGTTCTCCAGCAGCCTCTGGAGGACCAGGCGGACATGTTGTTGGTGCTCTTCCAATGTCCTCAAGAATACTAATATATCATCCAAGTAGACCACCACAAACGTGTTCAACATATCCCGGAGGACATCGTTGACTAAAGCCTGGAAGACAGCTGGGGCATTCGTGAGTCCGAAGGGCATGACTCGATACTCGAAGTGGCCGAGGTGGGTGTTAAAAGCCGTCTTCCACTCGTCTCCTTCTCGTATGCGTACCAAGTGGTACGCATTGCGTAGGTCCAGCTTGGTGAACACTGTGGCGTGGGTTAGGGGCTCAAACATAACTTAGGAGGGGAAGGGGATACTTATTCTTAACTGTGATAGCGTTAAGCTGGCGGTAATCTATACAAGGCCTCAGGCCACCATCCCTCTTAGAGACAAAGAAGAAACCCCCACCTGCTGCGGAGGATGATGGCTTTATGATACCTGAGGCGAGGGACTCTGTGATACAATTGCGCATAGCCTCCTTCTCTGGGACGAAGAGGTTATACAGACGGCCAACAGGAGGTGAAGCCCCGGGAAGGAGGTCTATGGCGCAATCATAGGGACGGTGAGGGGGAAGTGAAAGGGCCTTGTCCTTACTAAAAACTGAAGCGAGGTCATGGTAGACAGGGGGAACTCCAGTGAGGTCTGGAGGAGAGACGACGGGCCTGGGACTACTGTAAGGAAGATGGAGCAGAGCGAAGACAATTGGCATGACAAGCGACACTCCAGCCCAAAATCCGCCCTGAGACCAGGATATGTGAGGATCGTGTCTCTCCAGCCAAGGCCTACCTAATACCAAGGGAGCCGTGGGAGCACGCAACACCAGAAAACGTGCGGTCTCTGCATGATTACCCGAGAGTGTAAGTTTGAGGGGAATGGTGCTATGGGTAACCCTACCAAGGGAACGGCCATCTAAAGCTTGGACGGTGAAGGTGGAGCCGAGAGGAACGAGTGGAACACCAGCTTGCTGGGCTAAAGATATATCAATCAAACACTCGTCCGCCCCCGAATTCACCAGTACACTGACAGAAAGTGATTCTGTGCCCCAAGAGAGAGTGGCAGGGAAAAGATGGTTGTGACCCTTGGGTTGGGGAAGGGTGGATTGGCTCACTAGGACCCCCTTTGCTAGTGAGCCGGGTCTTTTGGGCGAGCAGGTCAGGCTCTGATGAAGTGGCCGGTCTTCCCGCAGTAGAGACAGTCTATCACGCATCCTTTGCTCCCTCTCTTCGGGTAGGAGACGTGACCTGCCCATGTCCATGGGTTCGTCACCCACTCTCCCAGATGATGGCGTTGTGGAGAGAGTGGAGGCACGGTCTGGCAGAGATGTGTAGCTGTAGACGAGGGGGTTCGAGGGCACGCGGGTGGAGTTGGGCCTGGAGGTCACTCCTTGGCGTTGCGCACGCTCCTGGCGTCGTACCTTCAGACGTGCATCCATCTGGAGAGCCAGAGTCACCAGTGTGTTGAGGGTGGCTGGAGGTTCTCTACCTACGATCAGATCCTTGATAGAGTCACTCAGGCCTCTCCGGAAAGCACTCCTGAGAGCAAGATCACCCCACCCGCTGTCAGCAGCAATCACACGAAAGTCCAGGGTATAATCTGCGACGGAGCGTGCCCCCTGCTGGAGGGTGTGGAGATGGCTGGCTGTGTCCGCCCCCTCTGCAGGGTGATCAAAAACCAGCTTGAATTCCTGGAGAAACCTCTCGTAGTTGCTGGCGAGTGAGGCATCTTGGCCAGTGGCTGCAAATGCCCAGCTGAGGGCTTTATCTGAGAGCAGGGACATAATCAAAGCAATGGGGGCTGCATCTGACCCATATCGGGAGGGCTGGTGGGTGAACGGGAGTTGACATTGTCCCAGAAAACCCTTGCACTGATCAAAATTTCCATCAAAGCTTTTGGGAGAGGGGAGTTTGGGCTCTGTTCGGTGGTCGGGACGTCAAAACGGCTGGAGGACTGAGCTGAGGCGTGGGGGAGGGCTGAGTTCCTGATGCGGAAAGACCACCAAGCTGAGAGACAGCCTCAGTTAAGGAAGCAAGCTGGTGGGTAATGGCCGCCAGGGTAGAAGTCGTGGAATGGGAGGAGTTTTGGAGAGTGGAAATCTCTTAAGTGACCTGGCCGAAAGCTGTATTGAGCTGAGTGTGGAGCGCAGATAGTTGGGTAGCCTGGTCATCAAGCCTAACTTGGAGAACTTGGGGAGTCAGGGGACCGGTGGGGGTAGGGGTGCCTGGCTGTCTGGGTTGGCTAGAGTCCGTCATGGCTTGATCGTTCTGTTAGGCTCAGAATAAGGCGACCCAAAACGGGTCTGGACCCAGGTAGCACAACCACAGACAGACAGAACACAGGGAGTCAGATGAAACCACCCAAAGGCTGTTTATTGGATGGAAGAAAAAGGGGAAGGGACAAAATGTACACTAACTTAGGGACCTAAAAAATGGGGGGAATGTGGTGCGTGGCTGTGTAAGATGAGATGTGTAATTTAACTATGTGTATGCGTGGGTGTGTACTAACCAGTTTGTGGGGAAGGGAGCCCTACCGCTAGGGACAGAGGGCACGAGGGTCCAGAGGAGGGAGGGCAAGGCAAGGAGTGGGGATTTGTCCAGGAGACAGAGATGGGGGTGAAGGCGAGGGTCGAGGATAGGGAAGGGTCCTGGAGGGTGGCGTGGAGTCGTGGAGGGTCGAGGAGTCGAAGAGGCAGACGAGAGACGCGGAGGAAATCACGGAGGGGTTCTCAGAGGCAGCTTGGAGCCAGGGGAATCTTGGGGGGAAAAAAAACAAAGTCAAACGGGATGAGTGAAAAAAGGAATGGCTAGAAGCAAGCGAACAAACGAAACAGTAATACTGCGAGGTAAGCCAAGGAGCTTGTCGGCAAAGTTACCACGTGGGATCAGCACGATCAAGCCGGGGTTGAAGGTCCTGGATTCCTCTTATAGCTGGCCCGGCAATTGCCTGCAGGCATGGCTGATTGCTGATCGGTGGCACCTGTGCTAGAATCAGCCTGAGGAGGGCCATGGAGAGCATGGGAGGGAGGATCCCTAACATAATTATCCTCTACATTCATAAAGCAGTACTCTATCCTTGAGTGGGTCCCAAGTGCTGCCCAGTAATGTGTGAAGTCTTGTTCCTGTGGATGGAGATTCCTCCAAACATCGATCATCGCCATCTCCTCCAAAGACACGTTTATGAATCTTGCCAAATGCTTTTTTGTGGTCCCTGACAACATTTAGATCTCCCCCACAAACCAGGACTCCTCCCGTTTCTGATAGAATGACATCAAATAGACATTTAAAAAATATTTGTCACTTTCTGGAGGTGCATATATATTTACTAATGTAACTAGTTCATTCTCCAGTCTTCCTTTGATAATGACATATCTTCCTTCTTTGTCCCTGCATTCCTTCTCGAGTTCAAATTTAATTGTATTTGATATCAGTATCACTACCCCTCCTCTACTTCCTTCTCTAAAAGTACTATGGTATAAGTTCCTATAGCCATATTTTCTAAGTTTGTGTTCTGATTGAGATAGGTGAGTCTCTTGAAGAAAGATTATGTGTGCCTTTTTCTTTTTTAAGTTTTGTGATGACCTTCTGTCTTTTCATTGGATTATTTAACCCATTTACATTCAGCCACATTATTTTGATATGGTTAGTCATCTTAAGTGTTGTTATTCCTTGAAAGCAAACTCCCAAACATCTCTGAACCAAGCATTCATGAACAGTAAGTGAAACAACAGAAATCAGAACAGTGAGTGACTTCAAATGCTGGGGAGAATTATCTGTCCTCCCCGAGTCCCCGTTGGTGGGCAAGGGGAAAACCCTCATCTCAGGAGGGCCCCTTCCTGGACTTTTAACAAAGGTCTAGATCTGTCCAACCGAAAGAACACTAAACAACCCCCAGTCGGATTTTAAAGAGTCATTATAGAAGAAACCTGTGTGTTGTAATCTGTGGTTCTACCTTCCCGTGCATGTTCATGTTTTCATGTGGTATTTCTGCTGCATCTCTCTGGCACGGTGTGCCGCTTCCCGTCTCGTATCCTTCCCTTTCACACGTTGCCAATCGGGCGTCACTCGTTCTTTCCTCGTAGCCGCAGGTGTGCCGTCTTCTCCTGGTGGGTCCACTGTGTGTCCCCTCTCTCTCATATCCCGCTCAGCTTCCCTGGTGCTGTCGTACGTTTTCACTCCGTCGCTCCAGTTTATCCGTATTTTCGTTAGCGGTGTCTGGAAACGGATCTTTTTGCGGATCGTTTCTGGATGACTTCAGCAGGATAGTCGTGATCAAAAAAGGTTAGTTTGTTCTCCATTTGTACTTTTCAGGGTCATTTCTTTTGTCTCCAACTTCAGAAAGTTAACTATGATGGACCTGGGTGTAGCATTTGGGCCCGGTTTCTGTGCGAGGCGGCGATGCACTCGTTGGGTATGTAGCTCCACTTCGTCAAGTAGCTGGAGCTCTGTTTTTAGCAGCCGCTCAATGCACTGACTGGTGGAGTTCTCTTCCATCTCTTTCTCCTCTGGGATGCCGAAGATGCGGATGTTGTTTCTCGGTGATCTTCCCTCAAGGTCTCTTATGTTCTCTTGCGTCTGTCGAGTCTGCTCCAGCATTTCCATCACCACTTCTCCCGCGTCTGTTTTCCACTCCTCCAGCTCTCCTATGCGTACCTGGGTCTCAGCCTGAGCCTCCCTCTGTGTCTGTAGTTCGTTAATATTATCTGTTAGTTTACGTTCAATTTCTTGCTGAAGAGTGCTTATTTCTTCTTTCATTTCGTCTTTTAGAGTGTTCAGTTTGTGTCGTATCTCTTGTTTGAGGTCTTTTATGTCTTTACTGATTGTAGCCAGCCCAGTTCGCAACGTCTCGTTGTGGTCTGCTCCGTCCATTTTCTTTGCTGTGTCGTCCTTGTGTTCGCTTGCTTCACTTTCAGAGGTCTTTCTAGTTATTTCCTCAGTTTTATCTTGTTTTTGTTTCGTACCTGTTCTTCGGTTGCCTCTTCCACCCATAATATGGTTTTTAATTATCAAGTTTTGTTCTTGGGTGGGTTTTAATTTTCCGACTTGGGAGAGTAGTTAACTATATGTCTGCACTATCGGCCATCTTCCCGGAACAAGTAAAGCACATTTTAAAAAGCAATTGAAGAGACTACTTTTGGATACAAGTACACCAATGTCTAATACATCTTTTTATCTGTTTATTCTGTGAAATCCCAAGTGCTGGGTAGCTAAGACAGGAGTATTCTGTGCTAGATGCTAAGGTCGAGTGTGTTTGGCTTCTCTTGTGACGCCGGTCTGGTTCAGGTGGGCGGGGCCAATCATGGACACAGTGATGGAATTGTGTTCATCCATGTTCACATGTATGTAAGTACAAGCATGTGGATGGATGTCATTGAATTTGAACCCCAGGAAGACCAGCTGTTGCCCTGGGTAACAGCTAATGGGGATCAAATGAAAACCCTTCCTGACCCCTCAAGGTCAGCTCAACATCTGGCTCATCCTGATCGCTGACTTGACGTCCAGTCCTTCTCTGTTTAGCCAACTTCCTGCAGCAAAGGCTGACGGGGTCGGCAGCGTCCGAGTCATCCGTGAGATGCTGAACTGCAATAGTTCAGTTAGTTCAGCGTTCCCACTCGTTCCCTGAAATTATTTTCCTGGACTTTTCAGCGGCTACGGAGACAAGTTACTACGTCATACACTACAGTGTAAACCAGCATGAGTAGAAAATACTCAAAATTCTTCTCATAGCCCATGACTTAAAGTTTTTAAGTTGTGTAAATAATTCTATGAGTCTGACTGAACTTAAAAAAATATACAATCTAAGAAATGAAATGGTGAAGTTGTTCATATTGTGTAACTTAGTTGTGGTACAATTACTCAAACTATTGAGTTTTTACAGAAAAATTAACAAGCTCTCATTGGAATAACATGATAGTAAGTGATTCCAAGACTAGAAAACACAGAAGATTCAGACGAACATCACCATCTTCCTTAAATCAAAGATACGCCACGACGCATTCTCAGACATGCGCAGGAACCACGGAGCAAAGCAACCCACACCACTCCACCACTCACCCGCCGTGTGCTCAGTTGGAAGCCGTCTTCTTGAAAATATTGGTAAGTACAAATGTTCCTTGATACTATACCGTGAAATTGTACTTTGTGTCAACCGACATTTTGAAAGAGTCTGGAAAACGGTCATTGCTAACTTGAAACACATAGCAGTGGCGGATCTAGAATGATATTTATGGGGTGGCGAGAGGGGGGGCGGAATTTTTGAGGGGTGGCAACATATGGTAGAAGTATATACCGAATTTAATCACAGTTTGATAAGAAAAGTAGACAGAAGAATATAATTTGCACTCAAGTATTTATGTTTGCAGGACTTTATACATTACTTAGAATATGTATCCCATATGTGGACACAAGCTTCCATGATGAGTGGCAGGTGTGTGAGAGGGGAAGCAAACACTCTCTGACTGTGTCAGAGTGGCAGTGTCGCAGGCAGCATTTGTCCAAAAGAAACTATTTCATAAAAAACGTACCCATGAAGATGTACGGACTGAGCTGTGCTAAGGTGGACACTGTAAATACACTGTGTGGACATAAATGGTCATGGCACTCAAACAGGTACAGGACACTGCTTTTATTGCTTACTCAGAACACATCCAAATAAGTGCTCCCTATCTGCCCTTCAGTAGTTTGAATAAATGTGTACATTTTTTTAAAAGCAAAAGATTGTACACCACCTTTCCACACACACATACAAACATATCAGGTCATCATTTGAACAGTTTTTAAAGGCAACAACCACAAGCAAAGGCAACCACAACATTAAGTTGTCATGCCTATATCAGCTGAATGTGGCGATTTCCATGTTGCTCAGCAAAACGCTTCACAAATGTATCGCGATCTAAAGCTTTTGTGTGTTTTGATTCAATGCTGAGCCAAACTCGCTCGTCTCTTTTCTGTCATAGCAGACCGCAAACAGGTCTTTATGAGCCTGACAGTTGAAAAACTTTGTTCACAGGATGCACTGCTCACGGGTAAAACAACTGCTATTTTACACAACCTGAACAACTCATGAAGAAACATCCTGGTATGGCTCCAAAAATTGAGTGAACTCCATTCGAGTGGCAGGACTCTCCTTTCCCCCTTTATTCTGTCTAGTACTCTCCTTGTCTGATGTAACTCATGTTTGAGAGCCTCAATATTTGAATCATCAGCTTCAGCCAATAAAAAAAGAGCCTCCATTCTCAAAAAAGTTGGACTTGATGGAGTTAGTGTCTGGACACCTTGCATAATGTTACAATTTCTTCATGATATCCAGAACTGGACAGTACACGGAGACTCAAAAACTGTATGCTGTCCCAAGGTGGAGTGGATGACAGCATCCTGAAGCACCTTGATTGTCTGTCTTGACCTTTTGGGTTGTTGCTGAGTTGTTGTTCAATGTTACTATGTTGACATAAATCAAGTGTTTCACTCCACATTTCCTCAAAAGAGGCTTGACTATGGTACTGGAGCAGCATCTCTTGAAGTGCTTCAATAAGTTCAACAGCCTTAGCGTAGTCCACTGCTTTAGACTGGAGCATGTCTGATAAACATTTGGAGCCACTCAAACCTTTTGGAACTGAACAAGAGATCCAGCAAAATTCAGATCAATCTGAGCCAATATCCCTCTTGTTCAACTGCTCTTTGTGGGGGGTTCTCAGGTGGAATCTCCTCAAGCAGCTGTACTGTTGCAGCCCACCTGTCCATAACATTGCAACATGTTATGTACCTTCAGGCCCAACGTATATCACCAAGCTGTTGGAGCTCCCTTGGTGCACCATCAAACATCTCCCGCTGCACTTCCAGCCATGCACATAAGACCCAGATATGAACACATAGATTCGTTCTAACAAGGAGGAGAAGTTTCCTGCATCTGCCACGCTTTTGACAGAGTCTGATATGACTAAGTTGAAGCAGTGTGCACTACAGTGAACATAGAAGGCATGTTTGGCTACTTCTTTTAGTTTTGCTTGGACATCTGCATGTGCCCCACGCATCACTGCAGCGCCCTCGTAGCCTTGGCCTTCAAGGTTTTCCTTGTACTCCAGCCCATGCTTCTCAAGAAAGCATATAATCTTTCACTTAAAGGTGCCATGGAGAGGTTGAACGGGGTATTAATTCTATTTCTGGGATGTGATTTGTAACCCCACTAACATGGTTGGGTCTGTGATGGCTCAGAACCTTCCTAAAAGGCTCTCTGAAACCGCTATGTCACCATGTTGGGTTTAGAATGCCTCGTTTGTCCCTATTGGGGTCGTTTCTGACCTCATCTGGCAACCTCATTATTTATGCAAGTGCATGAGTTGACGGCGATCGTTGCCGTTGTTTATCTGGCAACCTCATTTAACTACTACTCGGTGATTGGCTGCCCTCACTGTCACTGAAAAGAAAGCACTCCCACTTTCTCGGCTAACTGTCGCCGGTGCTAAGCGTGACTGCTACTGTCAATTGACAACATTCCATATCATACAACAACATTCGTAAGATAAGATACCAAGTAGCCACTGCCCATTCGCGGATCCAGCCGTATGCAAATATGCAGTGGTGGCCAACGGGACAACCGGGAGTTTTCCCGGTGGCCTGGCCCCTTGGTAGCCTGCCTTGCTGGCGGGATTCCTTCCCCCTCAAGCCAGGCCAGGCCAGCTAGCAACAGACAGCGCAGATAAAACAAAGGTGTCAATTCTATCGAGGCCATTCCTTCAATCAATCTGCACAGTCGGTGCTGCTGCAGGCTCCAGTTTGTGTCGTGCTAGCGAGCAACGCGAGAGAGCTGCACTCACTCGGCTCGCTCGTATGATCGCCCCCTCCTGAAATATGTCGAAGGGGCATGTGTGAAAGGGGTAGGTTCAGTGTGTGTGAGTGTGTGTGTGTGTGTGTGGGGGGGGGGGCACTGACTGAACTGTGACGTAACACTTCCGCCAAAAGCGCATTGGTCCATTTTCCCACAGCGATTCAAAAAAGGGAGATACTTCAAACAGAGGTTATGGCGCTGCCTCACACTTGGTGTGTCTCCCCCACAACTGGGGGACGTTGAAGAAACACCACAAACACGAGAACAATGATTTTCATTCAAGGTGACTGTGCTGTGTTGCAAAGGGGACTGAATAAGTTGATATTTGTTTGAAAAATGTTTGTACGTTTTATGTGGGAAAAAATAGTGTTAATGGTGCACTGGGAGAGGGTATCGCATTTTGTGTGTTCTGAGCTTTTTCAGTGATGGAGTTGTTACGGTGATGTCACTTCCGGTTTCATGATGTCACTAACGGTTTACTCGCGATCGCTCTGTTGTCAGAAAACTGTTTCCTGCTCAACTCGGGACATCGTTAACCCGCGGTTGTGGACAAGTTCTGCTGTGAGTCAATTCATGTGTAGGATTGTGTGTGTGTTTTAGATATTATAATTTAGTAACTGTCTGTTGTTAGCCGAAAACAAGCTAATCGTTAGTCGTTGACTGGGCAATTGAGTAATGTGTGTCTGTATGTTTTGTTGCAGTTTTTACCACATACTCATGTATGTTCATTTCAAATACAAAGAAGAAACGCCTCTTTCCTCTTTCTTGGAATCCATACGTGAAGGTTAGCTTGGTGTTTATTGTGGCCTCCAAAGACCAAGAGAGAACATCATAGTGACCTTTAAGGCAGCAGCATCCAGATGTTCTGCCACTTCAAACTCTAGAAAGCTCTCATGAACCACACTGTTGTAAAAATATCTCAGAACAAATGATATTTGCTCTTTTGTCTGAACATCTTCAGTTTCATCTTCAATCACTGAAAACTGCCTGCTCTTTTTAACCTCTTGGATGATTTCTTCTTTAACCATCGCAGCCAAGCATTCAAGTATTTCATTTTGTGTTGTTTTACTGGTTTCTTTTGCATTTCTAGCTTGTTGTTCAAGTCTTTTTTTAATGATGGGGTTATGGTTACCCAGCAAATCTAACATAGCTAGAAAACCACCCTTTTTTCAGAGTCAGGAGACCGCCTGTGATCCTGCTGTGCTGTGTTTTCTGTGACTGTTAGAACTACAATCTCAGGGACTGTTTTAATGTAGTACTGATTTTCAGTTACCTGTTTCTTATTTTGCTCATCCATGAGTCCATCATGGAGGTATTTTTGTTCATAATTGTCTTGTTCTCTGTCCATGCAAACATTGCATTTCCATGGCTTTCAGATCTGGCATGAGAAGAGAAACCACGGTCTTTCATTGTGGCCTTTTTCCAGTTACAATCGCCCTCGAGTGAGGTGAAAACAGTCCTTTGGAGCATCAGGGAGGGAACAATGCCTGCAGGCGAAACAGTACGGTGCATCTTTTGACTGCGAGGACTCCAACCATGGATGAGATTTGTACCAGTCGCTGCGGAAGCTTGTCCTGGCTCCTCCCTGGAAACTTTCTCGCTTTGGCTGTGCTCACGGTCACCTAATGGTGATTCACCATTGCTTTGACCCGCCCCATGGCGGGCTGACGACCAATGAGGGGGCTCTGCCCCTCAACTTGGACTTGCGCTGACAAAAGCTACAGCGGCAGCTGTCAGGCTTAAAGCATAGTGAGACTAATTATTTTTTTGTTGCTTTTGCACTGATTGCCGCGGGCCCTCTAAGGATCTAGGGCCCCTGGGCAACTGCCCAGTTGCCCTAATGGTTAATCCGGCCAGAGTTTCTATCAGTTTAGTCAAAACTGATAGAAACTCTGAGAATTCAGATCAGAATCCAGAGTCAGGACCAGGAGGACGGTCCTCAGTAATCAATCAGAGAGGCTGGAGAGTTTCCTGGCTGGAGGAGACAAACTGAGAATCAGGCTTTCAGATGAATGGAAACTTCTTCTGGTTTGGGATTTATTACTAAACTGGTGTCAACAATGGCAGCAGCGCCACCTCCTGGGCCAGAGCCTGGAGGAATGTGAGTGTTCCTGTGACTGGAAGAGTGGATTCATTCAGACTTGCATCCTCATCGTCACCAGCCAGGCTTCAGTGAGACTGAGCAGGTCAACACAACTGTCAGGTATCACTTCATTCACTGGTTCAGTTTTCAGCATCAGAGGTCTGATATTCAATCGTCCTCATCTAATTCTGATATTCTGTTGAGTTAATTTCGTGGTTGTGTTAACTTTGATGAGGTTTTTCTGACTGACTCCTCTACAGTAGAACTGGAGTGAATAAACTGACGTGGTCGGGGGACAGACACAGTCTCTATGGGGGTGTGGGTGGGTAACTGCCCCCTAGTGAGCGTCTAAGACGGCAGCTCTGCTTCCTGGTCTGAACTCTGGGTTGTCAGGGTTTTGGTTCTATTATAAACTAGGGCTGCAACTAATGACTATTTTAACAGTCGACTAGTCACCGACTATTGAAACGATTAGTCGACTAAATGGATAATTATTAATTTTTTTCTAAAATTTAGCTCTAAGTTGATTTAATTATGTGGCAAATGATAATAAACACGAAAGATGGCACAATGAAAAACATCTTTTATTGAACATTCGTTAATTTAAAACACGTTTGTCAGGCACAGTCTCATAACGCTGAAGCTCTCTTTTATAGCGAAAACACTCTTATAAAATGTACAATGTGCGTCCTAAAAACCGTCCAGCTTGAATGTTACTTGAACCTCACCGAGGCGAGTCAGACTCCGTTCCGTTCAACTGTCCGACCTGCTTTCTCTTTAAATGTTCCTGCATCACCGCCATGACACCAAGGTCTGCTTAGCAACCTTTGCTAGTAGTCTTTTTATTCGCCGTATCCAGGCTAAAATGCCACCAAACTTTAGAAGTTTTGGTGTGCGCACCTGATGTTGACGCTGCCATTTCTCCATGTTACCACTCAGAGACAGAGACGCTACTGTGCATGAGCGACTCTCGGCAGAGATTATAATCAAGAGAGGTGCCTCACTCTGTTGGAAAAACGCGTCTGGCGACAACAGTCAACGATGGAAGTCATTGTTGACTGTTGCTATTATCGATTTTTGTCGACAACGTTGACTAATCTTGCAGCCCTATTATAAACTAGGCCATATTTCTGGAAATGAGAGCAGCTCCGTCCAACGTGGGATGAATGCCGTCCCTCCTAATCAGACCAGGTCTCTCCCAAAAAGTTTTCCAATTATCTATGAAGCCCACTTGGTTTGCTGGACGCCACGACGACAGCCAGCGGTTGAACGATGACATGCAGCTAAACATGTGGTCACTGGTCCAATTAGGCAGGGGTCCAGAGACACTACTGGCTCCAACATTGTCTTCTCAAATGTACACACCGACTCAATATTAATTTTTGTGAACTCCGATTGGCGTAGTTGGATGTCATTACCGCCAACGTGAATAATGATTTTACCATATTTACTTTTACTTTTAGCCAGCAGTTTTTAAATTTGACTTGACGTTGCCCACTCTGGCCCCTGGAATGCACTTGACTATGGTTGCCGGTGTCACTAATTTCACGTTTCTCAGAATGGAACTTCCAATTACCAGAGTACTTTTCTCGACGGGTGTGTTGCTGAGTGGGGAGAACCTGTTAGAGACGTGAATTGGTGGTTGGTCACTGACAGCAGGCTTCTGCTTAGGACTGTGCTTCCTTCGGACAGTCACCCAGCCGCCCTGGTTTCCAGGGGAGCACTAGTCAGGGCTAAGCTAAGACGATCCGCACCAGCTAACGGGGACTGGCTAGCTCTAGCGGCTAATTGTTTGGATCCATCGGTGCAGAGCCGCCACAGGTCCAATTCAACCTTGCTAAGCCTTGCCTCCAACGCTACAAACAAACTACATTTAATGCACTTATCAGTATCACTAAAGGAGGCTGAGGAGTAACTGAACATGTGGCACACTGAGCAGGAGAGAGGGGAGCGAGAGGGGGAAGCCATTGCTAGCTTAGAGTGGAGAGTTTACAGAAAGAAAGACTGTCGCTACAAGACAGATGGTCTTTGAACTCCGGCCAAATAAAAGCAAATAGATATGTAGTTTGGGAAGGTAATTAGTAAACGAATAAGGAATTAGCGGGGATGATCACACTTTGTGCATTGCTGAACGTAGTGCTTTGCTTCGTTGCGCGAGCTAAACAGGAAGTGAGGTCACACGCTTACCGCAACGCAGGGAGAGGAGGAGGAGTCGTAGACCAATAGCAACTCATGTTCAGTAGCCTCCATCTGCAAAATGGGTGCTCCTGTGCTCTTCTGTTTACTTGGAGAAGGTGTTGAGAAGCAAAACTTTCCCATCATTCAAAAAAGGATGCAATGTCATTCTTATACTAGACATCCTGTAGGAATTTGCAATGATCAGAACCAGATGATGGACGTAGTTTGCCATGGAGGACAACACGATAACCCAGGTTTCAGAAAAGATTTGTTGTTCTTCTCTGTAATGCAATTGACAAGTACGAGTGGAATACTGAAGTAAACAAAGAAGGCAACTTATTATTTTGTAGTCTTGAATCAGTCCGTTTTAAAAGTTTACATTGGATGCACATGTATGTGTCTTTTATCATTGTAAAGCTCAGTTTCTGCCGTTTCATATGATATATGTGCCATATTTGTCTGATGACGGGTTTGTGAGGTATTTCGATGAGTAAAAGGAAAGCGCATCAGTGCACAGCTTTTTGTGAACTGTATTTATAATTAAATTCAGCCAAACTCAAAAAGTAATTTTTTAACACACACTTGAACGCAAAAAATAGGTGATAGGTACCATTGTAAAGGCGCAGCTGTGTAGTTTCATGTGATGTGTGTGAATGAGCGCTGATGAACCATTCCAGAGGTATTTTAGAGCAAGGAATGTGTGTCTAGACTCACGCGCTTGGCGTGAATGGATCTCTAAGGGTTCGTGTCAAGCTGCTGTTTTTAGGGACAGTGTGGCTTGGAGAACAGTGGCCATCTAGTTTGAAAGACATGTTCTTACGGTGAATCATCTTCCATGGCGACTCCTTAATCAAAGTCTCTATGTGGAGTAAAATTCAATCACAAAATGTAGAATACCAACACCACCCAGATCCTGGACAACATGATCTTGGGGGCAGAGGGTGAGACAAAACTGTCAGGTGAAGGAGTTCCTCCCAGTCACTGTGGGCCAGTAGGTCAGGTGACATCACAGTGGCTGAGATGACTGAGATGACAGAGATGGCAGGGATGACAGTTGATAGTTGTCATTTATGAGACTAACTTGGTGATTCATACAAATACATCCACTCAGGACACCTGCAGACAACCAGACTCAGGGGCTTTCTTCTTCTGCTGGTGTGACGGTGGTTTGGAGAATCAGGAGTTGAAAGACGATCATGAGTAATAGAGAATTTGTTCCATTTGAGAACACCAATCAACCTCAACCAGTCAATCCTCCTGGGTTATGGTTCGATATGGATCACCCTCAACCAGTTGATCCAGCTTGGTTATGGTTCGATACGGATCACCCTCAAGCAGACAACCTTGCGGAGTTGTGGTTGAATACCAATCAGCCTCA
This sequence comes from Aulostomus chinensis, assembly GCF_037954235.1. Taxonomy (NCBI): domain Eukaryota; kingdom Metazoa; phylum Chordata; class Actinopteri; order Syngnathiformes; family Aulostomidae; genus Aulostomus; species Aulostomus chinensis. The sequence goes on from NC_141331.1 coordinate 26,584,958, forward strand.
ATCAGTTGATCCTGCTGAAGTGGGGTTTGACACGGATCACCCTCAACCAGTTGATCCAGCTTGGTTATATTTCGACACGGATCACCCTCAAGCAGACAACCATGCGGAGTTGTGGTTGAATACCAATCAACCTCAATCAGTTGACCCTCAACCAGCTGAACCTGCTGGGTTATGGTTCCATGTGGATCAAAGATCACCAGTTCAACCTCAACCCCCTCACCCTCAACCTGTTGGGTTGTGGTTCAATACGGATCACACTCAACCAGTTCACCCTCAACAAGTTCACCCTCAACCAGTTCACACTTCACCATTTCAGACCTCACCAGTACACCCTCAACAAGTTCACCCTGAACTAGTTCACACCTCAACAGTTCACACCTCACCAGTACACACTTCACCATTTCACATCACACCAGTACACCTTCAACAAGTTCACCCTGAACTAGTTCACACCTCAACAGTTCACACCTCACCAGTACACACTTCACCTTTTCAACCTCAACCAGTTGAACCTGCTGGGCTACAGTTCAGCATGGAAAACCCTCAACCAGTTAATCCTCAACCAGTTTACCTTCAACCAGATGACCCTTCTGGGTTGTGGTTCAACAATTACCACGCTCAGTCAGTTAATCCCCAATCAGTTCACCCTCAACCAGATGACCCTCCTGGTTTCTGGTTCACTAATTACCACCCTCAGCCAGTGGCAGGTCAGGACAGAGGCTACTATGGGAACATCCAGATGGGATATGGTCCCGGTGCTGCCACCGCTGCACCCATCTGGACCCACAACCATCTACAGCCTCATCAGCATGGACAGCTCTTTCCTCTCAATAGACAGACAGGTGCTGTCATCAATGTCCACCACTGGCCACATCACGCAGCAGCTGCCAACCCCCCCGCTGCCCCACCACCCCCCATCAATGGACCTGTCCGTGCCCTGCGTGCAGTTGGAATGATGGGAGGAGAGGTTGTGTACAGGGTTGTACCAACAGAAGCTGCACCAGCCACAGCTACTCCACCAAGAACAAACAAAATAACCAGAAAGAGAAAGGCTAAAGTCCAGCAGCCTTACAAGGACTCGTACGTGAAGAAGCCTTTGAACGCTTACATGATCTTCGTGGGGGAGCAGAGGGAGAACGTCAAGAACGAGCTCAACGTTCGAGACAATCGTGTCATTAGTGAAGTCTTGGGGGAGAAGTGGAGGGCCCTTCCTGAAGAAGTGAGGGCTAAATACTTTGAGCAAGCAGCAGCTGCCAGGAAACTCCACGCAGAGAAGCATCCCGACTGGACCTGCAAAATTAACTACGGCAGAATGAAGAGGAAGAGAGACTGGAAAAGCTCCTAAACCCAAGACAAGGATCTGAACTGTAACCCAGCAACCCTGCATGTGGTTGCTGTAGCGGCACTGTAGTCTTAATCTGAACAGTTCTGAAGCAACAGAACACAAAGCATGGCTCAGAAAGAGATGCTTTGAATGCAGTTTTAAGAATTAAACTGAAGTGAATGTCCCATATATTTTCAGATGTTTGGTTTGTGTATTAAAGTTGGGTTCTAAGAATGTTTCTTCAAGACGAGTGAGCCTTTAAATAAACCGGTTTATCCCAGGCACTGAAGGAGGCTGAAAAATGACAAACACATTACTTGCTACCAAAAGATGGTGTTTATCACATGTAAAAGCTATAATATGAGTCTTTGGCTCTTTGACTCCATAAGAACATCATCTTAGAGCAGCTGCGAGAAAGATCCCCCCATGGAGTCCAGACGCTGGAGCTGATGGCGGTGAAAGATGTGAATGGATGAGATTTGTAGCAGACGACGGGATCAGTGAGGCTGGGAGGACCTCAGACTCAGAGAGACTTTAATGACCCCGAGGGAAAAAGAAAACTGGGTGCTAATGGGGAGGAGACTGAGCAGTAAGCAAGACACGTATTTTAGAAGACCTCAGCAACATGATTGGACAGCAACGACAGTGTATTGCTGTCCTATTGGATAACTTTTATCGGTGGGACACTCCCGTATCACATGTAAGAAGGTCCCAGTTACATTCAAGGGAAAGAATCTGCATTTTGGTGACAGGATTTCTAAGGAATTAAGAGTGTTTGGAGGACAAAACTAAAGTGGATTCGTTGAGGATTTGAGCGACAGGATGGAAAGAGAATATTTTACCCAGATAATATGTAGTTGTGGGCCAAAATTTAAAGATTGAGTGGGAGGCAGTTGAGATGACTTTTTTGTAACACATCTTTGTATAATACAGTTTTCAGTACTTTAGAACAGCTGATATTTCTTCAATATAAAAAACTAAAGGATGATTTGGTGAGTGAGACCATCAGAACCCACAGGCCCGATCAGATATAAGAGAAACAAAGTTGCTGGTAAATTTTTAATTTCTCTCAGGACTGTAAACGTTCTTGAACCATTCACATCCACGGTGTATTGCATGATTGAAGTTTGACACCTTGACATCACGTTTGAGCACATCATCATTTTACTGAGCCGACATTGAACACATCACAACCACAGCTCCTGCACTGAGAGAAAAATATACACAAAGTGTCTGACGCCATTATGATGGATGGACTTAGAAGGCATTGGAAGATAGCAATAGCTTATGTGACAACATGAATGAACATAGCCTACAGTTCCACAACATTGATAGAAAAAAAAACAAACATTTGAAGTGAAGAAAATCATTCCAGTTCCTGTAAATGTTCTACGATGCCGGATATATTGACTCTGAACCAGGTCTTACCTGAGACCTGGCACCTGAGTCTAGTTATGACCCTGGAAAGTCATCTTCTTGAAGTTGAATGAAGTTTCTGAGTTCTGGCTTCTTCCAGATCTCCTTCCGTTGCTCCTTGTAGATCTCAAGTGGTTTTTGTTTGACAGGAGTTATAATACACTGTCAGATAACCGAATCAATGTAATTGATTTTCTGTGTGTACTTACACCTTTTTGGGTACTTTTTAATATCTGTCATTTTACTTTTACTTCAGTATTTTTTTTTTGAAGTAACAGTTCTTTGCTACATTTTAAATCGATTCCGTTACAGAGTAAAATTAATCCACAGTTTCACGAAGGTTGCCCTGGCAACAGCTGCAGCCAGCGCGAGCCAGCGTCTGCCCCGGCGCAGGTGCACGTCAGTGACGTCAGCCGCTTACCGTGAGACATTGGAGACTGAACGCATGACACAGACACTTAAAAAATGAATTCAACTGAAACGGAAACGGTTGAAGTTGCTGAGGAGGAAGGTGAAGATGAAGAAAACGAAATGAATCCCTGGCCATGTTGGACGCACATTTTTGAGTTGAAGAACAGAGACGGGAGCAGCTTGGTGATGCAGGGTCGGCTTTGTCCCAAAGACACCCGCAGATCTGCATTCAGAAACTCGGCATCAAACCTGCGCAAGCACGTACAGGTAAGACAACGTTCCGTTACGTCAGTAACTCAGTACAGGAGCTAACGTTGCCATGTTAGCAATGCTACCTCACAGGTAGGTAGCTAACTTCTTTTTTTTTTTTTTAGGTAGCTAACAGTTCAGTAGCATTGGTGGCTAATGGTTTGCCACATACACTCCTGACCCCCCCCCCCCAAAAAAAAGTAACGAAGTAACTTTTACTCAGAGTATATTTTAAGTGAGCTACTTTTACTTGAGTAAATTTTTACAACAGTATTTTTACTTCTACTTCAGTAAAAATTTCATCAAAGTAACAGTACTTCTACTTCAGTAGATTTTTTTCTGTACTCCTTCCACCCCTGCACTTCCCAATAGGATGAAAGTAAAACTGCCTTTGGCTGAATGCCTCTAGAACAGAGAGAGAGAGAGAGAGAGAGTGTGAGTGTGTGTGTGTGTGTTTTAGTCAAACCAAGCCTCCCTGTGCAGAGCCTGATCACGAGTAAACAAGCTGGCTAATGTTAGCTAACTGTGCTAACTGCACGTCTTGACCTAGAAAAGTATCCTAAAGCTACGAAAATCACTAAATACCCTTGACATGCAAATCCACTTATTCATGTGAACATGTTGGCTAGCTGGTTAGAACCTAGGAGATGTGTCTCACAGGCAACAACAATGCAGAATTCCTTCAGAAGGGTCAGGCAATTCACTGCTTCTCTGTGTGGCCAGAAGGTGGCGCTGCTGAATACGAAGCAGCTGAGAAATTTGTGCTGCTGTGCGGCGAGACACAACTTCTGATCGACTTCTTCCCTCATCAGAATCTCTGTGTGGATCAAAATTCTATCACAACACAAAGTTCCCCCAGAGGTTCAGCTTAACAAGTGAATTTGGAGTATTAAGTCTACAGGAGGTGTGTCAATAGTTGATCGTCAGCAGCGAGTCTTGATGGCGATCAAAATGACATCTTTCAGAGGGCCCCATGACGGCTTGGGCCGAGCCTGACAGACGTTATGATAAACCTCGTACATGTCATTAAATTTAACGTTATACAAGCCCAGCAGTGTTGGGCACATGCGTGAACTGCTCCATTAACACTGTCGGATTTGAAATGACTCGTAGAACATCTCGCTCTTGGTCAAAGGTCCCGTTTCAAGCATGGCGCAAGCTGGCGAGAGTCTCTGCCCTCACCTGGAGCACGAGGACGTCCCTCTCTGCAGGGGGAAGCGCTCACACACACAGCAGCACGCCAAGTCCTGGGGCAACCTGGCATGAAGGAAGCATCACAAGCCTCTGTGATTGGTTTGAGTGATGAACACACCTGTGAATAATTAGGTGTCTATTCACAGCCTGTCCTCTGGACACGCCCACGATCTGGCACCATAGGAGAGCGCCGGCGCTCCTCGTAATCACATCAAAGAACTGTAGAACAGGTCTTTGACAGCTTTTAATGATATTGTTCAGTGTGGTGGGCATCGCCAAGGACCACTCCAGGTAGTTTCAGTGTGTGAAAGCGTCACCACACTCTTCACCACGGTCCTGGTCGTGACACTCCTCATCCTCTTATCACAGTGCAGCAGCTCAGCACAATGAAGCTTGAATTTTAAAAAAATCATTCGCGCTCTGTTTAAACGTGGGGAATGATGCGGTCATGTTGTGCAGTGTGATGTCATCGGTCTGGCATTGATGCAGGATCCCCTCTTCTGGCTCTTCCTCGCGGCTGTTGGCAGGATTCGCCGTGAGGAGCCAGCCGCGCACGTTTCCAGGTAGGCTGTGATTCATCACCTGCATGGCCCCCGTTTTCTACATCAGTTTGTGTGTCTCATCTGCACTCAGCTTTCCTGCACAGTTAATCAAGGAGGCTCTGCTGAGGCCAGGAAGGACGCAGGGCTTCCATGAGCCACTGCGATGCTCAGGGAAGCAACAGACCGGCTCTCCAACAAGCCCCTTGCTGGAAATGATCTGGATCAGTCTCATCTTTGTCCCTCTGCCTTCCATTTATGAATGGAAGTCGTGTGGAAAAAAACAAAGAAATAATTCAGCTCAGGAAGGTGTCTGAAAGCGTCTTTTATTATTAGTAGTAGTAGTATTTGATGGGATTTAGGTTCTGATTCAGACGTGCCTGAATGTGGGGATGCTGGCTGGATCTTTATGGGTTCATCATCTGTGGACATGGATGTTGTATTTCAACTTATTGGACTTTAACTCCCAAACAGCAAGTTCGTGCATGAGGACGCAGTCAGCCAGGGGTCTTTCTCAGTTCACCCCAGCACATTGACGGCCCCCGCCTCTCTCACCCATGACTGTAGAGTTATTCTGACTGGAGGTGCCTGAGGGAGGGGTGCCAGCGAGGGTTCTGCTCCTAGAGTCTGAGTGCAGAGTCTCAGCCTTGTGTTATGGCCTTTTTTTTTTTTTTACCGGTTTCACAAGTGATCTCTCTACACTGGTTGGGATGAACGAGGGAAATGAGCTCTCAGCTCCTGGTTTTTTAGATTATTCTGTAACACACTGGATTTTTTTCAGTGAACCTCTTCTTCACGATATCAACACACATTTAGGTCTTATTGTATTTCTTCTTCATTTGATTTCTGTCCTGTCGATCGACTTCGGGAGCCTTTGTTCTGACGTGTACCCGTCTGACGTTTGGTCTGATTGACAGCAAAGATCATTGAACGTCCCATCCGACCTCATCAGGCCTGTCATTCGCTGTGATTTTTCTCACTCTGATTATTCATTTTAATCTAACACTGTTCTGTACTGAGGAAGAAGACCCAATAGCGGACAGAGTGTGGGACGGTGCACAAAAGAGGTTTATTGGAAACAGAGGCTTGAGACGGGAGACTGGTGACTCGAGACAAACAGTTAGTGAGCAAAACACTCCACGACGGCCCATTAGTGCAAAATCCAAAACATTGGCCCAACCCCGAACAGGGGAAACACAGAGGTTAAATACACGAGAGGAAACGAGACACAGGTGGTGCAATCACCCAGGTGAGACACATGAGGTAATCACAGGAGGGAGGACAGGAAGACAGGACATGACTACTGTAGGAATTTTTCAACAAGTCATCATTAATCAATCAGAAGGACCCACAGAGTCTATGTATTGCGCTGTTCAAAATCTGGAGAGGACACCTTCCAGTTGGTTCAAAAGAATTTATTCAGATTAACAGGAAAGAATCCAGAGCTCTGGAGATCGTCTCCCTATCCTGGAGTCAGCATACGCAGATGCGTCGTCCCTGGTGTTGGGGCAGGAAGTCCAACGATCTGACTGTCTCTCCAGTTTTATGTGTTACAAGGAGGTGCTTATGTGATCGCTTCTGCGTGCAAGCGTGTATTTTTGATCTTGGTGTTCTTTTGCAGAATCTTCTGTCTGACCGCGTGCCAGCACCATCTGTTCCCATCGTAGACTTCTTGTTGCAGCTGTGAAGACAAAAACCTCTCTTGTCCCTGATTCATGACCTTGCTCTTGTCTTCTTCTGACTCCCACTACTTCATCCCACCGTAGAAATTCTGTGGACTCTGTTCCGACCTGTTTAGCCTGAGGGAGTGATGCTAGCATGAGCTACACTCCTGCTATTCCCTGTTGTGACCCTTCACCTGTCCACTCTGATACAGTCTGGTCTGTGCTTTGCTGCCTTGTGTTTCCTGCACTCTATTTTAAGTGAATATATGTATAAATTTAACTACAGTTCAAGCAAATATATGAATAAATTTATCTACACTATCTATCCATCAATTCTATTTATCATCTATCTATCCATCCATCCGTCTATCTATCCATCAATTATTTCTATTTGTAAATCTATCATCTATCTATCTATCAATCTATCTATCCATCAATCTATCTCTTTGTCAATCTATCTATCTATCAATCCATCAGTCTATCTATCCATCCCTCCGTCTATCTATCTATCCATCAATCTATCTCTTTGTCAATCTATCTATCTATCAATCCATCAATCTATCTATCTATCAATCCATCAGTCTATCTATCCATCCCTCCGTCTATCTATCTATCCATCAATCTATCTCTGTCAATCTATCTATCTATCTATCTATCGATCGATCGGTCTTTCTATCGATCTTTCTGTCATGTCTGAGATGACTGCACCCCTGTTGCTATGGTAAACACTTCTGGTTGCTATGGGCTGCTGGTTCAAACCACGCCGGCACGTCATTGTGATCGTACTATGAATAAGGGACATCATTACGGCCACAAACACTGCGCTCTTCACGTTGGCAGCGGTTTTGTCGCCGAGTCAACGCTGATAGAGACTGAACCGAGTGTCCCTGCGGCTCGGAGACACGCATCCCTGACCGGAACCAGACGCCGAAGCTTCGTCCCGAGGGAGGAAACCAGGCGTGCAGGTAGGGAACCTCTGCTTCGGAGGAGACGTCAACGCGGCCAATTTGCTCGGTGGCTTCGCAGCGGCCGGGAGCCCGGATGTTGGTCGTTTGGAAGTGTTTTTTTTCTTAAATGACCAGAGTTGGACTGAGGAGAACAAGCCCGAGTTAAACCCCACAGCTCTTTGACACTGTTAGTCTTAAAATTGTGGACCTAAATCGTTCAGATGTGTTCAGGGAACGTTGACACCTTCAGTACTCTGGAGGAGATGGACAAACAGCGATATTATCAGTTCATGACGTTCATGTTAAACAGAAGCTAAAGGCTCAGAGAGGAGAAGGTGAAGGATCACGTTTTATTTACACTGATCAGCTAAATGTGTTGAAATGGTCAAATTCTACAATTGAATGTAAAAACGAGCAAACAATAGAATAGTACATAAAAAGAGTCAACGGTGATTTCAAACAGTGCAACATGCATGCGTCTCTCCACATTCCAGCTGCGGTTGGTCCAGTCAGCAGGAAGGTAGGCCTGCTGCCCATATATGGTCATGGCGCCTTTCTCTACCCAACTCCATAGGTTGACAGGAAATCAAGTACTTCAAACTATCCCTCCACCACAGAGAGGGGGAGGGAGGGTAGTGGGAGGAGATAAGCTCCACTGGTCTGGAAGTGGAAGACAGATTTATCGACTCAAATCCTGAAAATAATCAGCTTTTGGATTTGCTGCTGGTGTGTGATGTTTAACCCTGAGGTGGATCTTCACTCGTCTCTGTGCTTCTCAAAGGATGATGTGGCAGGACAACCAGGACTACCTGCACCACCTCCAGGTGAACCTGCAGCAGCAGATGGAGGACGCCCTGCAGGAGCTCCAGGTCAGCCTGCAGGAGCAGTTCGTGGCCTCTCTGCATGAGTTCCAGGTCACCTTGGAGCAGGCCTCCCGGCAGCAGCAGTTCCAGGTCTACCTGCCAGAGTTCCAAGCAACCCTGGAAGAGTTCCAGGCCTCCTTGGAGGAGTTCCAAACCTCCCTGGAAGAGCTCCAGACTGCCCTGCTGGAAGTCCAGGTCCACATACAGCAGGAGTTCAAGGAAACCCTGCAGGAGTACCAGGACTCCCTGCATGACCTCCAGGACTCCTTGTTGGACTTTGAGTCCTGCCTGCTGGAGATCCAGACCATCCTGGATCAACAAGAGGAAGAGAGGTCTGCTACAGTCTACATGCGAGAGATGTGAGTCTCCTCCCTTTCCTCTACATCTTTGTTACCCTTTGTTCTTTCTTTTGTGTTGATACATTTTCTGTTGTGTGTAGCTGAGTGTGGGGCCCCTCCCCTTCAGCCTCAGTGTAGATGAGTGTGAGGATCCCTCCCCTTCAGCCTCACCTGTAGCTGAGTGTGAGGCCCCTCCCCTTCAGCCTCACCTGTAGATGAGTGTGAGGCCCTCCCCTTCAGCCTCACCTGTAGATGAGTGTGAAGCTCCTCCCCTTCAGCCTCACCTGTAGATGAGTGTTAGGCCCCTCCCCTTCAGCCTCACCTGTTGATGAATGTTACACCCCTCCCCTCCAGCCTCACCTGTAGATGAGTGTGAAGCCCCTCCTCTTCAGCCTCACCTGTAGATGAGTGTGAAGCTCCTCCTCTTCAGCCTCACCTGTAGATGAGTGTTAGGCCCCTCCCCTTCAGCCTCACCTGTTGATGAGTGTTACACCCCTCCCCTCCAGCCTCACCTGTAGATGAGTGTGAAGCTCCTCCTCTTCAGCCTCACCTGTAGATGAGTGTTAGGCCCCTCCCCTTCAGCCTCACCTGTAGATGAGTGTTAAGCTCCAACCCCTTCAGCCTCACCTGCAGATGAGTGTGAGGCTCCTCAGCTTAAGCCTTAGCTGTGGATGAGTGTTAGGCTCCTCCCCTACAGCCTCACCTGTAGATGAGTGTGAATCTCCTCCCCTTTGGCTTAACCTGTAGATGAGTATGGGGACCCTCACCTTCAGCCTCACCTGTAGATGAGTGTGAAGCTCCTCCCCTTCAACCTCACCTGTAGATGAGTGTGAAGCTCCTTTCCTCCAGCCTCACTTGTAGATGAGTGTGAAGCTCCTCCCCTTCAACCTCAGCTGTAAATGAGTGTGAGACCCCTCCCCGACAGCCTCACCTGTAGAAGAGTGTGAAGCTCCTCCCCTTCAGCCTGAGCTGTCGATGAGTGTGAGACCACTCCCCTTCAGCCTAATCTGTAGAAGAGTGTTACACCCCTCCCCTTCAGCCTCACCTGTAGATGAGTGTGAAGCTCCTCCCCCACAGCCTCACCGACAGATGAGTGTGAAGCTCCTCCCCCACAGCCTCACCGACAGATGAGTGTGAAGCTCTTCCCCTTCAACCTCAGCTGTAGTTGCGTGTGAAGCTCCCCTCTTCAACCTCAGCTGTAGATCAGTGTTGGGCCCCTCCCTTCAGCCTCAACTGTAGATAAGTGTTTGGCCCCTCCCCTTTAGTCTTAGCTGTAGATGAGTGTGAAGCTCCTCCCCTTCAACATTAAGGGTAGATGAGTGTGAGGCCCCTCACCTTCAGCCTCACCTGTAGATGAGTGTGAAGCTCCTCCCCTTCAGCCTCACCTGTAGATGAGTGTGAAGCTCCTCCCCTTCAGCCTCACCTGTAAATGAGTGTGGGGCCAATCACCCACAGCCTCACCTGAAGAGTGTGTGTCTCCTCCCCTCCCTTGACATCTCTACTACCCTTTGTTCTTTCTTGTGTGTTGATACATTTTCTGTAGTGTGTAGATGAGGGCTAGGCTCCTCCCCTTCAGCCTGAGCTGTAGAGGAGTGTGAGACCACTCCCCTTCAGCCTTATCTGTAGAAGAGTGTTACACCCCTCCCCTTCAGCCTCACCTGTAGATGAGTGTGAAGCTCCTCCCCCACTGCCTCACCGACAGATGAGTGTGAAGCTCCTCCCCCACAGCCTCACTGACAGATGAGTGTGAAGCTCTTCCCCTTCAACCTCAGCTGTAGTTGCGTGTGAAGCTCCCCCCCTTCAGCCTCAGCTGTAGATCAGTGTTGGGCCCCTCCCTTCCTGCCTCACCTGTAGATAAGTGTTTGGCCCCTCCCCTTTAGTCTTCGCTGTAGATGAGTGTGAAGCTCCTCCCCTTCAACCTTAAGGGTAGATGAGTGTGAGGCCCCTCACCTTCAGCCTCACCTGTAGATGAGTGTGAAGCTCCTCCCCTTCAGCCTCACCTGTAGATGAGTGTGGGGCCAATCACCCACAGCCTCACCTGAAGACTGTGTGTCTCCTCCCCTCCCTTTACATCTCTACTACCCTTTGTTCTTTCTTGTGTGTTGATACATTTTCTGTAGTGTGTAGATGAGGGCTAGGCTCCTCCCCTTCAGCCTGAGCTGTAGAGGAGTGTGAGACCACTCCCCTTCAGCCTTATCTGTAGAAGAGTGTTACACCCCTCCCCTTCAGCCTCACCTGTAGATGAGTGTGAAGCTCCTCCCCCACTGCCTCACCGACAGATGAGTGTGAAGCTCCTCCCCCACAGCCTCACTGACAGATGAGTGTGAAGCTCTTCCCCTTCAACCTCAGCTGTAGTTGCGTGTGAAGCTCCCCCCCTTCAACCTCAGCTGTAGATGAGTGTGGGGCCCCTCCCTTCAGGCTCACCTGTCGATAAGTGTTTGGGCCCTCCTCTTCATCCTCAGTTGTAGATGAATGTGAGGCCCCTCCCCTGATAGATTCAGGAACCAGATTTGAATGGAACGTCTGTTGTCCAGTTGAGGAAGGTTAGGCGCAGCTGAAGCCTCCTTCTTGTTTCAGCAGAAGTTCAGCTCTTGTTAACTGTGGTATTAATCCCACTCCATGTGTTGATCCCACTTAACACCAGATTACTAATGTGTAAATTTGAGTTATCAAAGCTTACTTAGATCAGGTGCACCTCTTCTGACACCTCCAATGGTGGCGTCTCACTGGTTTCTTTTCCTGTGGTATCAACAGCATTTAGAACACCATGAATTCACTGCTTCATCAACATCTCTGACTCACATCTGCTCTCACTGCATCAAGATCCATCATCAGGATTTGCTCAAAAACACGTAGAAGGTCGAGTGCCTGATATTAAACGGTGCCACTCGGATGCTGTTGATAATGCAGGTTTTGCTTCCATGTTTTGTTAAAAAGTAAAAGATACTGGTAAAGGTACTCCTGGTTTACTGGGACGGGGTTCAAGTCCCTGCGGTATCTGCAGTTCTTTTGGCCTCGACATGAAAGCCCAGGTTATTTCCATCATCTAAACTGCTGACCTGAAGCCCCTCCCTCAACATGAAGACGACTAACATCAGCTCTTTGCTTTTCAGTGACCTTCTTTTTCTGACTCTATCGAGTGACAACATCTCAGCAGAGCTGCAGATTCTGTCTGGCACCAGCAACCATGACTGTTCAAAGTCTCAGTGTGGGAAGTTGAACTAGATAGCGGCGGTGACGGGGTCCTGGGGAGCTTCGGGGTGACAGAGTCCAAGCTGGTTAGGTTACACATCCAGTCACAGGGAAGAACTCCTAGCTAAAATCAGTCTCTCCGGGGTTTCGTGGCACTGTTTTATGATTGTTGCGGCCTAAAATGGCGGATTTTGTGGCAGCTTCTTTGAAAAGTTGCAAGGTTTTTAATGTTTTCCAGAAGGACATGCTGCATGTAGTATCAGCAGTGGGTCCACGCTTTAAAGACCCCGTTCCTGTCTGACTAGGAGTGAGCCAACTAATCTCAGTCCTAACCCTCACCAGTTGATGCCTAACCTCAACCTCAAACTAACTGCAGGTTCCACCTTCACTCTAACTTTGACCAGGTGTAAATTAAGTTCTGCTGCATCAGGACCGCTCTTTGGTCATGAGGACTAGGGGTCCTGATAAGGTTAGTGGTTATACCAGAAAAGGTAAATGGACTCAATTTTATAGAGCGCTTTTCTACCTTAGCGGCACTCAAAGTGCTTTACAGTGTCATCTCATTCACCCGTTCACACACACTCTCACACACTGATGGTGGAGGCTGCCATGCAAGGCACCAACCTACTCATCAGGAGAAATTGTGGGTTCAGTATCTTGCTCAAGGACACTTGGAAATGGTCACCGGGGTCGAGGATCGAACCAGTGACCGTCTGGTTGCTAGACGGCCACTCTACCCCTGAGCCATGCCACACACAATTACACTCACACACTCCTGTATACAACACACATTCTCTCTCTCTTCTCTCATACACAGGAAGATGCTGATGATGAAGCAGAGGCAGACATGGAACCCCCTTCACCCAAGAAGTCCAAAGAATTCAGTGCCTTGGAATTGTCAGGAAATTATTTCTGTAAGATAAAGACTGTATTTTTGCTGTTAGTTCGTACCACAAAATTTCCCAACACACAAGATCAAATTCTCAGAGACAGAGATCTTAATTAAAGTTTTACTTGCAGCAAGGAGTCCAAGCAAAGTTCTACATCTGCACTGAACAGTCTGTGTCTTCCAAAAATATATATGCAAAGTTCCTCCTCTCAGTAGCTTCCCATCATGCCTTGTTCCTCCTTCTGTCAAGGACAGTTGTGGGGGAGCGTAGGGACGCTGGCTCCTCACTGTCCAAGGCCTTTTCCAAACGCTTCTTATCTTCTTATCTTATCTAGGAGTGTAGGTACAGCCTGGTATAACCTGCACACACTTCATGTCTTTGGTCTGTATAAAGGTCACAACACTACCATGCAGTTCTACATCAGGCTAAAACTTCACAATGATAAAAAGTAAATGTAATAAAATATAAACGTGTCTACGTATTTTCTAACAGGTGGACTACAGAGGAGGGAGGAGGACCCAGCAAACCAAAGCAGAAAAGGATGCAGATGAGTTCAAAAGTTACCGTGCAGCAAGAGCTGAAGGGCTGCAGGACAATCCTGTGGGTTGGTGGAGGGCGAATGAGAAGGAGAATCCTCAAAGCGATACCTCTGTGTCCCAGGGATCAGGGTTGCATCAGAGGGTTTTTTCATCTGCGGGTGATTTAGTCAACGCAAAAATGAGCTGCCTCAACCCAGGGCTCCTTTTCCTGCAAAAAAATCTTGCCAATCCCATGTGAGAGGAGAGCAAAGTTATGACAAAGACAATTGTTTCCACTTAGTTTGTGTTAACTTTTTCTGCAGTTTGCACTTTAATAGTGGTCAGGCAGTGCCTTTCTGTTTCTCATCCAGTGCACTTAAGCTATAAGCTTTTGAAGGGACTTTAAGAAGGTACACCTCAAGCTTCAAATGTCCAGTTTACATGTTTGCACTTTGAAGGGAAGGGAATGTCTTGCATTTCTAAAAATCCCAAACAAGACACAGTGTATTTTTATGTTTCCTCCATCCTCAGGTACTGGTAGTTTGGATAATTTGAAGCCACTAGTCAGCAGCCAGCACTTTGTTTCCATTTGACACTGGCTGAATCTTTTTCATTGTTTTGTGTTCATATTGATTAGTGACTGCATTGGAAGCAGTGCTGACAGTCATGCAGCTTGTTGTCACACTGATACGACTCTACTGGAGAGTCAGCAGAGCAGCGTTCTGAGACCGTCACAGCTGATTGTATGCAAATTGGCAATTCAAAATGAAAGTACATTTATTTGTATTCAACAGCTAATGGGTGAATTCTTAAATATGATAATCCATAATGTTAGTTCCAGTACAATTACAACTTTTATTTACTTGAAGCTAATTCTGCCCATAGCATGTTTTGTAAAGCTACTATCATCAGCATTCTGGGTGGTCCGTTGGTGCAATGTCAACAGTCTCACATCCATAACCACCAATATTTTATATTAATTTGGTGTGAAGTATGAATTTAACACCAGTATGGATGTGTTGTGTCCCTCGCTGGGAGATGCTTGTGGTTCCTCCCTGGTTCTTTTCCCTGATACACCAAAAGAAGTCCAGTTACCATGCCGAACTCTTGGACTACCGTGACCTGGATGACTAAGAGCCTTCACCGATAACTTGTACCGATGTTTGAGTACCTGGGGTGTTCACAATGACGGCTCGGGAGGTGGAGGCTTCCTGTTTACCTTTGATGGTCTGTACTCTCTCAATTTTGCTGCTGTATTATTATGTGGCAATAAACAACACATTTTGCACTCACCCAGGTAGTCATGAAGTGCTGACAGAGGCTGGTCAAGGCCCACATCAAGGCCTCCATCGAGGTCTCTGTGGACCCCCACCAGTACGCCCACAGGCTCCACTGATGACGCTGTTTCATCGGTGGTCCACAGACTATTAACAAGTTTAATAGAAAATGGGTTAGTAATGGGCCAGGCCCTGATTTTGAAGGCAAAAACATAGAAGCAGAAGTGAGTTTCTCTAAGTGAACATTCATATTGTCCAGGTTTAGTCTGAAGTTAAAAATACCAAAAATTATTGCCAAGACTTTTCTTCAGTAGACATTTAAAACATCGATAGACTCTTACTGACTTTATGGTCAAGGTTTTATTTTGAAGGCAAAATATTGTGACATCATTGAGTTGCAACTGCTAGTTTCCGCTTGCTTTCATGAAGGAGTTTTAGCATTCTGTTCAGATGCTAACATGGTGTTAACACAAACAAGTACCTGGTAAATTGCTATCATGTAGAATGTTAGCATGTTGCTAGCATATTAGCAGCAGCTAGCTTGCGGAATGCTATCTTGAATGAATGAATGTTAGCATTTGAATAAAACCTTTGACTTTGATCACAAAAATCTCTCGAGGTTCAATTCATCTGTGGGCACACAGGCAGACATTTGACCTGGACTCCAGAGGAGTCAAGTGGTAACACACTTTACGGTGTAAACTGCCTCGATGATTGCACTTGCTAATATTACAGTTTTGCCATTGCCATGGCGATCCTCTTGCAGCTCCGTCAGTTGGAGTTTTGAGCCCCCAGGTAACGGTTCACACTGCTGCATGTTCATCTGCAACATTTTAAAGCTGTCATGTCATGTCGTCATGTTGCCAATCGCTGATCAGAGCTGGCCTTGATGGTTTAACCCTAAAAGCTGCTCAGCTTCTGCACAAAGACCTTCTGTGTGTGTGTGTGTGTGTGTGAGTTCTCTGTGACATCACTGATTCTGTCAGCAGATTCATTGATGATGAGTGACACAGATGACAAAGTTCAGTGATCAGGATGACTGAGTCAATATGAGAGTAATGAATTAAGATGAGAATTAAAGGCTGATTACAACAACATCAACATCAACAACACAACTACCTAAACCAAAGATGTTCAGGATTTCATCCAGAATTTGGAACTTGGTGCGTCCAAATATCTCACGATACGCCAGAGTTATGACTTTCAATGGAGGAAAGCCGCCTGAGACAAACGGAGAGATGGATGGTAAGTAAATCGTGTGATTGTCATCCTGGGACATGAAGGGTAGTTGAGGAGGTTGTGTGATGTCACAACCCATCAAAGCTTTGAGAGAGCTTTGATGCTGTCGGTCATCTTCACACAATTCATGGCCCCGCCCCTCACTACAAACAGAAGACCAAATGTTTGGAAACTGTGACATTGTTCCTCAAACTCATGTTTTCTTTTCCTCACAGAGCCGACGCCACCATTCGAAAATCTGAGAAGAAACGACATTGTTGACAGCCCCACCAGGAGGTACTTTCTTCAGGGCCTCTTGGGTGACGGAATCCACTCTCAACTTTATAAAGGTGTAACATTGGTACCAGAAGAAAGGGTGGTACTAAAGGTATTCAGACACAAGTCGCTGGCTTCAAGAGAGGTAAGCAATCCAAGCCTTCTTGATGATGATGAGACAATTAAGTTGTACGACCCTGCGTCTCTCAACGATGTCATTTTTTGCTCCTCTCTCCAGATAACCATGGCAAAGGCAATGAGTGTCCTTGACCAGGACAAGACAAATTTGGTCAAGTACATTGAGCAGTTTGAAGTTGGAGAAAATGCCTGTCTATCATCTGAGAGGCTGGATAGGAACCTGTTTGAATTGTTAGTAGAGAGAGACTTCCAGCCACTAAACCTTTATGAGATACGACTGATAGCACAGCAGGTAAAAATGTCAAGCTTTTCTATTGACTGGTCCAGGAATTATACCGACCTTCACCTTGGTCTCATACGTTTCCTCCTTTTTCCTGCAGCTACTGACAGCTTTAGACACACTAAAGTCAACGGGAATAATTCATTCTAACTTAACACTGGACAACGTCATGTTAGTGGACCATGAAAAGACGCCCTTCAAAGTCAAGATCATTGACTTTGGCCTGTCCTTCTTCACGAGCGAGGCTAATCGCAAACATGGTCAGATCATCCAGCCCGCGGGAATACGGTAAGATCCCTCTGCAAGGCCCCTCTTGTCTCATGCTCTTCACAATCCATTAAAAGTTGTTCTAATGTTCCACACACATGCTGACTTTGTGAAAAGTCAAAGTCGACTTTACTGTCAAGTGTACTGTACGAGCATGACATACAGCACAGATGAAAATTCACGGTGCAAACAGGCAATAAACCAACATAAAAATAGTAGCAGGCAATACACAACCCAAAACACAATAAACAATGCCCTCAACTTGTTCTTTACCAACAGTGCCCCTGAAGTCCTTTTGGGACTCCCTGTGTCCGAGGCCATAGATATGTGGTCTCTCGGCTGCCTGCTGTTCGAATTGTACACCGGCTGTTCCCCGTTTCCAATGAACAATTTCCAAATGGTAGGTAGCGAAGATCTCATGACATCCCACTGCAGAAAACATATCCCAAGTCATTTAGGGAGGTAAAGTAGGACATTGGCTGATACAAATTTCTCTCTCCAGATCAGGACCATGGTGGACGTCTTTGGCCAGCCACCTGACCACCTACTCAACGCCGGGAAACACACCGAGATGTACTTTGATTACTGCGGACGCTTACAACCGAAATGGAGGTTGAAGGTATTTGAACTTGTTCCGCCCTTTCCAGATGCGTTCATTTAGGCAGGAACTATTTGAAATGATTCAAACCTTTAGGAGAAAGTATCTAACGTGTTTTGTTGCTGTCGACCATGTAGGTTTCCACTTTAGGGACTACAAACTGGAAAGGGCTTTTCCATTGCCTGGATGAACTAATGACAGTAAGTGGTCCATTTGCATTAATACAAGTTTGCTCTCCTGCTGATAGAAGGATGCTGACAAACACAATCTTTGCAAACTCAGTTCCCCTCAGAGACAGACAACAAAGCGGAGTTGGAGGATCGAGCTGCCTTCATCGACCTCCTGAAGGCTCTCCTGGAATTGGACCCAGACAAGAGGATCACACCTCAGGAAGCTCTCAATCATCCATTTTTAAAAATGTTCTATCTGATGGTGAAACCAGACGGGGGCCAGTAGTAAGTACTTGAGTTTCTGGTATCAGTAGAGTTGAACAGACACCTGAACGGGTGAATTCAATGACTGACAGAGTCATTCATTGTCATGTTTTTTGTTTTTTTCCAGTACGAAAGACAGTCTAGAGAAAATGCGGATGAGCCAGGGGGATGCCCCCGCTGAGCCCAAGAAGGGGCTGTTGCAAAGAGTCCAATCTTTCTTTGGCAAAATATGCAGACATGCTGTTCTGTTGACACACAAAATCTGGTGTAGGAAAAAGTTCTTCTTTCACTGGTGTAGAAGACGTTTCCCCACTTATCCAAGAGGCTTCTTCCGTTCTAAAGGAAGGTGAGGAAAGCCAGGTATTAAACCAGTTGGGGGATCACCTGGGGGCTTGGCCAGAATGTCATTAGCACCCTCATCAGCCTGGTGCGTGGCTCATGGAGACTACAAGGTCAAAGTTAATGTCAACTTCATTGCCAAATACACTGTACGTGCATGCCCCCTCATGGAAGCAACATCAAGGAACGCAGGTGGGTGGAAGATGAAGAGGAGCCATTGGGCCTGACTGGTGCTCTTGGGATGGGTGGACTGCTTCCCAGTGTGGTGGTTGGGCTGGGGTTGGTCATGGGCCTTGCCATTGTGAGGTGGATCCCTTGCTGGCAGTTTTACTAGGTCTGAGGTGCCCTGGACTGCGTCCGCATCGATGGAGTGCTCAGCCCCTGTATGGGCAGAGGAAGATGAGGAAATGATTCATTTATTTATTTTTTCTGGGGGTGGCGGTCCTGGACGCGGGTGCCTATGGGCTCACCTCGGCAGGTGGGCATGGGCCTCTCGGGCCCCTTGGTTCAGCTCGTGCTGCGTGGGGGAACCTGGTGGGCCCAGGGGGCCTCTGTCTCCCATGTCTCTCTGCGAGCTGCCTCTGGGTGTGTTGCTGCTCCTGCGGGTCTTGGCCTGGGGTTTCCTGTGTTCTGGGGTTTCTGGGTTCCCTAGTGGCCTGATCCTGACCTGCCTGCTATCCTGGACCGGGGGCGTGTTGTTCTGGTCCCCCACGTCAGCTACAGTCAGCGACACACAGCATCCAAGAAACACCGTAGCATACACATACACACATGCGCACACACAAACATGGGGGGGGGGGGGTGTTGGCCTGGGGTTCCCTGTGTTCTGGGGTTTCTGGTTTCCCTGGTGGCTTGGTCCTGACCTGCCTACTATCCTGGACCGGGGGCATGTTGTTCTGATCCCTCATGTCAGCTACAACTAGTACACATACACACATGCACACACATACATGGGGGGGGGGGGATGTTGGCCTGGGGTTCCCTGTGTTCTGGGGTTTCTGGTTTCCTTGGTGGCTTTGTCCTGACCTGCCTGCTATCCTGGACCGGGGGCGTGTTGTTCTGATCCCCCATGTCAGCTACAACTAGTACACATACACATACACACATGCACACACATACATGGGGGGGGGGGATGTTGGCCTGGGGTTCCCTGTGTTCTGGGGTTTCTGGGTTCCCTAGTGGCCTGATCCTGACCTGCCTGCTATCCTGGACCGGGGGCGTGTTGATCTGGTCCCCCACGTCAGCTACAGTCAGCTACCTACAGCATCCAAGACACACCGTAGCATACACATGCACACACATGCACACAGATACATGGGGGGGGGGGGGGGGGTGTTGGCCAGGGGTTCCCTGTGTTCTGGGGTTTCTGGGTGCCCTGGTGGCTTGGTCCTGACCTGCCTGCTATCTTGGACCGGGGGCGTGTTGTTCTGGTCCCACACGTCAGCTACAGTCAGCTACCTACAGCATCCAAGACACACTGTAGCACACACATGCACACACATACATACATACATACATGCACACACATATACACATACACACATACACACACACACACACTTGTGGTGCACAACTGATCCATAATCACACACACTCAGACATTTATTTTAAATTCTATTAAACCAAATCGTAAATCTGCACTGGAAATTCTGCAACCAATGTTTTTCTTTTTTTCTGTTGTCATTGTTGTTGCTGTTTATTGTTTGTTTGTTTGTTTGTTTTTCTGCTATTTCTGTTGTTTTTGTCTCCCCCCCCCCTTGTCTTCCCTCTCCTGTCCCTGTTCTCTCTTCCTGTCCTCAGTCCGGTAGCTTCATCAATGAACCAACACCATTCCTAATAAAATGAAACACAGATGGCAGTAGGAGGAGTTTATCAGGTTCCTCCTTTGCAGAGTAAAACTGCTTCAGTACAACGAGGCACCAGGAACATGGATGCTGCTGCTGAACAGGACAGGGGGGAAAAAAGAGGAGCCATTGGGGCCATGGCCCTTGTGCTATTGAGCCCATTAAGTTCAACTGTCCTTGTTCAGAGAGGACGGAGACATTGACCTTCCCCCAAAGGACACACACCAGTGCACCGTTCCAGGGGCTGCAGGAAGGCCAAAAACAAGGAGGAGCCTTTGGAGTCCATGTCCCTCATGCTAATGAGCCTCCCTGGCACAGCAGACATTCTCAGAGGACAGAGACAGTGCCCCTCCCCTGAGGACACACATCAATACCCCGTGCAAGAACACAAAGGTAAAGTCCAAATCTTTTTTACTGAAATCTGGGTGACCAAATGTTATGGTTGTAACTTGAAACATTGTATTTTCTTTGTAGCCTGTGGATTTGGACCATCCAGGGGCCAAAGCTCTGTGGGGCCGCCTGAATAAGGATCAGCGTAACTGGTGGGATCATGACATCAGCAGTGAGATGTGGGAGTCCCACCAGAGCGTGAGAGACCCTGTCCAGCCCTTGTCCTGGCAGCTGGCCAAAGAAGATCCTCAGGAGTTCGTTCCAGTGCGGAGACACGGAGCCTTTTGGCAGAGAGGCAGAAACCACTGAGCTCAATCAAACAACTTTGAGTCAAAGTAGTGGCGCCTCTCTGCTAACGCTTGTGTTCATGTTCTCTCCACCTTTTTTGTTTTTTTAATGGAAAATTGATCATGTTCATTATTTTTTTAATTCCCTGTGCAAATAAAAACTAATGATCAATGAAGACCAAAGGTTGTGTGTTGTGTTTTTAAATTTTCCAAATAAAACAAAAATGAACCAAACCTGCTCAACTGAAATGAAGAATTGATAGTTATTGTTTGAATTGTGTGAGTTTATGTGTTCATCATCCAGCAGCTCCAGATAACGGACGCCTCAAAGTGCAGTAGCAGGCTCAAACCAGAGTCACTGCACAGTTAAAAAAAGAGAACATTTATTTTGCCAAGTGTTTTGAATTCTAAATCACCATGGTAACAGCTGAGGTTCTGATTAATACCTGGAATGTTAATTACAGTCCTTTAGAGTTCTTGTGTCATGAAAACTACTCCACTAAATAGGACGGTCCTCAGATATGTCGTGGCAATGGGAGATAAATGTCGTCCACTAAGCTAGCAAGAGGAAAGCTAATGCTATGCTAACAAAATTCAAAGTTGATGACACTGTTTTGCTGATGGAAATTATAAATTGAGAATCTGTTCAAGACCTGTCGTTGGTTTGTTAGTGTCACAACAACCATGGTCAGGTTCACATGCACCAATTTCCGATTAACGCGGAAGCCCACTGGGATTTGATTACTATCAAAGTGAATATCCATAAAATGCAATTATTAAATGTGAATATTAATTGTTGCTTTCATTTGAAAGTAAGAAGTTACATTAAAATATCTCTGTCTGTGTAGACGAACAGATTTAGGATGTCTGTCTCGTTTGTGATCAGGTCTTCTCATAATTTGAAAGCACCCCCCGCCCCCCATGCCTTGGTTTGCTCTACACTTCCTGTTTCTGTCTGTCCTCTGCCTGTCAGTCATTCTCCTGTGTCGCGTCAGCTCGTTAGTCCTGGTCACTCCCAGCCCTGTTCCTCTGGTGTCAGCCCCTTCCTGTCCAGGTGTTCTCCCCCTGGTTCCTGTGTGTCATCAGGTGAGTTTGTGTTTTAGTTTGAAGTCTGAGCTCAGTTTAGTTTATCAAGATCCCCATCAGCTTTTGCAAAGCAGCATCAATAAATATCACTGTAAGTGTTTTCACTGTAAATTTACATTAAATAATTGGATAATAATTGCATTACTTTAACAGTAAGTAGCTGTAAATATTTTCACAGCAATTTACTGTAATAATTTCTCAGTAATTTACAATAAAACTACAAAACTTTACTGTAAGTTCCCAGTTGCCATGCCCATGTAATTACTGTGATACAGCAGTATTTAGCTGTGACTTCATGTAAACTGCTGTGTCTCTGTATGTTGGCCCTGCGATGGACTGGCGACCTGTCCAGGGGGAACCCCGCCTCTCGCCCATAGATGCTGGGATAGGCTCCAGCCCCCCCCCCCCGCGACTCTTACGAGTAAAGAATAAGCGGAAGATGACGATGGATGGATGGATACTGTAAGATATTGTATTGTACCCATGGAGAGATGCTAGTTACACAGTAAAGGAACCGGTACCTGAAGGCTCCACCTCCCAGTCTGTTTTTAGAGATACTGGGAGTCACTAACAGACCTGCATTCTGGGAGCGCAGTGCTCTGGTAGGACAGGAGGGTCTAATGAGTTCTTTCAGAGGATGGAGCTTCATCATGGAGGGCCTGATGAGTCAGCAGAAGGATTCTGAAGTGGATTCTACATCCTACAGGAAGGAGAGAAGCTAAAGTGGAGAGATGTGTTCTCTCTTCTTAACTCCTGTCAGAACCCTGGCTGCAGCGTTCTGGACCAGCTGGAGACTCTTTAGAGAGTTGTTGGGACATCCTGACAGGAGAGAGTTGCAGTGGTCCAGCCTAGAAGTGATAAATGCATGCACCAGGTTCTCAGCATCACTCTGGGAAAGGATGATCCTAATCTTAGCGATACTGCAGGTGGAAGAAGGCGGTCCTGGTCACATGCTTTATGTGGGAACTGAAGGAAAGGTCCTGGTCAAAAATGACTCCAAGGTTCCTGCAGTTGTCCTCAGGGTCAAGGTGATGCCATCTAGAGTAGTGATCTGGTTAGAGAGGTGTCCCTGAGGGGTTTAGGTCCAAACACGATGACCTCAGTTTGATCTGAATTGAGGATTAAGAAGTTAGAAAACATCCAGGATTTAATGTCTTTCAGGCAGTCTTCCAGATTAGTAAGCTGTCTTGTGTCGTCTGGCTCCATCGACCCGTAGAGTTGTGTGTCGTCCTCATAACAGTGGAAGTTGACTGAGTGCTTCTGGATTATGTCACCTAATGGGAGCATGTAAAGAGGGAAGAGAATCGGTCCTAAAACTGAACCCTGTGGTCCACCATATGTAACTCTGCTGTACTCTGAATGGTCATTCTTAACATTAACAAACTGAAACCTGTCAGATAAGTATGACTTAAACCATTTTAGGGCAGTTCCTTTAATCCCAATGTCATGGTCTAGTCTCTGTAGCAGGATGCTGCGGTCGATGGTGTCAAATGAAGCACTGAGGTCCAAAAGGACAAGCACAGAGACAAGACCTCTGTCTAAAGCTATAAGAAGATCATTAGAGACTCTGACCAGTGCTGTTTCAGTGCTATGGTGTTCCCTGAATCCAGACTGGAAGGCTTCAAAGAGCTCGTTGCTGTGCAGATGTTCATATAGCTGCTCCAGGACAACCTTCTCAAGGATCTTGGAGATGTAGGTGAGGTTGGATATCGGCCTATAGTTGGCTAACACATCTGGGTCAAGAGAAGGGTTTTTAAGTAAAGGGTTAATGACAGTCACAGGTTTTGTGCCACAGGCCTTTAATGTGGCTAAGGAAAGATTAATTTGGTTCAATATAGAAGTGTTGACCAGGGGGAAGGCATCCTGAAGTAGGCTTGTCGGGATGGGATCCAGCAGACAAGTGGCTGACTTGGAGGAAGTGACTGCAGAAGTTAAGTCTGACACGTCGATGGGGGAGAAGCTGTCCAAGTGAGCACCAAGTGTGGGAGGTGCTTCTATGGGGACTGTAGTCTGTCCTCCATTACTTGCAATCTTTGTTCTGATGTTCACAATCTTTTCAGTGAAGAAAGATAGGAAGTCGTTACTGTTGAGAGTTGGGGGGATGCATGGCTCAACAGCACTATGGTTCTTGGTGAGCCTGCCCACGGTGCTGAAGAGGAACCTGGGGTGAGATCTGTTTACATACACTGTGTCATAGTTTGGCCCAGACACCCCTTTGTATTTGGTATGGTCCATTGGCTCACACATGTTCGATGGGCGCGCTGCATAAAGAGTTGGTTCAGTGATTGGCATGTGAGTAAAGTTACGTGAAGTTAAGCCTACAGTATTGGACCTCGTCGTAGCAGAACCCTCTTTTTATATTTGCATAACACGACGTGGTGTCAGAGTGGCTACGGGTGAGTGTCTGGAGTTAAGTTTACAAAGTATAAAGTTGACTAGAAACGTGTGAACGTGATGGATGGAGAGCAAGACGAGCCGGGTCCATGGAGCGGCCAGAGTGCTTCCGCGTCGGGGATACAAGCAGCAGCTATGCCGGTGCCAGGTGCGACGTTCAGAATTCAACCGCCGGAGCAGTTCGACTTCAGCAACCCCCAGGACTGGGAGAGATGGATTACGAGGTTCGAGAGGTTTCGGCAGGCCAGCAACCTTCACTCATCTTCCAAGGAAAATCACGTAAACACACTGATATACAGTATGGGCGACAAGGCGGACGACATTTCGAAAGGACTGAACCTGTCTTACGCGCATCAGAGGCAGTACGACGCGGTAAGGAATGCATTCCATGCGTTCTTCATTGTTTCAAAGAATGTGATACACGAGAGGGCACGCTTTAATATGAGGAAGCAAGGGGAAAATGAAAGTGTGGATTCCTCTGTGACTGCTTTGTACACATTGTCAGAACATTGTGAGTATGGTGCTCTGCATAACGAACTGATTAGGGACAGACTAGTGGTAGGACTAGTTGACACAAAACAGTCTGAACGTATGCAGATGGACAAAGACCTCACGTTAGACAAAGCGATCAGCATGGCAAGGCAGAGTGAAGAAATAAAACGTCAGCAAACAAGTTTGCGAGGTGATACGTGTGCTAAAGTTGATAGAGTTGCATTCAGAGGCAAGCAGCAGTATCACAAAAAGCCAAAGGTGTGAGGGTTTCCTCACACAAGCCACACATTGGGCTCCACTGGCTGATTACCTGAGCAGTGTCAGGTGTGAGACATAATTGCCCTTGATGTGGCCCAGGTGTGGCTAACCTATATCTAGCCCTTGGCTCCTCTGCTCGGTGCTGACTCATTGTCTCACTGAGCGTGAAGGAGAAAGCACTGTTCAGTCTTCTGTAGGTGTTAGAAACCGGGGAATCCACAGGAGCTCCACATTGAACCTCTCTGTGTGATTCCACTGTCAAGCAACCAGAGTTCAGACCAGCAGGCAGAGCTGCAGTTTAACACGCCCCTCTGCTGGTTCCTTCGTGTTGTCACCCACCCAGCCTATAGAAACTGTCTGCCCCGAGGCTGTATAAGCCTGCACCCAAATCTGGAGTAATTTATAGCAACTTAGTTCAAATTAAAACCACTGCTCCAGCAAATCAACCCAATACAACTATTAAATGTGGTTTGCTTAATATTCGATCTCTTGCATCCAAGTCTCTCCTAGTGAACGACTTAATTACTAATGATCAGATTGGTGTATTAGCACTCACTGAAACCTGGGTGCAGCAAGATGAGTATGTTAGTTTAAATGAATCTTCCCCTCCTGGTTACATTAACTACCATGTACCTCGCACCACTGGCAGAGGAGGAGGAGTAGCTGCAATCTATCAGTCAAATTTGGTGCTTAACCCTCGACCTAACAGTTCATTTAACTCATTTGAGAGCCTTATTGTCAGCTTTTCCCACCCAGACCGGAAAGCAGAGAAACCACTCTTACTAGCTGTGGTGTACCGTCCTCCTGCACCTTATTCTGAGTTCTTAGAAGAACTCCCTGACTTTCTGTTTAACTTGGCATTGAACTCAGACAAAGTCATTATAGTGGGTGACTTTAACATCCATGTGGATGTCAATGATGATTCTCTGGCCACTGCGTTTAAGTCGCTTCTGGATTCTGTTGGCTTCTGTCAGAGGGTAAACAAACCCACTCACACTTTTAATCAGATCCTTGATTTTGTACTCACTTATGGATAGAAGATCATAGTTCTTCCTCAGAACCCTGTCTTGTCTGATCACTCCTTAATTACATTTGAATTTACTTTAACAAATTATATCCTACCTGGGAAAAAGTCCCGCTTCAGTAGAAGTCTATCTGACACTGCTGTTTCTAGATTTAAGGAGCTTATTCCAGCAGAACTTGCTGCCACATCTTGTAGTGATATAATGGGCAGTTATGCTGATTTCACCCCCTCGCAGGTAGACTTCACCCCCTCGCAGGTAGACTATCTTGTGGACAGCACTGCAGCAGCACTCCTTGGGACACTTGATGCCATAGCTCCCCTGAAGAAGAAGGTTATCAACCAGAAAAGAATAGTTCCCTGGTACAGCCCAGAGCTGCGTGCCTTAAAACGGAACACACATTCCAGCCAGCACGAGGAAGTCCGCCAAGCCTGGAAGGAGAGTTTATTAATATATAAAAAAGAACTCCGTAATGCTAGAAGCGCTTACTACTCGTCCCTGAGAGAAAAGAATAAGAACCACCCCAGGTTCCTCTTCAGCACCGTGGGCAGGCTCACCAAGAACCATAGTGCTGTTGAGCCATGCATCCCCCCAACTCTCAGCAGTAACGACTTCCTATCTTTCTTTACTGAAAAGATTGTGAATATTAGAACGAAGATTGCCAGTAATGGAGGACAGACTACAGTCCCCATAGAAGCACCTCCCAGACTTGGTGCTCACTTGGACAGCTTCTCCCCCATCGACCTGTCAGAATTAACTTCTGCAGTCGGTTCCTCCAAGTCAGCCACTTGTCTGCTGGATCCCATCCCAACAAGCCTCCTTAAGGATGCCTTCCCTCTAATCAACACTTCTATATTAAATCAAATTAATCTTTCCTTAGTCACAGGTTATGTGCCACAGGCCTTTAAGGTGGCTGTCATCAACCCTTTACTTAAAAAACCTTCTCTTGACCCAGATGTGTTAGCCAACTATAGGCCAATATCCAACCTCCCCTACATCTCCAAGATCCTTGAAGGTTGTCCTGGAGCAGCTACATGAACATCTGCACAGCAACGAGCTCTTTGAAGCCTTCCAATCTGGATTCAGGGAACACCATAGCACTGAAACAGCACTGGTCAGAGTCTCTAATGATCTTCTTATAGCTTCAGACAGAGGTCTTGTCTCTGTGCTTGTCCTTTTGGACCTCAGTGCTGCATTTGACACCATCGACCACAGCATCCTGCTACAGAGACTAGACCATGACATTGGGATTAAAGGAACTGCCCTAAAATGGTTTAAGTCCTACTTATCTGACAGAATGGTCATTATTAACATGAACAAACAAACCTGAGTACAGCAGAGTTACATATGGTGTACCAAAGGGTTCAGTTTTAGGACCGATTCTCTTCCCTCTTTACATGCTCCCATTAGGTGACATAATCCAGAAGCACTCAGTCAACTTCCACTGTTATGAGGACGACACACAACTCTACTTGTCGATGGAGCCAGACGACACATGCCAGCTTACTCATCTGCAAGACTGCCTGAAAGACATTAAATCCTGGATGTCCTCTAACTTCTTAATGCTCAATTCAGATAAAACTGAGGTCATCATGTTTGGACCTAAACCCCTCAGGGACACCTCTCTAACCAGATCACTACTCTAGATGGCATCACCTTGACCCTGAGGACACCTTTGGACCTAAACACCACAGTGACACGCTCTTGAATCGGATCACTACTCTAGATGGCATCACCCGAACTTCGAGTACAACTGCAAGGAACCTTGGGGTCATTTTTGACCAGGACCTTTCCTTCAGCTCCCACATAAAGCATGTGACTAGGACCGCCTTCTTCCATCTGCGAAGTATCGCTAAGATTAGAATATCCTTTCCCAGAGTGATGCTGAGAAACTGGTGCATGCATTTATCACTTCTCGGCTGGACTACTGCAACTCTCTCCTGTCAGGATGTCCTAAATACTCTAAAGAGTCTCCAGCTGGTCCAGAACGCTGCAGCGAAGGTTTTGACGGGAGTTAAGAAGAGAGAACACATCTCTCCCACTTTAGCTTCTCTCCACTGGCTTCCTGTAGGATCTAGAATCGACTTCAAAGTCCTTCTGCTAACTTATAAGGCTCTCAATGGTAAAGCTCCATCCTATTTGAAAGAGCTCATTAGTCCCTACTGTCCGACCAGAGCACTCCGCTCCCAGAAAACAGGTCTTTTAGTGATTCCCAGTATCAATAAAAACAGACTGGGAGGTAGAGCCTTTAGTTACCGGGCTCCTCTACTGTGGAACCAGCATCTCTCCATGGGTCAGAGAGGCAGACACTTTAACTATGTTTAAGTCCAGGCTTAAGACCTTCCTCTATGACAGAGCCTTCAGTTAGGACTGGTTCAGGTAGCTCTGAACCATTGATAGCTATGCTGCTACAGGCTTAGACTGCTGGGGGACACATCAGGTTACATGGAGCCCTTCCCTTCCCTTCCCTCCTCTCCTCTCCTCTCCCCCTCCCTCCTCCTCTCCTCCCTGCACATTTTTGGAACTGTCACTACCACTACTTGTTGCACTTTGTAGTTTGGCCTCGGTGTCTCGCAGTCTCTCTGTGTTTCCACAGATCCACCAGAGCCCCAACCGCCGCCTGCATCGCCACCCCCCCTCTTATTCCCTACTGTTACACCGGCCTGTGCTCCCCTTCCATGAACCAGTCTGCCATCCAGTCCCCCATCAAGCTGAGTTGCTCTCCCTGCCTCCCCTACCAGAAGCTTCTTCTTCAGCTGTTATTAACATTTCCGTGTTTCTCACATTCTGCATTGTAAACTGCTTTCTTGTCTGTAGCAACATCTACTGCACGTCTGTCCGTCCTGGGTGAGGGATCCCTCCTCTGTTGCTCACCCTGAGGTTTCTCAGATTGTTCCCTGTTAAAAGGGTTTTCTATGGAGTTTTTCCTCAGCCGATGTGAGGGTCTAAGGGCAGAGGATGTTGTTATGCCATGTGAAGCCCTTTGAGACAAACTGTTTGTGAAAATGGGCTATACAAATAAAATTGCCTCGCCTTGCCTTGCCTTATGGGGTTTTGTTTTGGTTCTGCCTTTTGTGGAGTGGCCTTGTAGGTCTTTTTGGTTTTGTCGTCTTTGGGCAAGTAGCTGTAGCTGGGAAGCTACAGTCCTGTTTGTTTTGGGAGTCCAGTTTGGGTTTCAGCTGCTTGGCAGCGGTGGTTTATTTTTCCCATTTTGTAGTCCACTAGTGACCTTAGTGGTTAACCCTCTGGGTTAACTTTAGGACTTCCGGGTCCGCGACTGTGTCCCATTTTTTTCCCCCCTTCCTGACAAAAGGCTCAGAAAGAGATGGGCAGTCATGCTACTGCAGAGAAAAACCAGCAGTGCTGCAAATGTGCAAAAAGTCCATCACACCATCCTAACGACAGCAGGAAAAGACCCATGGACTGTTAATCTGAAACTGAAAAACAAAAGTCCAGTTCAAAATTGACACCGGTGCAGATGTAACTGTAATTCCAAATTATGTGTTCAATGCAGTGTACACCAGCAACAAACCCTCCCTACAGAAAGCACCTAAACCTCTGCTGGGTCCAGGCGGTGTCCCGCTGGATGTGCTGGGGGCCACGGACATTCTGCTGTGGAGGGGAAAGACTGTAGAGCAGGGGTGTCAAACTCATTTCACATCGTGGGCCACATATGGCCTAGGCAGATGTCAAGTGGGCCGGACCATTAAAATTATACCATACTCTGCTATAAATAACCAAAATATCATGTCTTTCCTTTGTTTTGGTGTAAAGAAGCACAAGAACATTAGGAAAATATTGAAATTTAATGAACTATCCTTTTACAAAACATTTCATGAAACACCTCATATTTCCTTAGACAAATGTGCAACTTACATTTATCATTCACGTATATGCATTGCAACTGATCCCACTGTTTGTACAAAGGCACAAAAGTTTAATTGGTACTGAAAAATATAGTAATGCACTTTAAGATTAAATGAGACTTTTAAAGAAAGGAATTTTTAAACCACTTACACATACGCATATAAAATCTAAATTTAATCCCTGCGTACACCTTACAAACTAAAGAGTGATTTTAAATGTGTAATGAAGAAAGTGTTCACCTGTCCTGTAAATCTGTAAACTTACTCCATGAAGCATACATACACATACAACACATACTGAAAATTTATGGAGTTGTATGAACAGTAGAATTCCATCACACTCTTTTGTTGTGAAGCTGCTGACTAACATTAAAGTGCACATTTTTTTAATCACCACAGTAAGGATTCATCTTCACAGAGCTGTATTCTTTCAATGCAAACAGTATCTAAGGCAGCATTTTAAAGGTGGTCGTCCAGTCTGGACTTGTTTTTGTTCCTGAAACTTGGCATCTTTTGGCCTGTACAAGTGCATCAACACCAGGTGTCATGTCCTGACTAGCTGTCACTTTCAGAATGTCATTTAAGTGCTTGTTTGTGAGCCTCGAACGCATTTTTGTTTTATTGATATTTATCACTGAGAAAATTTGTTCACAAAGGTAGGTTGTCCCAAACATGCACAAAATTTTAGCAGCCAGGGCTGTTAATTTGGGGTACCCTGGTAGTAGATACTGATAAAAATTTGTCCAGACCTACGGAGGCAAATTTGCCCTTCAAATCTGCATCACACTGCAAATCAATTATTTCTAGCTGAATTTCGACCGGCAGATCAGAAGCTTTAACTGTGAAAGGTGAGCGAAAACCTGAAAATTCTGTCTCAAGTTCACCAAATACCTGAAAACGTTTCTCAAACTCCCGCAGTAGTCCTGCAATCTTGTCTTTGTACCGTTTCACGTCCGCATCGGGTCTGGTCACACACACACCTCTCAGACAGGGGAAATGAGCAGGGTTGCCATTTGCTGTATGTTGTCAGAAAACTGTGTGACAACTTTTTTGCGGCCTTGCAACATTTTGTTCAGATTGTTCAAGTGTTCAGTAATATCAACCAAAAATGCAAGGTCCTGTAGCCATTCCTGAGATTTTAATTCCAACACCGGTTTTCCTTTTTTCTCCATGTACTGTCCGATTTCCTCTCGTAGATCAAAGAAATGCCTCAGCACAGCGCCTCGGCTTAACCATCTCACTTCAGTGTGGTATGGCAGGCTGTGGGTAATGTTGCTGTCGCTGAGAAGTTTGTCAAACTGACGATGGTTCAGACCTCTGGACCGGATGAAATTTACAGTGCGAACAACCACCTCCATGACGTGGTCCATTTTCAGCGACTTGCAACACAACGCCTCCTGGTGCAAAATACAGTGAAATGTCCAGAAACGATCTCCTCCATTAAGGGCTTGTACTTTGTCTTTGAACTTTGTCGCGACACCTGCTTTCTTTCCGACCATGGATGGTGCGCCGTCTGTAGCCAGGCTGAAAGCGCGGGACCAGTCCACTCCAACTCTGTCCAGTGCAGCAACAACAGAGCCGAAAATGTCCTCGGCTGTTGTGGTGTCCATCATTGGCACCAACTCAAGAAACTCTTCAGTGGGATCTTCAATGTCTCATCAACTCCTCGAATAAATATGGCCAGTTGGGCCACGTCTGTGATGTCAGTGCTCTCGTCAATTGCAACGGAAAATGCAATGAATGACTTGACTCTGTGTTTCAATTGACTGTATAAATCTGCCGATTAGTTCCGAAATCCTCCCTGCTATAGTATTCCTCGTCAGGCTAATATTGGCAAAAGCTTGTCGCTTCTCGGGACACACAAGTTCAGCCGCCTTCATCATGCATCGTTTAACAAAGTCACCGTCGGAATACGGCTTCGATGCTAATGCTATTTCGCTAGCAATTAGGTAGCTGGCTTTTACCGCTGCTTCACTGACTTCTCGGCTCTGGATGAAAGTTGACTGCTGTTTCCTGAGACCCGCCAGCAATTCGTTGATCTAGTCTCTTCTCAGTTGTCCTTGCAAGCCGTCATATTTTTCGCTGTGATGAGTCTCGTAGTGGCGTCGAATATTATATTCCTTCAATACCGAAACTTGTTGCAAACACACCAAGCACAAAGGTTTTCCGTGCATCTCTGTAAATAGGACGTGGTCCATTTTTCTTTGAAAATTCTACACTCCTTGTCTACTTTTCTCCGTTTGGATAATGACATTTTGGCTAATGAGGGTGTAGCGGAGAGGTAGAGACCAAGGTAGTAACAACGTCGTAACAAGCAGCAGACGGCGCATTGATACCGTTTGCTGTTTCAGTCTGTCTCAGTGATGCGGCTTGTCTTCTACTCTGATGGAAACAGTGCGCCCCCTAGCGGATAATCCATGACTTGCAGCGAATTAAAAATATTAATTCCATGTCTTTTATGCATTTTTTTTCCACTTTCAAATTATCCTGCGGGCCTGATCGAACCTCCTTGGGGGCCGGTTCCGGCCCGCGGGCCGTATGTTTGACACTCCTGCTGTAGAGGAAGTGTTTGTGATCAGGAGCTTACACACAGCTCTGCTCAGTAGGTCAGCCAGCATGAAGTTGGGCCAAGTAGCTCGCCTGGACAGCATTAACATACAGACCCTGAAGGACAGCTACCCAAAGCTATGCAGCAGTCTGGGCATATTAGAGCAGCCTTACACCATCAAGCTAAAGCCAGATGCGGTGCCACATTCCACGACGGAGTCCCCTTCCTTTAATGCCCAAAGTCAAAAAGGAGCTGGAGCACATGGAGAGGATTGGGGTCATCAGTAGGGTGGAGGATCCCACAGATTGGTGCTCAGGCATGGTGGTGGTGCCTAAAAAGAATGCTGATCCACGTATACGTGTCTACCTAACCAAGCTAAATGAGTCAGTGCGGAGAGAAAAGTACATCCTCTTGTCGGTTGAGCAGACCCTGGGCTCACTAGCTGGAGCCAAGATCTTCAGCAAGCTCGACGCCAACATTGGGTTCTGGCAAATTACGTTAGCCGAGGAGATAGCGAAGCTGACTAACATGATCACGCCCTTTGGGAGGTTCTACTTCAACCGACTGCCATTCGGAATGGCCTCTGCACCGGTCACGGAAGGCCTGGAAGCAGTCGTGTGTCATTTGGATGACCTGCTGGTGTGGGGGACCACACAGGAGGAGCATGAGTCTCGGCGTCATGCCGTTCTGCAAAAGATGGTGGATGCTGGAATGACACTCAACGTTGAGAAGTGTGAAATCTCGGCACGGGAAGTGAAATTCCCGATCCGGCCAAAACGTCAGCTGTCAGAGAGACGGCTGAGCTGACAAAGGTCAGTGAGTTGCGCAGCTTCCTAGGCATGGTGAACCAGCTGGGAAAGTTTGTGCCGCAGCTAGCAGACAAGGACAAAGCCCTCAGGGACCTGCTTTCAAAGAAGAATTGCTGGGTCTGGGGAGCTGACCAAGTCCAAGCTTCAATAGACTGAAAGAGGAGCTCTCATCCACACCTGTACTGGCACTATACGACCTGAACAAGGAGACAAAGTGTCGGCGGACACGTCTTCCTTTGGGTTGGGAGCTGTGCTTCTGCAAAAGTGGAGTAATGAATGGAGGCCTGTAGCCTATGCATCACGTTCTCTGACAGCTGTGGAACAGAGGTACGCACAGGTCGAAAAGGAAGCCCTAGCACTCACTTGGGCATGTGAACGCTTCAGAGACTTCCTATTAGGACAGCACTTTGAATTGGAGACTGATCACAAGCCTCTGCAGAGTCTCCTGGGGGCTCAAGCCCTTTGACCCTCTGCCCTCATGCATACAGCACTTCAGGATGAGGCTCATGGGATACTCATACACAATGTCTCATGTTGCCGGAAAGAACCTGTGGACAGCCAACACTCTGTCGCATGCGCCGTTGCGTGCGGAAACAACACGCGCAGACAACGAGTTCATGGAGAGCACAAATATCTATGTAGACAGTGTCATGGACAATCTTCCGGTGAGCGCCACCTACAAGGACACACTGAGACAGAACCTCAGGGCCGACAGTGTGTGCTCTGCCATCATGAAACTGTCAAGATGGTTGGACTGAGAACAGTTCCTGTTGCAGTGTCCTGAAGCTGTACTGGGCGGAACGTGCCTTTCTCGCTGTCCACGATGGTCTCCTGTTAAAGGGGACAAGACGAGTTATTCCGTCAGCCATGCGGAACGATGTCCTAGCTAAGCTACATGAGGGTCACCAGGGAGTGGTGAAGTGCCGGGAGCGCGCAAGACAAAGTGTGTGGTGGCCTGGCCTAAGTCAACAACTCAATGAACTGGTCTAGAAATGTAGAACGTGCATTAAGGAGCGCACAAACCACTCATGCCCTCGGAGCTCCCGGAGAGACCCTGGCAAAAGCTGGGGGCCGACCTGTTGACTTTGAAAGGGAAAATGTACTTGCTGGTCGTTGACTACTACTCCAGGTACGTGAAAGTAGCAAACCTTTCCCTCACGAAGGCTGCTGACATCACTGTTCATCTCAAGTCCACGTTTGCCCGTCATGGGGTGCCTGAGGCTCTGGTGAAGGACAATGGGCCCCAGTTTGCTGCGCATGGCTTCTCCACTTTTGCTGCAAACTACGGATTCAAACACATCACTAGCAGTCCCAAGTTCCCACAGGGCAACGGTGAGGCTGAGCACGCGGTTCAGACTGTTAAAGGCCTCCTCAAGAAAACTGAGGATCCCTACCTTGCCTAGCTGGCGTACCGGTCGACTTCTCTCCAGAACGACTTCAGCCCAGCAGAACTGCTGATGGGTCGTAGACTCCAGACCACTGTCCCGACCCTCTCATTGCTGCTGAATCCGTCTCTTCCTCACAACGCGACTGTCAGCTCGAAGGAGAAGGAGATGAGACTGGCTTGACAGGCACCACCGGGCGCATGTTCTTGGCAAGCTTGCTCCTGGGTGTTCGAAAGTCCATGTTGTGTTCATTTATTTGATTAGTTTACTACAAATTATAAGTTTATCGCCAAGTTTTCATATGTCTTATGTTCTTGAATGCACCATTGTTTTCCTGAGGCTATTGAACGCATCACACTCGCGTGCGGTATACGTTAAGTAGCAGCGAGTTCTTGCTTTTGATACGTGCCCGGCAGCAGTTAGTTGTGTTTTCTCCCTCTGCCCATTGATTTCCATGGTTTATCTCTGAGTGTAAATGACAGAAGGTGAGTTTCATTACATTTTACTTTATAGTTAAATGCTGACACTGTGATAACTTTTTATTCATCTGATAGTTGACTGATGTTAATTTATGCTTATTTGAATAAACTAAGCTAATCCATATGTTATATACATGAACCTCCTGTGAGGTGCTGTTTATGAATAATATAATATTGTGCTTATTAATACAGTCCTTTATTACTTTAATTGTATACTTAGTTTGTTTTTTTCCTGTATTGTGATTACAGACCGCAGAATAAACCACGTTAAAGGAATATCTGCCACTTACGTGCTCTTTAACGGGAACACCAACCTCCTTACCTTGCCTCTCTAAACCAGAATACTTGGAGATTCCCCCTATCTCCTGTTTACTGGGTGTGTGTGGGTGACTGACTCAGAGGTCACAGGGACTGTGGTTGGCGAGCATACAACACCACGATCCTACATGGTCGATGTGCCTTATGGGACTGTGCGCAGAAACCGCCATCACTTGATTCCAATGGGTGAGCCTGAGAACACTAGCACTACCCCAGCAGCTGTACCCACTCCTGTATCAGCCGCAAAGGTCCCAACACCCAGGGCCAGCCCACAATCCAGCATTCTCAGAACGAGGTCTGGGAGACCTATTGTGAAACCCATTAGACTTGACTTGTAAAAAAAAAAGGGGGAAAAAAGGATGGGTGTAAACTGATTTGTGAGTGATTTTTGATGCAGCTGTTGATGCCATTTTCTTACATATTGAAGCATACAGTGCAAATGGTTCATTTGATGTTCATATTTTGCTTGAGTAGGAATTGAAAAGGGAATGTGGTGATTTGGGCAAAAAGAAGAGTCTATTTGATTTTCTTACCTGAGTTGTGCATGCTTATAGCTGCAGAAAAACAATTTAAGAGATTCATTGTTTTACTTAAAAGGAGAGATGTGATGTGATCTGTTTACATACACTGTGTAATAGTTTGGCCCAGACACCCCTTTGTATTTGGTATGGTCCGTTGGCCCGCACATGATCGATGGGCGCGCTGCTTAAAGATTTGGTTCAGGACTTCCGCTTTGGCTCATGAAGGAGTAGGCAGCAAGTGTGAAGAGCTCCGACCTCACTTGTAACTTATGACCAAATTTGTAATACCTTTACCTTAGGATTGGTGTAATATATGCACGATACAGTGTTAGACTGCCTTGAACAGCTAATGGCCACCTCCAAAAAAAACAAACGTCTTTGATGACCACGCGAAACATCATTGCTAGCAAGCAAACTAGCATGGCCTCTGACGTTAGCCCCTCCAAAAGCGACGGAATAACCATGACTCAGCTGATGCAAGAGCTAGCCAAGCAGCGGGAAAGTTTAAAGGAAGACATCTCTGCCCTCATTCAAGAGTCGCTGGTGCCGTTGCAAATTTCGGTGAATGCTTTGACAGAAACGATGGACTCTGTGCAACAACGACTGACTGCGGCGGAATCATTTGCAGGTGATAATTTTGAGAAGATATGTGCGACTGAAACTGCCGTTGAAGCTCTGAAAGCCCAAAATGCGACACTCTTAGACAGAATCGAAGATTTAGAAAACAGGTCACGCCGCAATAACTTGAGGATTATAAATGTTTCAGAAGGCAGCGAGGATGTTGTGAATACAGTGAACTTCGTGGCGAACATGTTTATGGAGGTCACCGGCGGCAACGCACTGTTCAACTCTGCTCCAGTACTGGAGCGAGCGCACAGAGTGGGCACAAAACCCGACGATGCTAACCAGCCCCCGCGGCCCTTTGTGGTGTGTTTCCAGAGGCACCAGGAGAAGGAACGATTACTACAATGGGCAAGGCAGAACACCATCACCTATAAGGGCGTTACACTGAGAATATATCCAGATTATAGCGCTGCCCTGTCGAGGAAACGCGCTGGGTTTAACGGCGTCAAACAAGCACTTTACAAGAAGGGTATAAAATTCCGCCTGCGTTATCCAGCTGTCCTACAAGTCTTCCACAAGGGAAAGATCTCCGATTTCAACACACCGGAGAAGGCACGGGCTTACGATGATCAACAGGTTGTTGGTGAGGAAGACTGATATGACCTGGACAGTTCATGCTCGCTTAATGGAAGGAAGCCGCTTCTCTGCTTGGAGGATGTTTTGACAAGTCTGTGAATTGGAACTTTCGCCAACGTCTACTTTGGTCAACCTACTTGGTTATGAGGACTGTGGGGAACTAGCGGATCATCCCCCCCCCTTTTTTTTTTTCCTTTCACTTTCCCTTGGTAAGTGCCTTTACCTGTTTTTCCTTTCTTTTTTTTCTCCTTTTTTGGAGATAATGGTCGACTGATAGCCTACCTGTTGGATGTGGCTCTGCGAATGTTTAATGTTGGTCGGACTTTTTCCTGCTCCCTTTTGTTTACATTGAATATGTTGAACGTAACTGAAGAACCGTCTGCAGCATATTTAACTGGTTTCAACTAAGACAAGTCATCACTGCTAAATGGTCATAGGCTCTTCACAGTAGAAGGAGAGAGTGTATCGGAAGGTTCAGGAGTTAGAAGAGGGCCTGCAGTCTGCCCATGTTCCGGGGCGGGCATAGGTTTTTTCATGTTTGGGGTTAAAGAGGGGTTTATTCTTATGAAAGTGTTATTGTTGTATCCTTTTGAACAGGGACTTTATACTTCTTTTTTATATTATTTAGTATGTTTTTGTTTATTATTGACAGACGCTTTGAGGTGCACAACCTGCTTTTCATTTAATCGTGCCACATGTTGCATGATATAAATAATGTCAGGGCGGATATAGGTGTAACGCCAACACGTCTCATTACCTGGAATGTGAAAGGAATGAATGGGCCTAATAAGAGAGCAAAGATTTTTTCTCATTTAAAGAGGTTAAACACTGAAATAATATTTTTACAAGAAACACATTTGAAAATAGCAGATCAAATCAGGCTTAGGAAGAACTGGATTGGACAGAGTTTCCATTCTAACTTCAATAATAAGGCACGAGGGGCAGCCATCCTAATCCATAAAAAGGTATTGTTAACACCATCTCTGACCCCCAAGGGCGATATGTGATAGTATCTGGGTTGCTATTTAACACTCCAGTAATACTAGCAAGTGTTTAGCCCCAAACTGGGATGATAACTTTATACATAAACTCACCTCTCTTTTTCCAAACTTTAACAGTCATAGTCTTATTCTATCTGGTGACTTTAACACGGTTATGGACTCAGCTGTGGATCGCTCTAGCCCTAGAACTCTAGCACGCTCCAAAATGTCTCTTGCTCTTGGTGAGTTTGCTGACAGGACAGGCTGTGTTGACCCTTGGAGGTTCTTTAATCCTCACAAAAAGGAATTTTCTTACTTTTCACACGTTCATCACACTTATAGTCTGATTGATTTTTTCCTCATTGATAAGACACTTCTCCCTTTTTACAAAGAGAACTGAATATACTGGCATTGTTGAATCTGATCATGCTCCAGTTTCCCTAGATATTTCATTCTCTCAAAATATTACACAGCCAAGAATCTGGAGATTAGACACATCCCTATTATCAGACAGTCACTTCTGTGAATTCATCGATAAAGCAATAGATGAGTTCATATACTTTAACAGGTCTGACTCCATATCCCCATCTACATTATGGGAAACACTTCAAGTTGTTATAATGGGGAAGATCATTTCTTATTCTATTTCACGCAGCAAGGAGAGAAAAGAAAAAGAACTCCTGAAATTAATAAGACACATTGACCAACAGTATTCTACCACCCCAACACCTGAGTTATATAAAGAAAGGGTTGCACTAATAACCCAGTATGACCTATTGTCAACAGAAAGAACAGAAAAACAGCAGGTTTGGTTAAAAGGATATTATGATGAACATGGAGATAAAGCAGGTCGTCTTCTTCTTTTAAAGCCAGGCAAAGACCCAAATGATTGTGGTTCATATCGACCTATATCCTTGCTTAACGTTGATGCTAAAATTTTAGCCAAACTGCTAGCTTCAAGACTAGAGACTGTTAACACTAATATCATCTCGACAGAACCAACTGGTTTCATAAAGGGTCGGCAGTCATTCACAAATATCCGTAAACTGTTAAGTGTTATTCACTCTCCTGCGTCCAGGGAGACTCCTGAAGTTGTTGTCTCCTTGGACGCGGAAAAGGCATTTGACAGAGTGGAATTCAATTATTTATTCACTGTACTGGAGAAATTTGGCTTTGGCTCAAACTTCATATCCTGGATACGTTTATTATATACATCTCCTAAAGGATCTGTAACTACAAACAAGATATCTTCCCAACTATTTTCTCTCTCAAGGGGTACACGCCATGGCTGCCCTCTTAGCCCACTTCTATTTGCGTTAGCTATTGAACCTTTGTCAATTAAATTTAGGACAACCCCCAATATCTTTGGTATCCACAGGTTTGAAACTGAACATAAAATCTCTTTATATGCTGATGACTTACTTTTGTATATTTCTGACCCAGTATCATGCATTCCTACTATTGTCAGTATCCTTAATGACTTTGGGCGTTTCTCTGGTTACAAATTAAACTTGTCCAAGAGTGAATGTTTTCCCATTTATAATTTGGCCCTTCAGTTACCAGCCAATGCATTCCCTTTCCATATATCAAAGTCCGGTTTTAAATATTTAGGCATACACATCACCCGTGCTTTCTCTGATCTCTATAAAAAGAATCTCAAACCCCTCTTGCTTAAATTAGAAGCTGATTTTAAAAGATGGTCTGGTCTTTATTTATCTCTTCCAGGTAGAGTTAGTTGTATAAAAATGAGTGTCTTACCCCGTTTTCTGTACCTGTTTCAGTGTCTCCCAATATTTTTGTCTAAATCTTTTTTCCAATCTTTAAATAAATTAATCTCCTCCTTTGGGAAAATGAAAATGTTAGAAACCGCAGAGAGTTTTTAGAAAGGCCTAGGGATAAGGGTGGCCTGGCACTACCTAATATGAGAAACTACTATTGGGCATCTAATGTTCAAAAAATCATACATTGGGACCAGAGTCCTCAGCTGGATTGGTGTAAGATTGAGACAAACTCCTGCACCTCTACCTCACTTCCTGCTTTGGTCACTGCTGGATTACCACTTTCACCCTCTAAATTCACTTCTAACCCTGTGGTATCTTCTACTCTTAAGATATGGACACAATTCAGACAACATTTCAAACTAAAAGATTTTTCTATATACAGCCCTATTTGTAATAATCACCTTTTCCCTGCTGCCAGAATAGACCACACCTTCACTCTATGGGGGAGGAACGGTCTGAATACATGTGATCGCTTCTATATAGATGGTATTTTTGCCAATTTCACTGACCTCTCTGCCAAATTTCACTTACAAAAATCTGACCTATTCAGATACTTTCAGGTTCGTCATTTTATTCAAAAACAGAGTTCAACGTTTCCTGCTTTTCCAGCAGACTCAGGACTTGAAAAGATTTTGCGTAACCCTATGTATTTTGGGAGGCACATCGTAAATATAATTACCTCTCTTCAGGAAACATCATTAGATGGGCTTAGAACTGCATGGTCTGACGAACTTGGCTTTGAAATTCCTGAATACTTCTGGGAACGTGCTCAGAAAAGAATGAATGGAACATCATCCTGTGCGCGGCTTAGCCTGATACAATTCAAAGTCTTTCATAGAATTTACTATACAAAATCTAAACTTTCAAGAATTTACGACGATATTGATGACAGGTGTGAGCGCTGCAATTCTGCTCCAGCAAATATGACCCATATGTTTTGGAACTGCCCTCAATTAGCAAAATTTTGGTCATCTATCTGTAAAACACTAAATGATGCTTTTAACACTAAAATCAAACCGTCTGCAGATATGGCCATCTTTGGAGTGTTGGTTGATGAGCACATGCTACCCATTAACAAGATGAACGCTTTTGCTTTTGCATCTCTGATAGCCCGTAGAAATATAGTCTTACATTGGAAATCTCCTGAACCACCCAAAGTGTCTGTCTGGCTCGCTGAATTAATGTTTTTCTTGAAATTAGAGAAAATGAAATACTTAACTAGAGGTTCAACGAAACAATTTCACAAGATGTGGGACCCTCTGATTGAGTACTTAAACATCTCAAGACCCTTCCATAAACCTATGGAGCCCTGAGATACATATCTGATCTTGCCTAATCATTGACATGTACTTGAACCAGGAATGCCCTCATTGTCTGTCATTAATTTTTTTATTTTATTCTATTTTGATTTTCAACTTCACCACTGTACAGACACTTTAATTCTTGCCACCATTACTGTTATCATTATTATTATTATTATTATTATTGTTTTCCTCTTTATTTGTTTATTTAATTTATGATGTTCATTTATGTAACATTGCTATCTATGCTTATGTTTGTTTGTGCAGCAGTATATGGGAGTTGTGGGTGGGTTTTGTCAAAAAGAAAAAAATCTAATTCAAGATATTGTATTTAAATGCATCTTACTTTGTACTTTCTTGAATAAAAATATACTTAAAAAAAAAAGAGTTGGTTCAGTGAATGGCATGTGAGTAAAGCTACATGAAATAAAGCCGACAGTATTGGACCTCATCGTAGCAGAACCCTCTTTTTATATTTGCATAACATGACAGTTACTGCTGAGAGTTGGGGGGATGCATGGCTCAACAGCACTATGGTTCTTGGTGAGCCTGGCCACATATTGAAGAAGAACCTGGGGTGGTTCTTATTCTTTTCTACTAAGGATGAGTAGTAAGCGCTTCTAGCATTACGGAGTTCTTTTTATATATTAATAAACTCTCCTTCCAGGCTTGGCGGACTTCCTCGTGCTGGCTGGAATGTGTCTTCCTTTCCAGTTGTCTGGTCTTCTGTTTTAAGGCACTCAGCTCTGGGCTGTACCAGGGAACTATTCTTTTCTGGTTGATAACCTTCTTCTTCAGGGGAGCTACGGCATCAAGTGTCCCAAGGAGTGCTGCTGCAGTGCTGTCCACAAGATAGTCTACCTGGGTGGGGGTGGAATCAGCATAACTGCCCATTATATGACTACAAGATGTGGCAGCAAGCTCTGCTGGAATAAGCTCCTAAATCTAGAAACAGCAGTGTCAGACAAACATCTACTGAAGCAGGACATTTTCCCAGGTAGGATATAATTTGTTAGGGTAAATTCAAATGTAATTAAGGAGTGATCAGACAAGACGGGGTTCTGAGGAAGAACTGTGATGAGGTCAGCTTCTATTCCATAAGTGAGTACTAAGGATGTGATTAAAAGTGTGAGGTCCCTCCCCTTCAGCCTCAGCTGTAATGTGAGGCCCCACCCCTTCAGCTTTCCCTGTAATGTGAGGCCCCTCCCCTTCAGCTTTACCTGTAATGTGAGGCCCCTCCCCTTCAGCCTCAGCTGTAGATGAGTGTGAGGCCCCTCCCCTTCAGCCTCAGCTGTAGATGAGTGTGAGGCCCCTCCCCTTCAGCCTCAGCTGTAGATGAGTGTGAGGCCCCTCCCCTTCAGCCTCAGCTGTAGATGAGTGTGAGGCCCCTCCCGTCACAGATTCAGGAACCAGATTTGAATGGAACGTCTGTTGTCCAGTTGAGGAAGGTTAGGCGCAGCTGAAGCCTCCTTCTTGTTTCAGCAGAAGTTCAGCTCTTGTTAACTGTGGTATTAATCCCACTCCATGTGTTGATCCCACTTAACACCAGATTACTAATGTGTAAATTCGAGTTATCAAAGCTTACTTAGATCAGGTGCACCTCTTCTGACACCTCCAATGGTGGCGTCTCACTGGTTTCTTTTCCTGTGGTATCAACAGCATTTAGGAGAACACCATGAATTCACTGCTTCATCAACATCTCTGACTCACATCTGCTCTCACTGCATCAGGATCCATCATCAGGATTTGCTCAAAAACACACAGAACGTCGAGTGCCTGATATTAAACGGTGCCACTGTTGATAATGCTGATGCTGTTGATAATGCAGGTTTTGCTTCCATGTTTTTGTCAAAAATTAAAAGATACTGGTAAAGGTACTCCTGGTTTACTGGGACGGGGTTCAATTCCCTGCGGTATCTGCAGTTCTTTTGGCCTCGACATGAAAGCCCAGGTTATTTCCATCATCTAAACTGCTGACCTGAAGCCCCTCCCTCAACATGAAGACGACTAACATCAGCTCTTTGCTTTTCAGTGACCTTCTTTTTCTGACTCTATCGAGTGACAACATCTCAGCAGAGCTGCAGATTCTGTCTGGCACCAGCAACCATGACTGTTCAAAGTCTCAGTGTGGGAAGTTGAACTAGATAGCGGCGGTGACGGGGTCCTGGGGAGCTTCGGGGTGACAGAGTCCAAGCTGGTTAGGTTACACATCCAGTCAGAGGGAAGAACTCCGGGCCAAAATCAGTCCCTCCAGGGTTTCGTGGCACTGTTTTATGATTATTGTGGCCTAAAATGGCGGATTTTGTGGCAGCTTCTTTGAAAAAGTTGCAAGGTTTTTAATGTTTTCCAGAAGGACATGCTGCATGTAGTATCAGCAGTGGGTCCACGCTTTAAAGCCCCCGTTCCTGTCTGACTAGGAGTGAGCCAACTAATCTCAGTCCTAACCCTCACCAGTTGATGCCTAACCTCAACCTCAAACTAACTGCAGGTTCCACCTTCACTCTAACTTTGACCAGGTGTAAATTAAGTTCTGCTGCATCAGGACCGCTCTTTGGTCATGAGGACTAGGGGTCCTGATAAGGTTAGTGGTTATACCAGAAAAGGTAAATGGACTCAAATTTATAGAGCGCTTTTCTACCTTAGCGGCACTCAAAGCGCTTTACAGTGTCATCTCATTCACCCGTTCACACACACTCTCACACACTGATGGTGGAGGCTGCCATGCAAGGCGCCAACCTACTCATCAGGAGAAATTATGGGTTCAGTATCTTGCTCAAGGACACTTGGAAATGGTCAAGGATCGAACCAGTGACCGTCTGGTTGCTAGACGGCCACTCTACCCCTGAGCCATGCCACACACAATTACACTCACACACTCCTGTATACAACACACATTCTCTCTCTCATACACAGGAAGATTTTGATGATGAAGCAGAGGCAGACATGGAACCCCCTTCACCCAAGAAGTCCAAAGAATTCAGTGCCTTGGAATTGTCAGCAAAAATACAGTCTTTATCTTACAGAAATAATTTCCTGTTAGTTCGTACCAAAAAATTTCCCAACACATAAGATCAAATTCTCAGAGACAGAGATCTTAATTAAAGTTTTACTTGCAGCAAGGAGTCCAAGCAAAGTTCTACATCTGCACTGAACAGACTGTGTCTTCCAAAAATATATATGCAAAGTTCCTCCTCTCAGTAGCTTCCCATCATGCCTTGTTCCTCCTTCTGTCAAGGACA
Source organism: Aulostomus chinensis (assembly GCF_037954235.1). NCBI lineage: Eukaryota > Metazoa > Chordata > Actinopteri > Syngnathiformes > Aulostomidae > Aulostomus > Aulostomus chinensis. Next base: position 26,629,530 of record NC_141331.1, read on the forward strand.
GTTGTGGGGGAGCGTAGGGATGCTGGCTCCTCACTGTCCAAGGCCTTTTCCAAACGCTTCTTATCTTCTTATCTTATCTAGGAGTGTAGGCACAGCCTGGTGTAACCTGCACATACTTCATGTCTTTGGTCTGTATAAAGGTCACAACACTACCATGCAGCTCTACATCAGGCTAAAACTTCACAATGATAAAAAGTAAATGTAATAAAATATAAACGTGTCTACGTATTTTCTAACAGGTGGACTACAGAGGAGGGAGGAGGACCCAGCAAACCAAAGCAGAAAAGGATGCAGATGAGTTCAAAAGTTACCGTGCAGCAAGAGCTGAAGAGCTGCAGGACAATCCTGTGGGTTGGTGGAGGGCAAATGAGAAGGAGAATCCTCAAAGCGATACCTCTGTGTCCCAGGGATCAGGGTTGCATCAGAGGGTTTTTTCATCTGCGGGTGATTTAGTCAACGCAAAAATGAGCTGCCTCAACCCAGGGCTCCTTTTCCTGCAAAAAAATCTTGCCAATCCCATGTGAGAGGAGAGCAAAGTTATGACAAAGACAATTGTTTCCACTTAGTTTGTGTTAACTTTTTCTGCAGTTTGCACTTTAATAGTGGTCAGGCAGTGCCTTTCTGTTTCTCATCCAGTGCACTTAAGCTATAAGCTTTTGAAGGGACTTTAAGAAGGTACACCTCAAGCTTCAAATGTCCAGTTTACATGTTTGCACTTTGAAGGGAAGGGAATGTCTTGCATTTCTAAAAATCCCAAACAAGACACAGTGTATTTTTATGTTTCCTCCATCCTCAGGTACTGGTAGTTTGGATAATTTGAAGCCACTAGTCAGCAGCCAGCACTTTGTTTCCATTTGACACTGGCTGAATCTTTTTCATTGTTTTGTGTTCATATTGATTAGTGACTGCATTGGAAGCAGTGCTGACAGTCATGCAGCTTGTTGTCACACTGATACGACTCTACTGGAGAGTCAGCAGAGCAGCGTTCTGAGACCGTCACAGCTGATTGTATGCAAATTGGCAATTCAAAATGAAAGTACATTTATTTGTATTCAACAGCTAATGGGTGAATTCTTAAATATGATAATCCATAATGTTAGTTCCAGTACAATTACAACTTTTATTTACTTGAAGCTAATTCTGCCCATGGCATGTTTTGTAAAGCTACTATCATCAGCATTCTGGGTGGTCCGTTGGTGCAATGTCAACAGTCTCACATCCATAACCACCAATATTTTACATTAATTTGGTGTGAAGTATGAATTTAACACCAGTATGGATGTGTTGTGTCCCTCGCTGGGAGATGCTTGTGGTTCCTCCCTGGTTCTTTTCCCTGATACACCAAAAGAAGTCCAGTTACCATGCCGAACTCTTGGACTACCGTGACCTGGATGACTAAGAGCCTTCACCGACAACTTGTACCGATGTTTGAGTACCTGGGGTGTTCACAATGACGGCTCGGGAGGTGGAGGCTTCCTGTTTACCTTTGATGGTCTGTACTCTCTCAATTTTGCTGCTGTATTATTATGTGGCAATAAACAACACATTTTGCACTCACCCAGGTAGTCATGAAGTGCTGACAGAGGCTGGTCAAGGCCCACATCAAGGCCTCCATCGAGGTCTCTGTGGACCCCCACCAGTACGCCCACAGGCTCCACTGATGACGCTGTTTCATCGGTGGTCCACAGACTATTAACAAGTTTAATAGAAAATGGGTTAGTAATGGGCCAGGCCTTTATTTTGAAGGCAAAAACATAGAAGCAGAAGTGAGTTTCTCAAAGTGAACATTCATATTGTCCAGGTTTAGTCTGAAGTTAAAAATACCAAAAATTATTGCCAAGACTTTTCTTCAGTAGACATTTAAAACATCGATAGACTCTTACTGACTTTATGGTCAAGGTTTTATTTTGAAGGCAAAATATTGTGACATCATTGAGTTGCAACTGCTAGTTTCCGCTTGCTTTCATGAAGGAGTTTTAGCATTCTGTTCAGATGCTAACATGGTGTTAACACAAACAAGTACCTGGTAAATTGCTATCATGTAGAATGTTAGCATGTTGCTAGCATATTAGCAGCAGCTAGCTTGCGGAATGCTATCTTGAATGAATGAATGTTAGCATTTGAATAAAACCTTTGACTTTGATCACAAAAATCTCTCGAGGTTCAATTCATCTGTGGGCACACAGGCAGACATTTGACCTGGACCCCAGAGGAGTCAAGTGGTAACACACTTTACGGTGTAAACTGCCTCGATGATTGCACTTGCTAATATTACAGTTTTGCCATTGCCATGGCGATCCTCTTGCAGCTCCGTCAGTTGGAGTTTTGAGCCCCCAGGTAACGGTTCACACTGCTGCATGTTCACCTGCAACATTTTCAAGCTGTCATGTCATGTCGTCATGTTGCCAATCGCTGATCAGAGCTGGCCTTGATGGTTTAACCCTAAAAGCTGCTCAGCTTCTGCACAAAGACCTTCTGTTTGTGTGTGTGTGTGTGTGTGTGTGTGTGAGTTCTCTGTGACATCACTGATTCTGTCAGCAGATTCATTGATGATGAGTGACACAGATGACAAAGTTCAGTGATCAGGATGACTGAGTCAATATGAGAGTAATGAATTAAGATGAGAATTAAAGGCTGATTACAACAACATCAACATCAACAACACAACTACCTAAACCAAAGATGTTCAGGATTTCATCCAGAATTTGGAACTTGGTGCGTCCAAATATCTCACGATACGCCAGAGTTATGACTTTCAATGGAGGAAAGCCGCCTGAGACAAACGGAGAGATGGATGGTAAGTAAATCGTGTGATTGTCATCCTGGGACATGAAGGGTAGTTGAGGAGGTTGTGTGATGTCACAACCCATCAAAGCTTTGAGAGAGCTTTGATGCTGTCGGTCATCTTCACACAATTCATGGCCCCGCCCCTCACTACAAACAGAAGACCAAATGTTTGGAAACTGTGACATTGTTCCTCAAACTCATGTTTTCTTTTCCTCACAGAGCCGACGCCACCATTCGAAAATCTGAGAAGAAACGACATTGTTGACAGCCCCACCAGGAGGTACTTTCTTCAGGGCCTCTTGGGTGACGGAATCCACTCTCAACTTTATAAAGGTGTAACATTGGTACCAGAAGAAAGGGTGGTACTAAAGGTATTCAGACACAAGTCGCTGGCTTCAAGAGAGGTAAGCAATCCAAGCCTTCTTGATGATGATGAGACAATTAAGTTGTACGACCCTGCGTCTCTCAACGATGTCATTTTTTGCTCCTCTCTCCAGATAACCATGGCAAAGGCAATGAGTGTCCTTGACCAGGACAAGACAAATTTGGTCAAGTACATTGAGCAGTTTGAAGTTGGAGAAAATGCCTGTCTATCATCTGAGAGGCTGGATAGGAACCTGTTTGAATTGTTAGTAGAGAGAGACTTCCAGCCACTAAAGCTTTATGAGATACGACTGATAGCACAGCAGGTAAAAATGTCAAGCTTTTCTATTGACTGGTCCAGGAATTATACCGACCTTCACCTTGGTCTCATACGTTTCCTCCTTTTTCCTGCAGCTACTGACAGCTTTAGACACACTAAAGTCAACGGGAATAATTCATTCTAACTTAACACTGGACAACGTCATGTTAGTGGACCATGAAAAGACACCCTTCAAAGTCAAGATCATTGACTTTGGCCTGTCCTTCTTCACGAGCGAGGCTAATCGCAAACATGGTCAGATCATCCAGCCCGCGGGAATACGGTAAGATCCCTCTGCAAGGCCCCTCTTGTCTCATGCTCTTCACAATCCATTAAAAGTTGTTCTAATGTTCCACACACATGCTGACTTTGTGAAAAGTCAAAGTCGACTTTACTGTCAAGTGTACTGTACGAGCATGACATACAGCACAGATGAAAATTCACGGTGCAAACAGGCAATAAACCAACATAAAAATAGTAGCAGGCAATACACAACCCAAAACACAATAAACAATGCCCTCAACTTGTTCTTTACCAACAGTGCCCCTGAAGTCCTTTTGGGACTCCCTGTGTCCGAGGCCATAGATATGTGGTCTCTCGGCTGCCTGCTGTTCGAATTGTACACCGGCTGTTCCCCGTTTCCAATGAACAATTTCCAAATGGTAGGTAGCGAAGACCTCATGACATCCCACTGCAGAAAACATATCCCAAGTCATTTAGGGAGGTAAAGTAGGACATTGGCTGATACAAATTTCTCTCTCCAGATCAGGACCATGGTGGACGTCTTTGGCCAGCCACCTGACCACCTACTCAACGCCGGGAAACACACCGAGATGTACTTTGATTACTGCGGACGCTTACAACCGAAATGGAGGTTGAAGGTATTTGAACTTGTTCTGTCCTTTCCAGATGCGTTCATTTAGGCAGGAACTATTTGAAATGATTCAAACCTTTAGGAGAAAGTATCTAACGTGTTTTGTTGCTGTCGACCATGTAGGATTCCACTTTAGGGACTACAAACTGGAAAGGGCTTTTCCATTGCCTGGATGAACTAATGACAGTAAGTGGTCCATTTGCATTAATACAAGTTTGCTCTCCTGCTGATAGAAGGATGCTGACAAACACAATCTTTGCAAACTCAGTTCCCCTCAGAGACAGACAACAAAGCGGAGTTGGAGGATCGAGCTGCCTTCATCGACCTCCTGAAGGCTCTCCTGGAATTGGACCCAGACAAGAGGATCACACCTCAGGAAGCTCTCCATCATCCATTTTTAAAAATGTTCTATCTGATGGTGAAACCAGACGGGGGCCAGTAGTAAGTACTTGAGTTTCTGGTATCAGTAGAGTTGAACAGACACCTGAACGGGTGAATTCAATGACTGACAGAGTCATTCATTGTCATGTTTTTTGTTTTTTTCCAGTACGAAAGACAGTCTAGAGAAAATGCGGATGAGCCAGGGGGATGCCCCCGCTGAGCCCAAGAAGGGGCTGTTGCAAAGAGTCCAATCTTTCTTTGGCAAAATATGCAGACATGCTGTTCTGTTGACACACAAAATCTGGTGTAGGAAAAAGTTCTTCTTTCACTGGTGTAGAAGACGTTTCCCCACTTATCCAAGAGGCTTCTTCCGTTCTAAAGGAAGGTGAGGAAAGCCAGGTATTAAACCAGTTGGGGGATCACCTGGGGGCTTGGCCAGAATGTCATTAGCACCCTCATCAGCCTGGTGCGTGGCTCATGGAGACTACAAGGTCAAAGTTAATGTCAACTTCATTGCCAAATACACTGTACGTGCATGCCCCCTCATGGAAGCAACATCAAGGAACGCAGGTGGGTGGAAGATGAAGAGGAGCCATTGGGCCTGACTGGTGCTCTTGGGATGGGTGGACTGCTTCCCAGTGTGGTGGTTGGGCTGGGGTTGGTCATGGGCCTTGCCATTGTGAGGTGGATCCCTTGCTGGCGGTTTTACTAGGTCTGAGGTGCCCTGGACTGCGTCCGCATCGATGGAGTGCTCAGCCCCTGTATGGGCAGAGGAAGATGAGGAAATGATTCATTTATTTATTTTTTCTGGGGGTGGCGGTCCTGGACGCGGGTGCCTATGGGCTCACCTCGGCAGGCGGGCATGGGCCTCTCGGGCCCATTGGTTCAGCTCGTGCTGCGTGGGGGAACCTGGTGGGCCCAGGGGGCCTCTGTCTCCCATGTCTCTCTGCGAGCTGCCTCTGGGTGTGTTGCTGCTCCTGCGGGTCTTGGCCTGGGGTTTCCTGTGTTCTGGGGTTTCTGGGTTCCCTAGTGGCCTGATCCTGACCTGCCTGCTATCCTGGACCGGGGGCGTGTTGATCTGGTCCCCCACGTCAGCTACAGTCAGCTACCTATAGCATCCAAGACACACCGTAGCATACACATGCACACACATGCACACAGATACATGGGGGGGGGGGGGGGTTGTTGGCCAGGGGTTCCCTGTGTTCTGGGGTTTCTGGGTGCCCTGGTGGCTTGGTCCTGACCTGCCTGCTATCTTGGACCGGGGGCGTGTTGTTCTGGTCCCCCACGTCAGCTACAGTCAGCGACACACAGCATCCAAGAAACACCGTAGCATACACATACACACATGCGCACACACAAACATGGGGGGGGGGGGGGGTGTTGGCCTGGGGTTCCCTGTGTTCTGGGGTTTCTGGTTTCCCTGGTGGCTTGGTCCTGACCTGCCTACTATCCTGGACCGGGGGCGTGTTGTTCTGATCCCCCATGTCAGCTACAACTAGTACACATACACATACACACATGCACACACATACATGGGGGGGGGGGGGATGTTGGCCTGGGGTTCCCTGTGTTCTGGGGTTTCTGGTTTCCTTGGTGGCTTTGTCCTGACCTGCCTACTATCCTGGACCGGGGGCGTGTTGTTCTGATCCCCCATGTCAGCTACAACTAGTACACATACACATACACACATGCACACACATACATGGGGGGGGGGGGGTTTTGGCCTGGGGTTCCCTGTGTTCTGGGGTTTCTGGGTTCCCTAGTGGCCTGATCCTGACCTGCCTGCTATCTTGGACCGGGGGCGTGTTGTTCTGGTCCCCCACGTCAGCTACAGTCAGCGACACACAGCATCCAAGAAACACCGTAGCATACACATACACACATGCGCACACACAAACATGGGGGGGGGGGGGTGTTGGCCTGGGGTTCCCTGTGTTCTGGGGTTTCTGGTTTCCCTGGTGGCTTGGTCCTGACCTGCCTACTATCCTGGACCGGGGGCGTGTTGTTCTGATCCCCCATGTCAGCTACAACTAGTACACATACACATACACACATGCACACACATACATGGGGGGGGGGGGGATGTTGGCCTGGGGTTCCCTGTGTTCTGGGGTTTCTGGGTGCCCTGGTGGCTTGGTCCTGACCTGCCTGCTATCTTGGACCGGGGGCGTGTTGTTCTGGTCCCCCACGTCAGCTACAGTCAGCGACACACAGCATCCAAGAAACACCGTAGCATACACATACACACATGCGCACACACAAACATGGGGGGGGGGGGGGTGTTGGCCTGGGGTTCCCTGTGTTCTGGGGTTTCTGGTTTCCCTGGTGGCTTGGTCCTGACCTGCCTACTATCCTGGACCGGGGGCGTGTTGTTCTGATCCCCCATGTCAGCTACAACTAGTACACATACACATACACACATGCACACACATACATGGGGGGGGGGGGATGTTGGCCTGGGGTTCCCTGTGTTCTGGGGTTTCTGGTTTCCTTGGTGGCTTTGTCCTGACCTACCTACTATCCTGGACCGGGGGCGTGTTGTTCTGATCCCCCATGTCAGCTACAACTAGTACACATACACATACACACATGCACACACATACATGGGGGGGGGGGGGATGTTGGCCTGGGGTTCCCTGTGTTCTGGGGTTTCTGGGTTCCCTAGTGGCCTGATCCTGACCTGTCTGCTATCCTGGACCGGGGGCGTGTTGATCTGGTCCCCCACGTCAGCTACAGTCAGCTACCTACAGCATCCAAGACACACCGTAGCATACACATGCACACACATGCACACAGATACATGGGGGGGGGGGGGGGGGGTTGTTGGCCAGGGGTTCCCTGTGTTCTGGGGTTTCTGGGTGCCCTGGTGGCTTGGTCCTGACCTGCCTGCTATCTTGGACCGGGGGCGTGTTGTTCTGGTCCCCCACGTCAGCTACAGTCAGCGACACACAGCATCCAAGAAACACCGTAGCTTACACATGCGCACACACATACATGGGGGGGGGGGGGGGATGTTGGCCTGGGGTTCCCTGTGTTCTGGGGTTTCTGAGTTCCCTAGTGGCCTGATCCTGACCTGCCTGCTATCCTGGACCGGGGGCGTGTTGATCTGGTCCCCCACGTCAGCTACAGTCAGCTACCTACAGCATCCAAGACACACCGTAGCATACACATGCACACACATGCACACAGATACATGGGGGGGGGGGGTTGTTGGCCAGGGGTTCCCTGTGTTCTGGGGTTTCTGGGTGCCCTGGTGGCTTGGTCCTGACCTGCCTGCTATCTTGGACCGGGGGCGTGTTGTTCTGGTCCCCCACGTCAGCTACAGTCAGCGACACACAGCATCCAAGAAACACCGTAGCATACACATACACACATGCGCACACACAAACATGGGGGGGGGGGGGTGTTGGCCTGGGGTTCCCTGTGTTCTGGGGTTTCTGGTTTCCCTGGTGGCTTGGTCCTGACCTGCCTACTATCCTGGACCGGGGGCGTGTTGTTCTGATCCCCCATGTCAGCTACAACTAGTACACATACACATACACACATGCACACACATACATGGGGGGGGGGGGATGTTGGCCTGGGGTTCCCTGTGTTCTGGGGTTTCTGGTTTCCTTGGTGGCTTTGTCCTGACCTGCCTACTATCCTGGACCGGGGGCGTGTTGTTCTGATCCCCCATGTCAGCTACAACTAGTACACATACACATACACACATGCACACACATACATGGGGGGGGGGGGGGATTTTGGCCTGGGGTTCCCTGTGTTCTGGGGTTTCTGGGTTCCCTAGTGGCCTGATCCTGACCTGCCTGCTATCTTGGACCGGGGGCGTGTTGTTCTGGTCCCCCACGTCAGCTACAGTCAGCGACACACAGCATCCAAGAAACACCGTAGCATACACATACACACATGCGCACACACAAACATGGGGGGGGGGGGGGGGTGTTGGCCTGGGGTTCCCTGTGTTCTGGGGTTTCTGGTTTCCCTGGTGGCTTGGTCCTGACCTGCCTACTATCCTGGACCGGGGGCGTGTTGTTCTGATCCCCCATGTCAGCTACAACTAGTACACATACACATACACACATGCACACACATACATGGGGGGGGGGGGGGATGTTGGCCTGGGGTTCCCTGTGTTCTGGGGTTTCTGGGTGCCCTGGTGGCTTGGTCCTGACCTGCCTGCTATCTTGGACCGGGGGCGTGTTGTTCTGGTCCCCCACGTCAGCTACAGTCAGCGACACACAGCATCCAAGAAACACCGTAGCATACACATACACACATGCGCACACACAAACATGGGGGGGGGGGGGGGTGTTGGCCTGGGGTTCCCTGTGTTCTGGGGTTTCTGGTTTCCTTGGTGGCTTTGTCCTGACCTACCTACTATCCTGGACCGGGGGCGTGTTGTTCTGATCCCCCTGTCAGCTACAACTAGTACACATACACATACACACATGCACACACATACATGGGGGGGGGGGGGGGATGTTGGCCTGGGGTTCCCTGTGTTCTGGGGTTTCTGGGTTCCCTAGTGGCCTGATCCTGACCTGCCTGCTATCCTGGACCGGGGGCGTGTTGATCTGGTCCCCCACGTCAGCTACAGTCAGCTACCTACAGCATCCAAGACACACCGTAGCATACACATGCACACACATGCACACAGATACATGGGGGGGGGGGGGGTTGTTGGCCAGGGGTTCCCTGTGTTCTGGGGTTTCTGGGTGCCCTGGTGGCTTGGTCCTGACCTGCCTGCTATCTTGGACCGGGGGCGTGTTGTTCTGGTCCCCCACGTCAGCTACAGTCAGCGACACACAGCATCCAAGAAACACCGTAGCTTACACATGCGCACACACATACATGGGGGGGGGGGGGGATGTTGGCCTGGGGTTCCCTGTGTTCTGGGGTTTCTGAGTTCCCTAGTGGCCTGATCCTGACCTGCCTGCTATCCTGGACCGGGGGCGTGTTGATCTGGTCCCCCACGTCAGCTACAGTCAGCTACCTACAGCATCCAAGACACACCGTAGCATACACATGCACACACATGCACACAGATACATGGGGGGGGGGGGGGGTTGTTGGCCAGGGGTTCCCTGTGTTCTGGGGTTTCTGGGTGCCCTGGTGGCTTGGTCCTGACCTGCCTGCTATCTTGGACCGGGGGCGTGTTGTTCTGGTCCCCCACGTCAGCTACAGTCAGCGACACACAGCATCCAAGAAACACCGTAGCATACACATACACACATGCGCACACACAAACATGGGGGGGGGGGGATGTTGGCCTGGGGTTCCCTGTGTTCTGGGGTTTCTGGTTTCCCTGGTGGCTTGGTCCTGACCTGCCTACTATCCTGGACCGGGGGCGTGTTGTTCTGATCCCCCATGTCAGCTACAACTAGTACACATACACATACACACATGCACACACATACATGAGGGGGGGGGGGGATGTTGGCCTGGGGTTCCCTGTGTTCTGGGGTTTCTGGTTTCCTTGGTGGCTTTGTCCTGACCTGCCTACTATCCTGGACCGGGGGCGTGTTTTTCTGATCCCCCATGTCAGCTACCTACAGCATCCAAGACACACTGTAGCACACACATACATACATGATGCACACCCATACACACACATGCACACACATACACACATACATACATACACATACACACACACACACACACACACACTTGTGGTGTACAACTGGTCCATCATCACACACTCAGACATTTATTTTAAATTCTGTTAAACCAAATGGTAAATCTGCACTGGAAATTCTGCAACCAATGTTTTTCTTTTTTTCTGTTGTTATTGTTGTTGCTGTTTATTGTCATTTGTTTTTCTGCTTTTGTTGTTGTTTTTGTGCCCCCCCCTTGTCTTCCCTCTCCTGTCCCTGTTCTCTCTTCCTGTCCTCAGTCTGGTAGCTTCATCAATGAACCAACACCATTCCGAATAAAATGAAACACAGATGGCAGTAGGAGGAGTTTATCAGGTTCCTCCTTTGCAGATTAAAACTGCTTCAGTACAACGAGGCACCAGGAACATGGATGCTGCTGCTGAACAGGACAGGGGGGAAAAAAGAGGAGCCATTGGGGCCATGGCCCTTGTGCTGTTGAGCCTATTTAGTTCAACTGTCCTTGTTCAGAGAGGACGGAGACATTGACCTTCCCCCAAAGGACACACACCAGTGCACCGTTCCAGGGGCCGCAGGAAGGCCAAAAACACCTCTCTGCCAATACCTGTGTTCATGTTCTCTCCACCTTTTTTGTTTTTTTAATGGAAAATTGATCATGTTCATTATTTTTTTAATTCCCTGTGCAAATAAAAACTAATGATCAATGAAGACCAACGGTTGTGTGTTGTGTTTTTAAATTTTCCAAATACAAGAAATGAACCAAACCTGTTCAAATGCAATGAAGAATTGATAGTTATTGTTTGAATTGTGTGAGTTTATTTGTTCATCATCCAGCAGCTCCAGATAACGGACGCCTCAAAGTGCAGTAGCAGGCTCAAACCAGAGTAACTGCACGGTTAAAAAAAAAAGAACATTTATTTTGCCAAGTGTTTTGAATTCTAAATCACCATGGTAACAGCTGAGGTTCTGATTAATACCTGGGAAGTTAATTATAGTCCTTTAGAGTTCTTGTGTCATGAAAACTACTCCACTAAATAGGACGGTCCTCAGATATGTCGTGGCAATGGGAGATAAATGTCGTCCACTAAGCTAGCAAGAGGAAAGCTAATGCTATGCTAACAAGAGTCAAAGTTGATGACACTGTTTTGCTGATGGAAATTATGAATTGAGAATCTTTTCAAGAACTGTCGTTGGTTTGTTGGTGTCACAACAACCATGGTCAGGTTCACATGCACCAATTTCCGATTAACGCGGAAGCCCACTGGGATTTGATTACTATCAAAGTGAATATCCATAAAATGCAATTATTAAATGTGAATATTAATTGTTGCTTTCATTTGAAAGTAAGAAGTTACATTAAAATATCTGTCTGTGTAGACGAACAGATTTAGGATGTCTGTCTCGTTTGTGATCAGGTCTTCTCATAATTTGAAAGCACCCCCCGCCCCCCATGCCTTGGTTTGCTCTACACTTCCTGTTTCTGTCCGTCCTCTGCCTGTCAGTCATTCTCCTGTGTCGCGTCAGCTCGTTAGTCCTGGTCACTCCCAGCCCTGTTCCTCTGGTGTCAGCCCCTTCCTGTCCAGGTGTTCTCCCCCTGGTTCCTGTGTGTCATCAGGTGAGTTTGTGTTTTAGTTTGAAGTCTGAGTTCAGTTTAGTTTATCAAGATCCCCATCAGCTTTTGCAAAGCAGCATCAATAAATATCACTAAGTGTTTTCACTGTAAATTTACATTAAATAATTGGATAATAATTGCATTACTCTAACAGTAAGTAGATGTAAATATTTTCACAGCAATTTACTGTAATAATTTCTCAGTAATTTACAATAAAACTACAAAACTTTACTGTAAGTTCCCAGTTGCCATGCCCATGTAATTACTGTGATACAGCAGTATTTAGCTGTGTCTCTGTATGTTGGCCCTGCGATGGACTGGCGACCTGTCCAGGGTGAACCCCGCCTCTCGCCCGTAGATGCTGAGATAGGCTCCAGCCCCCCCCCCCCCCCCGCGACCCTTACTAGTAAGGAATAAGCGGAAGATGATGATGGATGGATGGATACTGTAAGATATTGTATTGTACCCATGGAGAAATGCTAGTTCCACAGTAAAGGAACCGGTACCTGAAGGCTCCACCTCCCAGTCTGTTTTTAGAGATACTGGGAGTCACTAACAGACCTGCATTCTGGGAGCGGAGTGCTCTGGTAGGACAGGAGGGACTAATGAGTTATTTCAGAGGATGGAGCTTCATCATGGAGGGCCTGATGAGTCAGCAGAAGGATTCTGAAGTGGATTCTACATCCTACAGGAAGGAGAGAAGCTAAAGTGGAGAGATGTGTTCTCTCTTCTTAACTCCTGTCAGAACCCTGGCTGCAGCGTTCTGGACCAGCTGGAGACTCTTTAGAGAGTTGTTTGGACATCCTGACAGGAGAGAGTTGCAGTGGTCCGGCCTAGAAGTGATAAATGCATGCATCAGTTTCTCAGCATCACTCTGGGAAAGGATGTTCCTAATCTTAGCGATACTGCAGGTGGAAGAAGGCGGTCCTGGTCAAAAATGACCCCAAGGTTCCTTGCAGTTGTCCTCAGGGTCAAGGTGATGCCATCTAGAGTAGTGATTTGGTTAGAGAGTGTGTCCCTGAGGGGTTTAGGTCCAAACATGATGACCTCAGTTTGATCTGAATTTAGCATTAAGAAGTTAGAAGACATCCAGGATTTAATGTCTTTCAGGCAGTCTTGCAGATTAGTGAACTGGGTTGTGTCGTCTGGCTCCATCGACCAGTAGAGTTGTGTGTCGTCCTCATAACAGTGGAAGTTGACTGAGTGCTTCTGGATTATGTCACCTAATGGGAGCATGTAAAGAGGGAAGAGAATCAGTCCTAAAACTGAACCCTGTGGTCCACCTTATGTAACTCTGCTATACTCTGAATGGTCATTATTAACATGAACAAACTGAAACCTGTCAGATAAGTAGGACTTAACCCATTTTAGGGCAGGTCCTTAATCCCAATTTCATGGTCTAGTCTCTGTAGCAGGATGCTGTGGTCGATGGTGTCAAATGCAGCACTGAGGTCCAAAAGGACAAGCACAGAGACAAGACCTCTGTCTGAAGCTATAAGAAGATCATTAGAGACTCTGACCAGTGCTGTTTCAGTGCTATGGTGTTCCCTGAATCAGACTGGAAGGCTTCAAAGAGCTCGTTGCTGTGCAGATGTTCATGTAGCTTCTCCAGGACAACCTTCAAGGATCTTGGAGATGTAGGGGAGGTTGGATATCGGCCTATAGTTGGATAATACATCTGGGTCAAGAGAAGGTTTTTTAAGTAAAGGGTTGATGACAGCCACCTTAAAGGCCTGTGGCACATAACCTGTGACTAAGGAAAGATGAATTTGGTTCAATATAGAAGTGTTGACCAGGGAGAAAACATCCTTATGTAGGCTTGTTGGGATGGGATCCAGCAGACAACTTCTGCAGTCACTTCCTCCAAGTCAGCCACTTAAGTCTGACATGTCGATGGGGGAGAAGCTGTCCAAGTGAGCACCAAGTCTGGGAGGTGCTTCTATGGGGACTGTAGTCTGTCCTCCATTACAGGCAATCTTTATTCTGATGTTCACAATCTTTTCAGTGAAGAAAGATAGAAAGTCGTTACTGTGGTGTGATCTGTTTAAATACACTGTGTCATAGTTTGGCCCAAACACTCCTTTGTATTTGGTATGGTCCATTGGCTCACACATGTTCGATGGGCGTGCTGCATAAAGAGTTGGTTCAGTGAATGGCATGTGAGTAAAGCTACGTGAAATAAAGCATGCAGTATTGGATCTCGTAGCAGAACCCTCTTTTTATATTTGCATAACACAACGTGGTGTCAGAGTGGCTATGGGTGAGTGTCTGGAGTTAAGTTTACAAAGTATAAAGTTGACTAGAAACGTGTGAACGTGATGGATGGAGAGCAAGACGAGCCGGGTCCATGGAGCGGCCAGAGTGCTTCCGCGTCGGGGATACAATCAGCAGCTATGCCGGTGCCAGGTGCGACGTTCAGAATTCAACCGCCGGAGCAGTTCGACTTCAGCAACCCCCAGGACTGGGAGAGATGGATTACGAGGTTCGAGAGGTTTCGGCAGGCCAGCAACCTTCACTCATCTTCCAAGGAAAATCACATAAACACACTGATATACAGTATGGGCGACAAGGCGGATGACATTTTGAAAGGACTGAACCTGTCTTACGCGCATCAGAGGCAGTACGACGTGGTAAGGAATTCATTCCATGCGTTCTTCATTGTTTCAAAGAATGTGATACACGAGAGGGCACGCTTTAATATGAGGAAGCAAGGGGAAAATGAAAGTGTGGATTCCTCTGTGACTGCTTTGTACACATTGTCAGAACATTGTGAGTATGGTGCTCTGCATAACGAACTGATCAGGGACAGACTAGTGGTAGGACTAGTTGACACAAAACAGTCTGAACATATGCAGATGGACAAAGACCTCACGTTAGACAAAGCAATCAGCATGGCAAGGCAGAGTGAAGAAATAAAACGTCAGCAAACAAGTTTGCGAGGTGATACGTGTGCTAAAGTTGATAGAGTTGCATTCAGAGGCAAGCAGCAGTATCACAAAAAGCCAAAGGTGTGAGGGTTTCCTCACACAGGCCACACATTGGGCTCCACTGGCTGATTACCTGAGCAGTGTCAGGTGTGAGACATAATTGCCCTTGATGTGGCCCAGGTGTGGCTAACCTATATCTAGCCCTTGGCTCCTCTGCTCAGTGCTGACTCATTGTCTCACTGAGCGTGAAGGAGAAAGCACTTTTCAGTCTTCTGTAGGTGTTAGAAACAGGGGAATCCACAGGAGCTCCACATTGAACCTCTCTGTTTGATTCCACTGTCTTATGGGGTTTTGTTTTGGTTCTGCCTTTTGTGGAGTGGCCTTGTAGGTCTTTTTGGTTTTGTCGTCTTTGGGCAAGTAGCTGTAGCTGGGAAGCTACAGTCCTCTTTGTTTTGGGAGTCTAGTTTGGGTTTCAGCTGCTTGGCAGCGGTGGTTTATTTTTCCCATTTTGTAGTCCACTCGTGACCTTAGTGGTTAACCCTCTGGGTTAACTTTAGGACTTCCGGGTCCGCGACTGTGTCCCATTTTCCCCCCCTTCCTGACAGAATGAGTCAGCCAACATCGGACGCAGCGGCCCCCTCGGCTGATCCGGGCCAGCCACCCGTGCTCAGTGTCCAGTTAGCAGCACATGGGCAGGCCATCTCCGCACACGGAGGGCTGTTAAGTTCTCACGATCAGATGCTCCGTGCCATTGTGGACCAACGGGTCTCACACGACGCCATGTTAAAACAAATACTCACCCACTTACAGAAGCCCGACACAAGTCCTCCAATAGTTCACCAAGCACCTCCGGTTCCCCCACTCACTGACCGGGAACCCAAAATGCCAACCCCTATCTGCTATGATGGTCATCCAGGAAAGTGCAAAGGGTTTATTACCCAATGCTGCTTGGTTTTTGAATTACAGCCCTCCATGTTCTCCTCTGAACGTGCTCGGGTAGCATACATAATATCTCTCCTCTCTGATAAAGCCCCTTCTTGGGCTATGGCCTTGTGGGAAAAAGAGGCCCTAGTTTGCTCTGGTTCTGCTCTCTTCATAGTTGAAATGAGGAGGGTTTTAGACCACAATGTCAGTGGCCAGGAAGCAGCCAAACGGCTGATCGCGTTACGTCAGGGTTCTATTAGTGTGGCGGAATTCTCCATCCAATTCTGAACTTTAGCTGCGGAATCAGGGTGGAATAAGGAGGCTCTGATGGCCACTTTTATCCACGCCTTGTCAGAAAGGGTCAAGGATGAATTAACCTCCCGTGACATTCCCAACTCACTGGAGGATCTTATATCATTAGCCATTTGCGTTGATAACCGCATCCGCGAAAGCGACAGAGAGCGAGCAAACCCACAAACTCACTTCAGTTCGGGGGCGGAGCTCACCATCCCTCACATGAGGCCAGATTCACCTCATGCCATGTCAGACTGTGAGGAACCCATGCAATTGAGGCGCACCCAGTTATCCCCCACAGAAAAACATAAACGCAAAACCAGTGGGGCCTGCCTATACTGTGTGAAGGCAGGACTATGTCCGTAAATGTCCAGTCTTGCTGGGAAGGAGGGATCAGGGAAACTTGTAGACTCGTCAGATTATGGGGAGGATCTGCCGAGTCTGAACAATCTCTCCTCAGCAACCAACAACCGCACCTTCCTTTCAGTGGAGCTTTCTTGGGGTAACAATAAACACAATCTCCCTGCCTTTGTTGATTCGGGTGCAGCTGGTTGCTTTATTGACCATACCTTTGCCAGAAATCTTGGGCTGCGGCTGTCTTCCCTCTCCTATCCACTAGATATCCCAGCATTGGATGGGCGACCGCTAGGTTCGGGAGAGATCAAACAAATCACGGAACAAATCAAAGTTCATTTTGACAAACACCTGGAAAGGATGCAATTCTTCCTTATTGATTCTCCCGAACTGCCACTCATTCTGGGACACCCATGGCTGGCAAAACACAACCCTCCCATTAATTGGAGTCTGGGGACGGTGCTACGTTGGGGCCCCAAATGTACATCTCGCTGCACGGAGACTAAGGCGGTTCATGTTAGCTCCTCGGCTCTCAGGGTCCCCGCTCCTGCTCCCCTTAGTTCTGTGGGCCGCACCACTCCTCTAGGGGTCCCTTCGGAATATAGAGAACTTAGCGAAGTGTTCAGTAAACACAAGGCTTCCGTTCTGCCTCCCCATAGACCCTATGATTGTGCCATAGACCTCCTCACAGGCACCACACCCCCCCATGGCCGGTTGTTTTCGTTGTCGGGTCCTGAAACTGCAGCCATGAAAAGCTATATTGATGAGGCTCTGGCCGCAGGTTTTATTCGGCCCTCTACATCCCCTGCAGGGGCAGGGTTTTTCTTTGTGGGGAAGAAAGACGGGGGGCTTAGACCCTGCATTGACTATCGGGGCCTAAATAAAATCACAGTCAAGAACCGATACCCTCTCCCCCTTATGTCCACTGCATTTGAGCACCTGCAGGGCGCATCCTTTTTTACAAAACTGGATCTTAGAAACGCCTACAACCTGGTCCGCATACGAGAGGGGGATGAATGGAAGACCGCATTTATCACCCCTAGGGGTCACTATGAGTATCGGGTCATGCCATTCGGGCTTTCAAACTCCCCTGCGGTCTTCCAGGCCCTAGTTAATGATGTGCTCAGGGACATGCACAAAATATTCGTCTACGTATACCTAGACGACATCCTGATTTTCTCTAAAACTTATCAGGAGCATGTGATCCACGTCAAGAAAGTACTGCGGAGATTGCTGGAACACCAGCTTTATGTCAAGCCGGAGAAGTGTGTATTTATCGCCTCCACAGTGAGCTTCTTAGGGTACATTGTCTCACAGGGTAGTATGAAGATGGACCCCAGCAAGGTCAAGGCTGTACTTGACTGGCCTCGACCGGGTTCGGTCAAACAGGTTCAGCAATTTTTGGGGTTCGCAAACTTTTACAGAAGGTTCATCAGTGGATTCAGCTCCGTTGCCGCTCCCCTCACTGCTCTAACTAAAGGCACCACCTCTCGGTTCAGCTGGTCGGAGCAAGCCGAGGAGGCCTTCTCGGAGCTGAAACGAAGGTTCACCATGGCACCCATCCTCGTTCATCCTGACCCCTCACCGCCTTTCATTGTTGAAGTTGACGCCTCGGACGTGGGAGTCGGGGCGGTCTTGTCCCAACGTCCTAGGCGGGACCAGAAGCTTCACCCTTGCGCCTTCTTCTCGCGGCGGCTTCTGCCTGCTGAGAAGAATTATGACGTTGGGGACAAAGAACTTCTGGCGGTGAAGCTAGCCTTAAAACAGTGGCGTCATTGGTTGGAGGGGTCCGAGCATCCGTTTGTGGTCTGGACGGACCACCAAAACCTGGCGTACATTCAGGAAGCCAAGCGCCTGAACCCTCGGCAAGCGCGGTGGGCTCTCTTTTTTAATAGGTTCAATTTTACGCTTTTGTACCGCCCAGGGTCTAAGAATCTCAAACCAGACGCACTTTCCCGTCAGTTTGATCGATCGGACAGGGAGGGTCCACCTGAGACCATCAATCCCCCTGCTCGGATCTTGGCACCAATCACGTGGGGTATAGAGACAATAATTCGGGGGGCTCAGCAACGACAGCCGGACCCAGGTGGGGGACCACCAGGTAAACAATTTGTCCCCTCTGAAGTGCGCTCCCAGGTGCTTCAGTGGGGGCACTCATCCCGCCTAGTAGGTCACCCTGGGGTCCGCCGCACCCTGGACTTCCTTAAAAGACGGTTCTGGTGGCCCAAGATGGAGAATGATGTGCAAGAGTTGGTGGCAGCTTGAAGGGTTTGCGCCCGGAACAAAACTTCTCAAAGCCCCCCCGCCGGGCTCCTTCGGCCTCTGCCTATTCCCCATCGTCCCTGGTCACACGTAGCACTGGATTTTATTACAGGGCTGCCTCCATCTAATGGATCCACTGCTATTATGGTGATAGTGGATCGCTTTTCTAAGGCAGCTCACTTCGTCCCCCTCCCCAAGCTCCCCTCCGCGCTGGACACTGCTTGGCTTGTGGTCCAGCATGTATTTTGCCGCCATGGTTTACCCCAGGACATAGTATCGGACCATGGGCCTCAGTTCTCCTCACGTTTCTGGAAGGCGTTCTGCACCCTGGTGGGTGCATCGGCCAGCCTGTCGTCAGGGTTCCATCCTGAGATGAATGGCCAGAAAGAGCGTACTAACCAGACTCTGGAAAGAACCCTCCAGTGTCTGGTCTCCTCCAACCCTACCACCTGGAGTGATCAACTTATCTGGGCAGAGTACGCCTACAACACCTTACAGAATGCTTCCACTGGCCTCTCCCCATTTCAGTGTCAGTACGGGTATCAGCCACCACTATTTCCTGATCAGGAGGGAGCTGCGACAGTACCTTCAGCTGCTAGCTTTATCCAGAGATGCCGTGCCACCTGGTGCGGACATCTCTACAGCGGGCCTCTGCCCGCCAAAAGATTTATGCAGATCGTCGTCGACATCCGGCTCCCCCCTATCGCATCGGTCAGCAGGTGTGGCTCTCCACTCGCGATCTCCCCTTGCGGGTGGAGTCTCGCAAGTTAAGCCCACGCTTCGTTGGCCCCTTCAGAATCGTCCGAAAGATTAACCCGGTCACGGTTAGGCTTCATCTCACACGCTCGATGAGGATTCACACTACGTTCCACGTTTCGCACCTGAAACCTGTGGTCTCTAGCCCTCTGGCACTGGCCGAAAAGCCTCCTCCTCCCCCTCGACTGATTGGGGGGCAACCGGCCTACACGGTTAGGCGGATTCTGAACAGTCGTCGTGTGGGACGCGGGGTTCAATATCTGGTGGACTGGAAGGGGTACGGTCCAGAGGAACGCACCTGGGTCCCAGCCAGAAACATCTTGGACGCAGGGCTTATCCAAGATTTTCGCCAGCGCTGCCCCAGCGGCTTGGCGGGGACGTCAGGTGCCGTCCCGTGGGGGGGGGGGGGGGTTCTGTGAGGTTTCCTCACACAGGCCACACATTGGGCTCCACTGGCTGATTACCTGAGCAGTGTCAGGTGTGAGACATAATTGCCCTTGATGTGGCCCAGGTGTGGCTAACCTATATCTAGCCCTTGGCTCCTCTGCTCGGTGCTGACTCATTATCTCACTGAGCGTGAAGGAGAAAGCACTGTTCAGTCTTCTGTAGGTGTTAGAAACAGGGGAATCCACAGGAGCTCCACATTGAACCTCTCTGTGTGATTCCACTGTCAAGCAACCAGAGTTCAGACCAGCAGGCAGAGCTGCAGTTTAACACGCCCCTCTGCTGGTTCCTTCGTGTTGTCACCCACCCAGCCTATAGAAACTGTCTGCCCCGAGGCTGTATAAGCCTGCACCCAAATCTGGAGGAGTAATTTATAGCAACTTAGTTCAAATTAAAACCACTGCTCCAGCAAATCAACCCAATACAACTATTAAATGTGGTTTGCCTAATATTCGATCTCTTGCATCCAAGTCTCTCCTAGTGAACGATTTAATTACTAATGATCAGATTAGTGTATTAGCACTCACTGAAACCTGGGTGCAGCAAGATGAGTATGTTAGTTTAAATGAATCTTCCCCTCCTGGTTACATTAACTACCATGTACCTCGCACCACTGGCAGAGGAGGAGGAGTAGCTGCAATCTCAGTCAAATTTGGTGCTAAACCCTCGACCTAACAGTTCATATAACTCATTTGAGAGCCTTATTGTCAGCTTTTCCCAGCCAGACCGGAAAGCAAAGAAACCACTCTTACTAGCTGTGGTGTACCGTCCTCCTGCACCTTATTCTGAGTTCTTAGAAGAACTCCCTGACTTTCTGTCTAACTTGGCATTGAACTCAGACAAAGTCATTATAGTGGGTGACTTTAACATCCATGTGGACGTCAATGATGATTGTCTGGCCACTGCGTTTAAGTCGCTTCTGGATTCTGTTGGCTTCTGTCAGAGACTAAACAAACCCACTCACACTTTTAATCACATCCTTGATTTAGTACTCACTTATGGATAGAAGATCATAGTTCTTCCTCAGAACCCTGTCTTGTCTGATCACTCCTTAATTACATGTGAATTTACTTTAACAAATCATATCCTACCTGGGGAAAAAGTCCCGTTTCAGTAGAAGTCTATCTGACACTGCTGTTTCTAGATTTAAGGAGCTTATTCCATCAGAACTTGCTGCCACATCTTGTAGTGATATAATGGGCAGTTATGCTGATTTCAGGTAGACTATCTTGTGGACAGCACTGCAGCAGCACTCCTTGGGACACTTGATGCCATAGCTCCCCTGAAGAAGGTTATCAACCAGAAAAGAATCGTTCCCTGGTACAGCCCAGAGCTGCGTGCCTTTTAAAACAGAAGACCAGACAACTGGAAAGGAAGACACATTCCAGCCAGCACGAGGAAGTCCGCCAAGCCTGGAAGGAGAGTTTATTAATATATAAAAAAGAACTCCGTAATGCTAGAAGCGCTTATTACTCGTCCCTGATAGAAAAGAATAAGAACAACCCCAGGTTCCTCTTCAGCACCGTGGGCAGGCTCAGCACCGTGGGCAGGCTCACCAAGAACCATAGTGCTGTTGAGCCATGCATCCCCCAACTCTCAGCAGTAACGACTTCCTTTCTTTCTTTACTGAAAAGATTGTGAACATCAGAACAAAGATTGCAAGTAATGGAGGACAGACTACAGTCCCCATAGAAGCACCTCCCAGACTTGGTGCATACTTGGACAGCTTCTCCCCCATCGACGTGTCAGAATTAACTTCTGCAGTCGGTTCCTCCAAGTCAGCCACTTGTCTGCTGGATCCCATCCCAACAAGCCTCCTTAAGGATGCCTTCCCTCTTGTCAACACTTCTATATTAAATCAAATTAATCTTTCCTTAGTCACAGGTTATGTGCCACAGGCCTTTAAGGTGGCTGTCATCAACCCTTTACTTAAAAAACCTTCTCTTGACCCAGATGTATTAGCCAACTATAGGCCAATATCCAACCTCCCCTACATCTCCAAGATCCTTGAAGGTTGTCCTGGAGCAGCTACATGAACATCTGCACAGCAACGAGCTCTTTGAAGCCTTCCGATCTGGATTCAGGGAACACCATAGCACTGAAACAGCACTGGTCAGAGTCTCTAATTATCTTCTTATAGCTTCAGACAGAGGTCTTGTCTCTGTGCTTGTCCTTTTGGACCTCAGCGCTGCATTTGACACCATCGACCACAGCATCCTGCTACAGAGACTAGACCATGAAATTGGGATTAAGGACCTGCCCTAAAATGGGTTAAGTCCTACTTATCTGACAGGTTTCAGTTTGTTCATGTTAATAATGACCATTCAGAGTATAGCAGTTACATATGGTGGGCCACAGGGTTCAGTTTTAGGACCGATTCTCTTCCCTCTTCACATGCTCCCATTAGGTGACATAATCCAGAAGCACTCAGTCAACTTCCACTGTTATGAGGACGACACAAAATTCTACTGGTCGATGGAGCCAGACGACACATGCCAGCTTACTCATCTGCAAGACTGCCTGAAAGACATTAAATCCTGGATGTCCTCTAACTTCTTAATGCTCAATTCAGATAAAACTGAGGTCATCATGTTTGGACCTAAACCCCTCAGGGACACCTCTCGAACCAGATCACTACTCTAGATGGCATCACCTTGACCCTGAGGACACCTTTGGACCTAAACACCACAGGGACATGCTCTTGAATCCGATCACTACTCTAGATGGCATCACCCTAACTTCGAGTACAACTGCAAGGAACCTTGGGGTCATTTTTGACCAGGACCTTTCCTTCAGCTCCCACATAAAGCATGTGACTAGGACCGCCTTCTTCCATCTGCGAAGTATCGCTAAGATTAGGAATATCCTTTCCCAGAGTGATGCTGAAAAACTGGTGCATGCATTTATCACTTCTCGGCTGGACTACTGCAACTCTCTCCTGTCAGGATGTCCTAAATACTCCCTAAAGAGTCTCCAGCTGGTCCAGAACGCTGCAGCGAAGGTTTTGACGGGAGTTAAGAAGAGAGAACACATCTCTCCCACTTTAGCTTCTCTCCACTGGCTTCCTGTAGGATCTAGAATCGACTTCAAAGTCCTTCTGCTAACTTATAAGGCTCTCAATGATAAAGCTCCATCCTATTTGAAAGAGCTCATTAGTCCCTACTGTCCGACCAGAGCACTCCGCTCCCAGAATGCAGGTCTTTTAGTGATTCCCAGTATCAATAAAAACAGACTGGGAGGTAGAGCCTTTAGTTACCGGGCTCCTCTACTGTGGAACCAGCTCTCTCCATGGGTCAGAGAGGCAGACACTTTAACTACGTTTAAGTCCAGGCTTAAGACCTTCCTCTATGACAGAGCCTTCAGTTAGGACTGGTTCAGGTAGCTCTGAACCATTGATAGCTATGCTGCTACAGGCTTAGACTGCTGGGGGACACATCAGGTTACATGGAGCCCTTCCCTTCCCTTCCCTCCTCTCCTCTCCTCTCCCCCTCCCTCCTCCTCTCCTCCCTGCACATTTTTGGAACTGTCACTACCACTACTTGTTGCACTTTGTAGTTTGGCCTCGGTGTCTCGCAGTCTCTCTGTGTTTCCACAGATCCACCAGAGCCCCAACCGCCGCCTGCATCGCCACCCCCCCTCTTATTCCCTACTGTTACACCAGCCTATGCTCCCCTTCCATGAACCAGTCTGCCATCCAGTCCCCCATCAAGCTGACTTGCTCTCCCTGCCTCCCCTACCAGAAGCTTCCTTCTTCAGCTGTTATTAACATTTCCGTGTTTCTCACATTCTGCATTGTAAACTGTTTTCTTGTCTGTAACAACATCTACTGCACGTCTTTCCATCCTGGTGAGGGATCCCTCCTCTGTTGCTCACCCTGAGGTTTCTCAGATTTTTCCCTGTTAAAAGGGTTTTCTATGGAGGTTTTCCTCAGTCGATGTGAGGGTCTAAGGGCAGAGGATGTTATGATGCCATGTGAAGCCCTTTGAGACAAACTGTTTGTGAAAATGGGCTATACAAATAAAATTGTCTTGCCTTGCCTTGCCTTATGGGGTTTTGTTTTGGTTCTGCCTTTTGTGGTGTGGCCTTGTAGGTCTTTTTGGTTTTGTCGTCTTTGGGCAAGTAGCTGTAGCTGGGAAGCTACAGTCCTGTTTGTTTTGGGAGTCCAGTTTGGGTTTCAGCTGCTTGGCAGCGGTGGTTTATTTTTCCCATTTTGTAGTCCACTAGTGACCTTAGTGGTTAACCCTCTGGGTTAACTTTCGGACTTCCAGGTCCGCGACTGTGTCCCATTTTTTTCCCCCCTTCCTGACAAAAGGTTCAGAAAGAGATGGGCAGTCATACTACTGCAGAGAAAAACCAGCAGTGCTGCAAATGTGCAAAAAGTCCATCACACCATCCTAACGACAGCAGGAAAAGACCCATGGACTGTTGATCTGAAACTGAAAAACAAAAAAGTCCAGTTCAAAATTGACACCGGTGCAGATGTAACTGTAATTCCAAATTATGTGTTCAATGCAGTGTACACCAGCAACAAACCCTCCCTACAGAAAGCACCTAAACCTCTGCTGGGTCCAGGCGGTGTCCCGCTGGATGTGCTGGGGGCCACGGACATTCTGCTGTGGAGGGGAAAGACTGTAGAGCAGGGGTGTCAAACTCATTTCACATCGTGGGCCACATACGGCCTAGGCAGATGTCAAGTGGGCCGGACCATTAAAATTATACCATACTCTGCTATAAATAACCAAAATATCATGTCTTTCCTTTGTTTTGGTGTAAAGAAGCACAAGAACATTAGGAAAATATTGAAATTTAATGAACTATCCTTTTACAAAACATTTCATGAAACACCTCATATTTCCTTAGACAAATGTGCAACTTACTTTTATCATTCACGTATATGCATTGCAACTGATCCCACTGTTTGTACAAAGGCACAAAAGTTTAATTGGTACTGAAAAATATAGTAATGCACTTTAAGATTAAATGAGACTTTTAAAGAAAGGAATTTTTAAACCACTTACACATACGCATATAAAATCTAAATTTAATCCCTGCG
The DNA here is from genome assembly GCF_037954235.1 of Aulostomus chinensis. NCBI lineage: Eukaryota > Metazoa > Chordata > Actinopteri > Syngnathiformes > Aulostomidae > Aulostomus > Aulostomus chinensis. Next base: position 26,654,501 of record NC_141331.1, read on the forward strand.
TACACCTTACAAACTAAGGAGAGTGATTTTAAATGTGTAATGAAGAAAGTGTTCACCTGTCCTGTAAATCTGTAAACTTACTCCATGAGGCATACATACACATACTGAAAATTTATGGAGTTGTATGAACAGTAGAATTCCATCACACTCTTTTGTTGTGAAGCTGCTGACTAACATTAAAGTGCAAATTTTTTTAATCACCACAGTAAGGATTCATCTTCACAGAGCTGTATTCTTTCTATGCAAACAGTATCTAAGGCAGCATTTTAAAGGTGGTCGTCCAGTCTGGACTTGTGTTTGTTCCTGAAACTTGGCATCTTTTGGCCTGTACAAGTGCATCAACACCAGGTGTCATGTCCTGACTAGCTGTCACTTTCAGAATGTCATTTAAGTGCTTGTTTGTGAGCCTCGAACGCATTTTTGTTTTATTGATATTCATCACTGAGAAAATTTGTTCACAAAGGTAGGTTGTCCCAAACATGCACAAAATTTTAGCAGCCAGGGCTGTTAATTTGGGGTACCCTGGTAGTAGATACTGATAAAAATTTGTCCAGACCTACGGAGGCAAATTTGCCCTTCAAATCTGCATCACACTGCAAATCAATTATTTCTAGCTGAATTTCGACCGGCAGATCAGAAGCTTTAACTGTGAAAGGTGAGCGAAAACCTGAAAATTCTGTCTCAAGTTCACCAAATACCTGAAAACGTTTCTCAAACTCCCGCAGTAGTCCTGCAATCTTGTCTTTGTACCGTTTCACGTCCGCATCGGGTCTGGTCACACACACACCTCTCAGACAGGGGAAATGAGCAGGGTTGCCATTTGCTGTATGTTGTCAGAAAACTGTGTGACAACTTTTTTGCGGCCTTGGAACATTTTGTTCAGATTGTTCAAGTGTTCAGTAATATCAACCAAAAATGCAAGGTCCTGTAGCCATTCCTGAGATTTTAATTCCAACTCCGGTTTTCCTTTTTTCTCCATGTACTGTCCGATTTCCTCTCGTAGATCAAAGAAATGCCTCAGCACAGCGCCTCGGCTTAACCATCTCACTTCAGTGTGGTATGGCAGGCTGTGGGTAATGTTGCTGTCGCTGAGAAGTTTGTCAAACTGACGATGGTTCAGACCTCTGGACCGGATGAAATTTACAGTGCGAACAACCACCTCCATGACGTGGTCCATTTTCAGCGACTTGCAACACAACGCCTCCTGGTGCAAAATACAGTGAAATGTCCAGAAACGATCTCCTCCATTAAGGGCTTGTACTTTGTCTTTGAACTTTGTCGCGACACCTGCTTTCTTTCCGACCATGGATGGTGCGCCGTCTGTAGCCAGGCTGACAGCGCGGGACCAGTCCACTCCAACTCTGTCCAGTGCAGCAACAACAGAGCCGAAAATGTCCTCGGCTGTTGTGGTGTCCATCATTGGCACCAACTCAAGAAACTCTTCAGTAACAGTCAATGTCTCATCAACTCCTCGAATAAATATGGCCAGTTGGGCCACGTCTGTGATGTCAGTGCTCTCGTCAATTGCAACGGAAAATGCAATGAATGACTTGACTCTGTGTTTCAATTGACTGTATAAATCTGCCGATAGTTCCGAAATCCTCTCTGCTATAGTATTCCTCGTCAGGCTAATATTGGCAAAAGCTTGTCGCTTCTCGGGACACACAAGTTCAGCCGCCTTCATCATGCATCGTTTAACAAAGTCACCGTCGGAATACGGCTTCGATGCTAATGCTATTTCGCTAGCAATTAGGTAGCTGGCTTTTACCGCTGCTTCACTGACTTCTCGGCTCTGGATGAAAGTTGACTGCTGTTTCCTGAGACCCGCCAGCAATTCGTTGATCAAGTCTCTTCTCAGTTGTCCTTGCAAGCCGTCATATTTTTCGCTGTGATGAGTCTCGTAGTGGCGTCGAATATTATATTCCTTCAATACCGAAACTTGTTGCAAACACACCAAGCACAAAGGTTTTCCGTGCATCTCTGTAAATAGGACGTGGTCCATTTTTCTTTGAAAATTCTACACTCCTTGTCTACTTTTCTCCGTTTGGATAATGACATTTTGGCTAATGAGGGTGTAGCGGAGAGGTAGAGACCAAGGTAGTAACAACGTCGTAACAAGCAGCAGACGGCGCATTGATACCGTCTGCTGTTTCAGTCTGTCTCAGTGATGCGGCTTGTCTTCTACTCTGATGGAAACAGTGCGCCCCTTAGCGGATAATCCATGAATTGCAGCGAATTAAAAATATTAATTCCATGTCTTTTATGCATTTTTTTTTCCACTTTCAAATTATCCTGCGGGCCTGATCGAACCTCCTTGGGGGCCGTATGTTTGACACTCCTGCTGTAGAGGAAGTGTTTGTGATCAGGAGCTTACACACAGCTCTGCTCAGTAGGTCAGCCAGCATGAAGTTGGGCCAAGTAGCTCGCCTGGACGGCATTAACATACAGACCCTGAAGGACAGCTACCCAAAGCTATGCAGCAGTCTGGGCATATTAGAGCAGCCTTACACCATCAAGCTAAAGCCAGATGCGGTGCCACATTCCACGACGGAGTCCCCTTCCTTTAATGCCCAAAGTCAAAAAGGAGCTGGAGCACATGGAGAGGATTGGGGTCATCAGTAGGGTGGAGGATCCCACAGATTGGTGCTCAGGCATGGTGGTGGTGCCTAAAAAGAATGCTGATCCACGTATACGTGTCTACCTAACCAAGCTAAATGAGTCAGTGCGGAGAGAAAAGTACATCCTCTTGTCGGTTGAGCAGACCCTGGGCTCACTAGCTGGAGCCAAGATCTTCAGCAAGCTCGACGCCAACATTGGGTTCTGGCAAATTACGTTAGCCGAGGAGATAGCGAAGCTGACTAACATGATCACGCCCTTTGGGAGGTTCTACTTCAACCGACTGCCATTCGGAATGGCCTCTGCACCGGTCACGGAAGGCCTGGAAGCAGTCGTGTGTCATTTGGATGACCTGCTGGTGTGGGGGACCACACAGGAGGAGCATGAGTCTCGGCGTCATGCCGTTCTGCAAAAGATGGTGGATGCTGGAATGACACTCAACGTTGAGAAGTGTGAAATCTCGGCACGGGAAGTGAAATTCCCGATCCGGCCAAAACGTCAGCTGTCAGAGAGACGGCTGAGCTGACAAACGTCAGTGAGTTGCGCAGCTTCCTAGGCATGGTGAACCAGCTGGGAAAGTTTGTGCCGCAGCTAGCAGAGAAGGACAAAGCCCTCAGGGACCTGCTTTCAAAGAAGAATTGCTGGGTCTGGGGAGCTGACCAAGTCCAAGCTTCAATAGACTGAAAGAGGAGCTCTCATCCACACCTGTACTGGCACTATACGACCTGAACAAGGAGACAAAGTGTCGGCGGACACGTCTTCCTTTGGGTTGGGAGCTGTGCTTCTGCAAAAGTGGAGTAATGAATGGAGGCCTGTAGCCTATGCATCACGTTCTCTGACAGCTGTGGAACAGAGGTACACACAGGTCGAAAAGGAAGCCCTAGCACTCACTTGGGCATGTGAACGCTTCAGAGACTTCCTATTAGGACAGCACTTTGAATTGGAGACTGATCACAAGCCTCTGCAGAGTCTCCTGGGGGCTCAAGCCCTTTGACCCTCTGCCCTCATGCATACAGCACTTCAGGATGAGGCTCATGGATACTCATACACAATGTCTCATGTTGCCGGAAAGAACCTGTGGACAGCCAACACTCTGTCGCATGCGCCGTTGCGTGCGGAAACAACACGCGCAGACAACGAGTTCATGGAGAGCACAAATATCTATGTAGACAGTGTCATGGACAATCTTCCGGTGAGCGCCACCTACAAGGACACACTGAGACAGAACCTCAGGGCCGACAGTGTGTGCTCTGCCATCATGAAACTGTCAAGATGGTTGGACTGAGAACAGTTCCTGTAGCAGTGTCCTGAAGCTGTACTGGGCGGAACGTGCCTTTCTCGCTGTCCACGATGGTCTCCTGTTAAAGGGGACAAGACGAGTTATTCCGTCAGCCATGCGGAACGATGTCCTAGCTAAGCTACATGAGGGTCACCAGGGAGTGGTGAAGTGCCGGGAGCACGCAAGACAAAGTGTGTGGTGGCCTGGCCTAAGTCAACAACTCAATGAACTGGTCTAGAAATGTAGAACGTGCATTAAGGAGCGCACAAACCACTCATGCCCTCGGAGCTCCCGGAGAGACCCTGGCAAAAGCTGGGGACCGACCTGTTCACTTTGAAAGGGAAAATGTACTTGCTGGTCGTTGACTACTACTCCAGGTACGTGAAAGTAGCAAACCTTTCCCTCACGAAGGCTGCTGACATCACTGTTCATCTCAAGTCCACGTTTGCCCGTCATGGGGTGCCTGAGGCTCTGGTGAAGGACAATGGGCCCCAGTTTGCTGCGCATGGCTTCTCCACTTTTGCTGCAAACTACGGATTCAAACACATCACTAGCAGTCCCAAGTTCCCACAGGGCAACGGTGAGGCTGAGCACGCGGTTCAGACTGTTAAAGGCCTCCTCAAGAAAACTGAGGATCCCTACCTTGCCTAGCTGGCGTACCGGTCGACTTCTCTCCAGAACGACTTCAGCCCAGCAGAACTGCTGATGGGTCGTAGACTCCGGACCACTGTCCCGACCCTCTCATTGCTGCTGAATCCGTCTCTTCCTCACAACGCGACTGTCAGCTCGAAGGAGAAGGAGATGAGACTGGCTTGACAGGCACCACCGGGCGCATGTTCTTGGCAAGCTTGCTCCTGGGTGTTCGAAAGTCCATGTTGTGTTCATTTATTTGATTAGTTTACTACAAATTATAAGTTTATCGCTAAGTTTTCATATGTCTTATGTTCTGGAATGCACCATTGTTTTCCTGAGGCTATTGAACGCATCACACTCGCGTGCGGTATACGTTAAGTAGCAGCGAGTTCTTGCTTTTGATACGTGCCCGGCAGCAGTTAGTTGTGTTTTCTCCCTCTGCCCATTGATTTCCATGGTTTATCTCTGAGTGTAAATGACAGAAGGTGAGTTTCATTACATTTTACTTTATAGTTAAATGCTGACACTGTGATAACTTTTTATTCATCTGATAGTTGACTGATGTTAATTTATGCTTATTTGAATAAACTAAGCTAATCCATATAAGTTATATACATGAACCTCCTGTGAGGTGCTGTTTATGAATAATATAATATTGTGCTTATTAATACAGTCCTTTATTACTTTAATTGTATACTTTGTTTTTTTCCTGTATTGTGATTACAGACCGCAGAATAAACCACGTTAAAGGAATATCTGCCACTTACGTGCTCTTTAACGGGAACACCAACCTCCTTACCTTGCCTCTCTAAACCAGAATACTTGGAGATTCCCCCTATCTCCTGTTTACTGGGTGTGTGTGGGTGACTGACGCAGAGGTCACAGGGACTGTGGTTGGCGAGCATACAACACCACGATCCTACATGGTCGATGTGCCTTATGGGACTGTGCGCAGAAACCGCCATCACTTGATTCCAATGGGTGAGCCTGAGAACACTAGCACTACCCCAGCAGCTGTACCCACTCCTGTATCAGCCGCAAAGGTCCCAACACCCAGGGCCAGCCCACAATCCAGCATTCTCAGAACGAGGTCTGGGAGACCTATTGTGAAACCCATTAGACTTGACTTGTAAAAAAAAAAAGGGGGAAAAAAGGATGGGTGTAAACTGATTTGTGAGTGATTTTTGATGCAGCTGTTGATGCCATTTTCTTACATATTGAAGCATACAGTGCAAATGGTTCATTTGATGTTCATATTTTGCTTGAGTAGGAATTGAAAAGGGAATGTGGTGATTTGGGCAAAAAGAAGAGTCTATTTGATTTTCTTACCTGAGTTGTGCATGCTTATAGCTGCAGAAAAACAATTTAAAAGATTCATTGTTTTACTTAAAAGGAGAGATGTGATGTGATCTGTTTACATACACTGTGTAATAGTTTGGCCCAGACACCCCTTTGTATTTGGTATGGTCCGTTGGCCCGCACATGATCGATGGGCGCGCTGCGTAAAGAGTTGGTTCAGGACTTCCGCTTTGGCTCATGAAGGAGTAGGCAGCAAGTGTGAAGAGCTCCGACCTCACTTGTAACTTATGACCAAATTTGTAATACCTTTACCTTAGGATTGGTGTAATATATGCACGATACAGTGTTAGACTGCCTTGAACAGCTAATGGCCACCTCCAAAAAAAACAAACGTCTTTGATGACCACGCGAAACATCATTGCTAGCAAGCAAACTAGCATGGCCTCTGACGTTAGCCCCTCCAAAAGCGACGGAATAACCATGACTCAGCTGATGCAAGAGCTAGCCAAGCAGCGGGAAAGTTTAAAGGAAGACATCTCTGCCCTCATTCAAGAGTCGCTGGTGCCGTTGCAAATTTTGGTGAATGCTTTGACAGAAACGATGGACTCTGTGCAACAACGACTGACTGCGGCGGAATCATTTGCAGGTGATAATTTTGAGAAGATATGTGCGACTGAAACTGCCGTTGAAGCTCTGAAAGCCCAAAATGCGACACTCTGAGACAGAATCGAAGATTTAGAAAACAGGTCACGCCGCAATAACTTGAGGATTATAAATGTTTCAGAAGGCAGCGAGGATGTTGTGAATACAGTGAACTTCGTGGCGAACATGTTTATGGAGGTCACCGGCGGCAACGCACTGTTCAACTCTGCTCCAGTACTGGAGCGAGCGCACAGAGTGGGCACAAAACCCGACGATGCTAACCAGCCCCCGCGGCCCTTTGTGGTGTGTTTCCAGAGGCACCAGGAGAAGGAACGATTACTACAATGGGCAAGGCAGAACACCATCACCTATAAGGGCGTTACACTGAGAATATATCCAGATTATAGCGCTGCCCTGTCGAGGAAACGCGCTGGGTTTAACGGCGTCAAACAAGCACTTTACAAGAAGGGTATAAAATTCCGCCTGCGTTATCCAGCTGTCCTACAAGTCTTCCACAAGGGAAAGATCTCCGATTTCAACACACCGGAGAAGGCACGGGCTTACTATGATCAACAGGTTGTTGGTGAGGAAGACTGATATGACCTGGACAGTTCATGCTCGCTGAAAGGAAGGAAGCCGCTTCTCTGCTTGGAGGATGTTTTGACAAGTCTGTGAATTGGAACTTTCGCCAACGTCTACTTTGGTCAACCTACTTGGTTATGAGGACTGTGGGGAACTAGCGGATCATCCCCCCCCCCTTTTTTTTTTTTCCTTTCACTTTCCCTTGGTAAGTGCCTTTACCTGTTTTTCCTTTCTTTTTTTTCTCCTTTTTTGGAGATAATGGTCGACTGATAGCCTACCTGTTGGATGTGGCTCTGCGAATGTTTAATGTTGTTCGGACTTTTTCCTGCTCCCTTTTTGTTTACATTGAATATGTTGAACGTAACTGAAGAACCGTCTGCAGCATATTTAACTGGTTTCAACTAAGACAAGTCATCACTGCTAAATGGTCATAGGCTCTTCACAGTAGAAGGAGAGAGTGTATCGGAAGGTTCAGGAATTAGAAGAGGGCCTGCAGTCTGCCCATGTTCCGGGGCGGGCATAGGTTTTTTCATGTTTGGGGTTAAAGAGGGGTTTATTCTTATGAAAGTGTTATTGTTGTATCCTTTTGAACAGGGACTTTATACTTCTTTTTTATATTATTTAGTATGTTTTTGTTTATTATTGACAGACGCTTTGAGGTGCACAACCTGCTTTTCATTTAATCGTGCCACATGTTGCATGACATAAATAATGTCAGGGCGGATATAGGTGTAACGCCAACACGTCTCATTACCTGGAATGTGAAAGGAATGAATGGGCCTAATAAGAGAGCAAAGATTTTTTCTCATTTAAAGAGGTTAAACACTGAAATAATATTTTTACAAGAAACACATTTGAAAATAGCAGATCAAATCAGGCTTAGGAAGAACTGGATTGGACAGAGTTTCCATTCTAACTTCAATAATAAGGCACGAGGGGCAGCCATCCTAATCCATAAAAAGGTATTGTTAACACCATCTCTGACCCCCAAGGGCGATATGTGATAGTATCTGGGTTGCTATTTAACACTCCAGTAATACTAGCAAGTGTTTAGCCCCAAACTGGGATGATAACTTTATACATAAACTCACCTCTCTTTTTCCAAACTTTAACAGTCATAGTCTTATTCTATCTGGTGACTTTAACACGGTTATGGACCCAGCTGTGGATCGCTCTAGCCCTAGAACTCTAGCACGCTCCAAAATGTCTCTTGCTCTTGGTGAGTTTGCTGACAGGACAGGCTGTGTTGACCCTTGGAGGTTCTTTAATCCTCACAAAAAGGAATTTTCTTACTTTTCACACGTTCATCACACTTATAGTCTGATTGATTTTTTTCCTCATTGATAAGACACTTCTCCCTTTTTACAAAGAGAACTGAATATACTGGCATTGTTGAATCTGATCATGCTCCAGTTTCCCTAGATATTTCATTCTCTCCAAATATTACACAGCCAAGAATCTGGAGATTAGACACATCCCTATTATCAGACAGTCACTTCTGTGAATTCATCGATAAAGCAATAGATGAGTTCATATACTTTAACAGGTCTGACTCCATATCCCCATCTACATTATGGGAAACACTTAAAGTTGTTATTAGGGGGAAGATCATTTCTTATTCTATCTCACGCAGCAAGGAGAGAAAAGAAAAAGAACTCCTGAAATTAATAAGACACGTTGACCAACAGTATTCTACCACCCCAACACCTGAGTTATATAAAGAAAGGGTTGCACTAATAACCCAGTATGACCTATTGTCAACAGAACAGAAAAACAGCAGGTTTGGTTAAAAGGATATTATGATGAACATGGAGATAAAGCAGGTCGTCTTCTTCTTTTAAAGCCAGGCAAAGACCCAAATGATTGTGGTTCATATCGACCTATATCCTTGCTTAACGTTGATGCTAAAATTTTAGCCAAACTGCTAGCTTCAAGACTAGAGACTGTTAACACTAATATCATCTCGACAGAACCAACTGGTTTCATAAAGGGTCGGCAGTCCTTCACAAATATCCGTAAACTGTTAAGTGTTATTCACTCTCCTGCGTCCAGGGAGACTCCTGAAGTTGTTGTCTCCTTGGACACGGAAAAGGCATTTGACAGAGTGGAATTCAATTATTTATTCACTGTACTGGAGAAATTTGGCTTTGGCTCAAACTTCATATCCTGGATACGTTTATTATATACATCTCCTAAAGGATCTGTAACTACAAACAAGATATCTTCCCAACTATTTTCTCTCTCAAGGGGTACACGCCAGGGCTGCCCTCTTAGCCCACTTCTATTTGCGTTAGCTATTGAACCTTTGTCAATTAAATTTAGGACAACCCCCAATATCTTTGGTATCCACAGGTTTGAAACTGAACATAAAATCTCTTTATATGCTGATGACTTACTTTTGTATATTTCTGACCCAGTATCATGCATTCCTACTATTGTCAGTATCCTTAATGACTTTGGGCGTTTCTCTGGTTACAAATTAAACTTGTCCAAGAGTGAATGTTTTCCCATTAATAATTTGGCCCTTCAGTTACCAGCCAATGCATTCCCTTTCCATATATCAAAGTCCGGTTTTAAATATTTAGGCATACACATCACCCGTGCTTTCTCTGATCTCTATGAAAAGAACCTCAAACCCCTCTTGCTTAAATTAGAAGCTGATTTTAAAAGATGGTCTGGTCTTTATTTATCTCTTCCAGGTAGAGTTAGTTGTATAAAAATGAGTGTCTTACCCCGTTTTCTGTACCTGTTTCAGTGTCTCCCAATATTTTTGTCTAAATCTTTTTTCCAATCTTTAAATAAATTAATCTCCTCCTTTGGGAAAATGAAAATGTTAGAAACCGCAGAGAGTTTTTAGAAAGGCCTAGGGATAAGGGTGGCCTGGCACTACCTAATATGAGAAACTACTATTGGGCATCTAATGTTCAAAAAATCATATATTGGTACCAGAGTCCTCAGCTGGATTGGTGTAAGATTGAGACAAACTCCTGCACCTCTACCTCACTTCCTGCTTTGGTCACTGCTGGATTACCACTTTCACCCTCTAAATTCACTTCTAACCCTGTGGTATCTTCTACTCTTAAGATATGGACACAATTCAGACAACATTTCAAACTAAAAGATTTTTCTATATACAGCCCTATTTGTAATAATCACCTTTTCCCTGCTGCCAGAATAGACCACACCTTCACTCTATGGGGGAGGAACGGTCTGAATACATGTGATCGCTTCTATATAGATGGTATTTTTGCCAATTTCACTGACCTCTCTGCCAAATTTCACTTACAAAATCTGACCTATTCAGATACTTTCAGGTCCGTCATTTTATTCAAAAACAGAGTTCAACGTTTCCTGCTTTTCCAGCAGACTCAGGACTTGAAAAGATTTTGCGTAACCCTATGTATTTTGGGAGGCACATCGTAAATATAATTACCTCTCTTCAGGAAACATCATTAGATGGGCTTAGAACTGCATGGTCTGACGAACTTGGCTATGAAATTCCTGAATACTTCTGGGAACGTGCTCAGAAAAGAATGAATGGAACATCATCCTGTGCGCGGCTTAGCCTGATACAATTCAAAGTCTTTCATAGAATTTACTAAACAAAATCTAAACTTTCAAGAATTTACGACGATATTGATGACAGGTGTGAGCGCTGCAATTCTGCTCCAGCAAATATGACCCATATGTTTTGGAACTGCCCTCAATTAGCAAAATTTTGGTCATCTATCTGTAAAACACTAAATGATGCTTTTAACACTAAAATCAAACCGTCTGCAGATATGGCCATCTTTGGAGTGTTGGTTGATGAGCACATGCTACCCATTAACAAGATGAACGCTTTTGCCTTTGCATCTCTGATAGCCCGTAGAAATATAGTCTTACATTGGAAATCTCCTGAACCACCCAAAGTGTCTGTCAGGCTCGCTGAATTAATGTTTTTCTTGAAATTAGAGAAAATGAAATACTTAACTAGAGGTTCAACGAAACAATTTCACAAGATGTGGGACCCTCTGATTGAGTACTTCAAACATCTCAAGACCCTTCCATAAACCTATGGAGCCCTGAGATATATATCTGATCTTGCCTAATCATTGACATGTACTTGGACCTGTAATGCCCTCATTGTCTGTCATTAATTTTTTTATTTTATTCTATTTTGATTTTCAACTTCACCGCTGTACAGACACTTTAATTCTTGCCACCATTACTGTTATCATTATTGTTATTATTATTGTTTTTCTCTTTATTTGTTTATTTAATTTATGATGTTTTTCATTTATGTAACATTGCTATCTATGCTTATGTTTGTTTGTGCAGCAGTATATGGGTGTTGTGGGTGGGTTTTGTCAAAAAGAAAAAAATCTAATTCAAGATATTGTATTTAAATGCATCTTACTTTGTACTTTCTTGAATAAAAATATACTTAAAAAAAAAAGAGTTGGTTCAGTGAATGGCATGTGAGTAAAGCTACATGAAATAAAGCCGACAGTATTGGACCTCATCGTAGCAGAACCCTCTTTTTATATTTGCATAACATGACATTTACTGCTGAGAGTTGGGGGGATGCATGGCTCAACAGCACTATGGTTCTTGGTGAGCCTGGCCACATATTGAAGAAGAACCTGGGGTGGTTCTTATTCTTTTCTACTAAGGATGAGTAGTAAGCGCTTCTAGCATTACGGAGTTCTTTTTATATATTAATAAACTCTCCTTCCAGGCTTGGCGGACTTCCTCGTGCTGGCTGGAATCTGTCTTCCTTTCCAGTTGTCTGGTCTTCTGTTTCAAGGCACTCAGCTCTGGGCTGTACCAGGGAACTATTCTTTTCTGGTTGATAACCTTCTTCTTCAGGGGAGCTACGGCATCAAGTGTCCCAAGGAGTGCTGCTGCAGTGCTGTCCACAAGATAGTCTACCTGGGTGGGGGTGGAATCAGCATAACTGCCCATTATATCACGACAAGATGTGGCAGCAAGCTCTGCTGGAATAAGCTCCTAAATCTAGAAACAGCAGTGTCAGACAAACATCTACTGAAGCAGGACATTTTCCCAGGTAGGATATAATTTGTTAGGGTAAATTCAAATGTAATTAAGGAGTGATCAGACAAGACGGGGTTCTGAGGAAGAACTGTGATGAGGTCAGCTTCTATTCCATAAGTGAGTACTAAGGATGTGATTAAAAGTGTGAGGCCCCTCCCCTTCAGCCTTACCTGTAATCTGAGGTCCCTCCCCTTCAGCCTCAGCTGTAATGTGAGGCCCCTCCGCTTCAGCCTTACCTGTAATGTGAGGCCCCTCCCCTTCAGCCTCAGCTGTAGATGAGTGTGAGGCCCCTCCCCTTCAGCCTCAGCTGTAGATGAGTGTGAGGCCCCTCCCGTCACAGATTCAGGAACCAGATTTGAATGGAACGTCTGTTGTCCAGTTGAGGAAGGTTAGGCGCAGCTGAAGCCTCCTTCTTGTTTCAGCAGAAGTTCAGCTCTTGTTAACTGTGGTATTAATCCCACTCCATGTGTTGATCCCACTTAACACCAGATTACTAATGTGTAAATTCGAGTTATCAAAGCTTACTTAGATCAGGTGCACCTCTTCTGACACCTCCAATGGTGGCGTCTCACTGGTTTCTTTTCCTGCGGTATCAACAGCATTTAGGAGAACAACATGAATTCACTGCTTCATCAACATCTCTGACTCACATCTGCTCTCACTGCATCAAGATCCATCATCAGGATTTGCTCAAAAACACACAGAACGTCGAGTGCCTGATATTAAACGGTGCCACTGTTGATAATGCTGATGCTTTTGATAATGCAGGTTTTGCTTCCATGTTTTTGTCAAAAATTAAAAGATACTGGTAAAGGTACTCCTGGTTTACTGGGACGGGGTTCAAGTCCCTGCGGTATCTGCAGTTCTTTTGGCCTCGACATGAAAGCCCAGGTTATTTCCATCATCTAAACTGCTGACCTGAAGCCCCTCCCTCAACATGAAGACGACTAACATCAGCTCTTTGCTTTTCAGTGACCTTCTTTTTCTGACTCTATCGAGTGACAACATCTCAGCAGAGCTGCAGATTCTGTCTGGCACCAGCAACCATGACTGTTCAAAGTCTCAGTGTGGGAAGTTGAACTAGATAGCGGCGGTGACGGGGTCCTGGGGAGCTTCGGGGTGACAGAGTCCAAGCTGGTTAGGTTACACATCCAGTCAGAGGGAAGAACTCCGGGCTAAAATCAGTCCCTCCAGGGTTTCGTGGCACTGTTTTATGATTATTGCGGCCTAAAATGGCGGATTTTGTGGCAGCTTCTTTGAAAAGTTGCAAGGTTTTTAATGTTTTCCAGAAGGACATGCTGCATGTAGTATCAGCAATGCGTCCACGCTTTAAAGCCCCCGTTCCTGTCTGACTAGGAGTGAGCCAACTAATCTCAGTCCTAACCCTCACCAGTTGATGCCTAACCTCAACCTCAAACTAACTGCAGGTTCCACCTTCACTCTAACTTTGACCAGGTGTAAATTAAGTTCTGCTGCATCAGGACCGCTCTTTGGTCATGAGGACTAGGGGTCCTGATAAGGTTAGTGGTTATACCAGAAAAGGTAAATGGACTCAATTTTATAGAGCGCTTTTCTACCTTAGCGGCACTCAAAGCGCTTTACAGTGTCATCTCATTCACCCGTTCACACACACTCTCACACACTGATGGTGGAGGCTGCCATGCAAGGCGCCAACCTACTCATCAGGAGAAATTATGGGTTCAGTATCTTGCTCAAGGACACTTGGAAATGGTCACCGGGGTCGAGGATCGAACCAGTGACCGTCTGGTTGCTAGACGGCCACTCTGCCCCTGAGCCATGCCACACACAATTACACTCACACACTCCTGTATACAACACACATTCTCTCTCTCATACACAGGAAGATTTTGATGATGAAGCAGAGGCAGACATGGAACCCCCTTCACCCAGGAAGTCCAAAGAATTCAGTGCCTTGGAATTGTCAGGAAATTATTTCTGTAAGATAAAGACTGTATTTTTGCTGTTAGTTCGTACCACAAAATTTCCCAACACACAAGATCAAATTCTCAGAGACAGAGATCTTAATTAAAGTTTTACTTGCAGCAAGGAGTCCAAGCAAAGTTCTACATCTGCACTGAACAGTCTGTGTCTTCCAAACATATATATGCAAAGTTCCTCCTCTCAGTAGCTTCCCATCATGCCTTGTTCCTCCTTCTGTCAAGGACAGTTGTGGGGGAGCGTAGGGACGCTGGCTCCTCACTGTCCAAGGCCTTTTCCAAACGCTTCTTATCTTATCTAGGAGTGTAGGCACAGCCTGGTGTAACCTGCACACACTTCATGTCTTTGGTCTGTATAAAGGTCACAACACGACCATGCAGCTCTACATCAGGCTAAAACTTCACGATGATAAAAAGTAAATGTAATAAAATATAAACGTGTCTACGTATTTTCTAACAGGTGGACTACAGAGGAGGGAGGAGGACCCAGCAAACCAAAGCAGAAAAGGATGCAGATGAGTTCAAAAGTTACCAGGCAGCAAGAGCTGAAGGGCTGCAGGACAATCCTGTGGGTTGGTGGAGGGCAAATGAGAAGGAGAATCCTCAAAGCGATACCTCTGTGTCCCAGGGATCAGGGTTGCATCAGAGGGTTTTTTCATCTGCGGGTGATTTAGTCAACGCAAAAATGAGCTGCCTCAACCCAGGGCTCCTTTTCCTGCAAAAAAATCTTGCCAATCCCATGTGAGAGGAGAGCAAAGTTATGACAAAGACAATTGTTTCCACTTAGTTTGTGTTAACTTTTTCTGCAGTTTGCACTTTAATAGTGGTCAGGCAGTGCCTTTCTGTTTCTCATCCAGTGCACTTAAGCTATAAGCTTTTGAAGGGACTTTAAGAAGGTACACCTCAAGCTTCAAATGTCCAGTTTACATGTTTGCACTTTGAAGGGAAGGGAATGTCTTGCATTTCTAAAAATCCCAAACAAGACACAGTGTATTTTTATGTTTCCTCCATCCTCAGGTACTGGTAGTTTGGATAATTTGAAGCCACTAGTCAGCAGCCAGCACTTTGTTTCCATCTGACACTGGCTGAATCTTTTTCATTGTTTTGTGTTCATATTGATTAGTGACTGCATTGGAAGCAGTGCTGACAGTCATGCAGCTTGTTGTCACACTGATACGACTCTACTGGAGAGTCAGCAGAGCAGCGTTCTGAGACCGTCACAGCTGATTGTATGCAAATTGGCAATTCAAAATGAAAGTACATTTATTTGTATTCAACAGCTAATGGGTGAATTCTTAAATATGATAATCCATAATGTTAGTTCCAGTACAATTACAACTTTTATTTACTTGAAGCTAATTCTGCCCATAGCATGTTTTGTAAAGCTACTATCATCAGCATTCTGGGTGGTCCGTTGGTGCAATGTCAACAGTCTCACATCCATAACCACCAATATTTTATATTAATTTGGTGTGAAGTATGAATTTAACACCAGTATGGATGTGTTGTGTCCCTCGCTGGGAGATGCTTGTGGTTCCTCCCTGGTTCTTTTCCCTGATACACCAAAAGAAGTCCAGTTACCATGCCGAACTCTTGGACTACCGTGACCTGGATGACTAAGAGCCTTCACCGACAACTTGTACCGATGTTTGAGTACCTGGGGTGTTCACAATGACGGCTCGGGAGGTGGAGGCTTCCTGTTTACCTTTGATGGTCTGTACTCTCTCAATTTTGCTGCTGTATTATTATGTGGCAATAAACAACACATTTTGCACTCACCCAGGTAGTCATGAAGTGCTGACAGAGGCTGGTCAAGGCCCACATCAAGGCCTCCATCGAGGTCTCTGTGGACCCCCACCAGTACGCCCACAGGCTCCACTGATGACGCTGTTTCATCGGTGGTCCACAGACTATTAACAAGTTTAATAGAAAATGGGTTAGTAATGGGCCAGGCCTTTATTTTGAAGGCAAAAACATAGAAGCAGAAGTGAGTTTCTCTAAGTGAACATTCATATTGTCCAGGTTTAGTCTGAAGTTAAAAATACCAAAAATTATTGCCAAGACTTTTCTTCAGTAGACATTTAAAACATCGATAGACTCTTACTGACTTTATGGTCAAGGTTTTATTTTGAAGGCAAAATATTGTGACATCATTGAGTTGCAACTGCTAGTTTCCGCTTGCTTTCATGAAGGAATTTTAGCATTCTGTTCAGATGCTAACATGGTGTTAACACAAACAAGTACCTGGTAAACTGCTATCATGTAGAATGTTAGCATGTTGCTAGCATATTAGCAGCAGCTAGCTTGCGGAATGCTATCTTGAATGAATGAATGTTAGCATTTGAATAAAACCTTTGACTTTGATCACAAAAATCTCTCGAGGTTCAATTCATCTGTGGGCACACAGGCAGACATTTGACCTGGACTCCAGAGGAGTCAAGTGGTAACACACTTTACGGTGTAAACTGCCTCGATGATTGCACTTGCTAATATTACAGTTTTGCCATTGCCATGGCGATCCTCTTGCAGCTCCGTCAGTTGGAGTTTTGAGCCCCCAGGTAACGGTTCACACTGCTGCATGTTCACCTGCAACATTTTAAAGCTGTCATGTCATGTCGTCATGTTGCCAATCGCTGATCAGAGCTGGCCTTGATGGTTTAACCCTAAAAGCTGCTCAGCTTCTGCACAAAGACCTTCTGTTTGTGTGTGTGTGTGTGTGTGTGAGTTCTCTGTGACATCACTGATTCTGTCAGCAGATTCATTGATGATGAGTGACACAGATGACAAAGTTCAGTGATCAGGATGACTGAGTCAATATGAGAGTAATGAATTAAGATGAGAATTAAAGGCTGATTACAACAACTTCAACATCAACAACACAACTACCTAAACCAAAGATGTTCAGGATTTCATCCAGAATTTGGAACTTGGTGCGTCCAAATATCTCACGATACGCCAGAGTTATGACTTTCAATGGAGGAAAGCCGCCTGAGACAAACGGAGAGATGGATGGTAAGTAAATCGTGTGATTGTCATCCTGGGACATGAAGGGTAGTTGAGGAGGTTGTGTGATGTCACAACCCATCAAAGCTTTGAGAGAGCTTTGATGCTGTCGGTCATCTTCACACAATTCATGGCCCCGCCCCTCACTACAAACAGAAGACCAAATGTTTGGAAACTGTGACATTGTTCCTCAAACTCATGTTTTCTTTTCCTCACAGAGCCGACGCCACCATTCGAAAATCTGAGAAGAAACGACATTGTTGACAGCCCCACCAGGAGGTACTTTCTTCAGGGCCTCTTGGGTGACGGAATCCACTCTCAACTTTATAAAGGTGTAACATTGGTACCAGAAGAAAGGGTGGTACTAAAGGTATTCAGACACAAGTCGCTGGCTTCAAGAGAGGTAAGCAATCCAAGCCTTCTTGATGATGATGAGACAATTAAGTTGTACGACCCTGCGTCTCTCAACGATGTCATTTTTTGCTCCTCTCTCCAGATAACCATGGCAAAGGCAATGAGTGTCCTTGACCAGGACAAGACAAATTTGGTCAAGTACATTGAGCAGTTTGAAGTTGGAGAAAATGCCTGTCTATCATCTGAGAGGCTGGATAGGAACCTGTTTGAATTGTTAGTAGAGAGAGACTTCCAGCCACTAAACCTTTATGAGATACGACTGATAGCACAGCAGGTAAAAATGTCAAGCTTTTCTATTGACTGGTCCAGGAATTATACCGACCTTCACCTTGGTCTCATACGTTTCCTCCTTTTTCCTGCAGCTACTGACAGCTTTAGACACACTAAAGTCAACGGGAATAATTCATTCTAACCTAACACTGGACAACGTCATGTTAGTGGACCATGAAAAGACACCCTTCAAAGTCAAGATCATTGACTTTGGCCTGTCCTTCTTCACGAGCGAGGCTAATAGCAAACATGGTCAGATCATCCAGCCCGCGGGAATACGGTAAGATCCCTCTGCAAGGCCCCTCTTGTCTCATGCGCTTCACAATCCATTAAAAGTTGTTCTAATGTTCCACACACATGCTGACTTTGTGAAAAGTCAAAGTCGACTTTACTGTCAAGTGTACTGTACGAGCATGACATACAGCACAGATGAAAATTCACGGTGCAAACAGGCAATAAACCAACATAAAAATAGTAGCAGGCAATACACAACCCAAAACACAATAAACAATGCCCTCAACTTGTTCTTTACCAACAGTGCCCCTGAAGTCCTTTTGGGACTCCCTGTGTCCGAGGCCATAGATATGTGGTCTCTCGGCTGCCTGCTGTTCGAATTGTACACCGGCTGTTCCCCGTTTCCTATGAACAATTTCCAAATGGTAGGTAGCGAAGACCTCATGACATCCCACTGCAGAAAACATATCCCAAGTCATTTAGGGAGGTAAAGTAGGACATTGGCTGATACAAATTTCTCTCTCCAGATCAGGACCATGGTGGACGTCTTTGGCCAGCCACCTGACCACCTACTCAACGCCGGGAAACACACCGAGATGTACTTTGATTACTGCGGACGCTTACAACCGAAATGGAGGTTGAAGGTATTTGAACTTGTTCTGTCCTTTCCAGATGCGTTCATTTAGGCAGGAACTATTTGAAATGATTCAAACCTTTAGGAGAAAGTATCTAACGTGTTTTGTTGCTGTCGACCATGTAGGATTCCACTTTAGGGACTACAAACTGGAAAGGGCTTTTCCATTGCCTGGATGAACTAATGACAGTAAGTGGTCCATTTGCATTAATACAAGTTTGCTCTCCTGCTGATAGAAGGATGCTGACAAACACAATCTCTGCAAACTCAGTTCCCCTCAGAGACAGACAACAAAGCGGAGTTGGAGGATCGAGCTGCCTTCATCGACCTCCTGAAGGCTCTCCTGGAATTGGACCCAGACAAGAGGATCACACCTCAGGAAGCTCTCCATCATCCATTTTTAAAAATGTTCTATCTGATGGTGAAACCAGACGGGGGCCAGTAGTAAGTACTTGAGTTTCTGGTATCAGCAGAGTTGAACAGACACCTGAACGGGTGAATTCAATGACTGACAGAGTCATTCATTGTCATGTTTTTTGTTTTTTTCCAGTACGAAAGACAGTCTAGAGAAAATGCGGATGAGCCAGGGGGATGCCCCCGCTGAGCCCAAGAAGGGGCTGTTGCAAAGAGTCCAATCTTTCTTTGGCAAAATATGCAGACATGCTGTTCTGTTGACACACAAAATCTGGTGTAGGAAAAAGTTCTTCTCTCACTGGTGTAGAAGACGTTTCCCCACTTATCCAAGAGGCTTCTTCCGTTCTAAAGGAAGGTGAGGAAAGCCAGGTATTAAACCAGTTGGGGGATCACCTGGGGGCTTGGCCAGAATGTCATTAGCACCCTCATCAGCCTGGTGCGTGGCTCATGGAGACTACAAGGTCAAAGTTAATGTCAACTTCATTGCCAAATACACTGTACGTGCATGCCCCCTCATGGAAGCAACATCAAGGAACGCAGGTGGGTGGAAGGTGAAGAGGAGCCATTGGGCCTGACTGGTGCTCTTGGGATGGGTGGACTGCTTCCCAGTGTGGTGGTTGGGCTGGGGTTGGTCATGGGCCTTGCCATTGTGAGGTGGATCCCTTGCTGGCAGTTTTACTAGGTCTGAGGTGCCCTGGACTGCGTCCGCATCGATGGAGTGCTCAGCCCCTGTATGGGCAGAGGAAGATGAGGAAATGATTCATTTATTTATTTTTTCTGGGGGTGGCGGTCCTGGACGCGGGTGCCTATGGGCTCACCTCGGCAGGCGGGCATGGGCCTCTCGGGCCCCTTGGTTCAGCTCGTGCTGCGTGGGGGAACCTGGTGGGCCCAGGGGGCCTCTGTCTCCCATGTCTCTCTGCGAGCTGCCTCTGGGTGTGTTGCTGCTCCTGCGGGTCTTGGCCTGGGGTTTCCTGTGTTCTGGGGTTTCTGGGTTCCCTAGTGGCCTGATCCTGACCTGCCTGCTATCCTGGACCGGGGACGTGTTGATCTGGTCCCCCACGTCAGCTACAGTCAGCTACCTACAGCATCCAAGACACACCGTAGCACACACATGCACACAGATACATGGGGGGGGGGGGGGTTGTTTGCCAGGGGTTCCCTGTGTTCTGGGGTTTCTGGGTGCCCTGGTGGCTTGGTCCTGACCTGCCTGCTATCTTGGACCGGGGGCGTGTTGTTCTGGTCCCCCACGTTAGCTACAGTCAGCGACACACAGCATCCAAGAAACACCGTAGCATACACATACACACATGCGCACACACAAACATGGGGGGGGGGGGGGGTGTTGGCCTGGGGTTCCCTGTGTTCTGGGGTTTCTGGTTTCCCTGGTGGCTTGGTCCTGACCGGCCTACTATCCTGGACCGGGGGCGTGTTGTTCTGATCCCCCATGTCAGCTACAACTAGTACACATACACATACACACATGCACACACATACATGGGGGGGGGGGGGGGATGTTGGCCTGGGGTTTTCTGGGGTTTCTGGTTTCCTTGGTGGCTTGGTCCTGACCTGCCTGCTATCTTGGACCGGGGGCGTGTTGTTCTGGTCCCCCACATCAGCTACAGTCAGCGACACACAGCATCCAAGAAACACCGTAGCATACACATACACACATGCGCACACACAAACATGGGGGGGGGGGGGGGGTGTTGGCCTGGGGTTCCCTGTGTTCTGGGGTTTCTGATTTCCCTGGTGGCTTGGTCCTGACCTGCCTACTATCCTGGACCGGGGGCGTGTTGTTCTGATCCCCCATGTCAGCTACAACTAGTACACATACACATGCACACACAAACATGGGGGGGGGGGGGTGTTGGCCTGGGGTTCCCTGTGTTCTGGGGTTTCTGATTTCCCTGGTGGCTTGGTCCTGACCTGCCTACTATCCTGGACGGGGGGCGTGTTGTTCTGATCCCCCATGTCAGCTACAACTAGTACACATACACATACACACATGCACACACATACATGGGGGGGGGGGGGATGTTTGCCTGGGGTTCCCTGTGTTCTGGGGTTTCTGGGTTCCCTAGTGGCCTGATCCTGACCTGCCTGCTATCCTGGACCGGGGGCGTGTTGATCTGGTCCCCCACGTCAGCTACAGTCAGCTACCTACAGCATCCAAGACACACCGTAGCATACACATGCACACACATGCACACAGATACATGGGGGGGGGGGGGGGTTGTTGGCCAGGGGTTCCCTGTGTTCTGGGGTTTCTGGGTGCCCTGGTGGCTTGGTCCTGACCTGCCTGCTATCTTGGACCGGGGGCGTGTTGTTCTGGTCCCCCACGTCAGCTACAGTCAGCGACACACAGCATCCAAGAAACACCGTAGCATACACATACACACATGCGCACACACAAACATGGGGGGGGGGGGTGTTGGCCTGGGGTTCCCTGTGTTCTGGGGTTTCTGGTTTCCCTGGTGGCTTGGTCCTGACCTGCCTACTATCCTGGACCGGGGGCGTGTTGTTCTGATCCCCCATGTCAGCTACAACTAGTACACATACACATACACACATGCACACACATACATGGGGGGAGGGGGATGTTGGCCTGGGGTTCCCTGTGTTCTGGGGTTTCTGGTTTCCTTGGTGGCTTTGTCCTGACCTGCCTACTATCCTGGACCGGGGGCGTGTTGTTCTGATCCCCCATGTCAGCTACCTACAGCATCCAAGACACACTGTAGCACACACATACATACATACATACATGCACACCCATACACACACATGCACACACATACACACATACATACATACATACATACACACTTGTGGTGTACAACTGGTCCATCATCACACACTCAGACATTTATTTTAAATTCTGTTAAACCAAATGGTAAATCTGCACTGGAAATTCTGCAACCAATGTTTTTCTTTTTTTCTGTTGTTATTGTTGTTGCTGTTTATTGTTTGTTTGTTTGTTTTTCTGCTTTTGTTGTTGTTTTTGTGCCCCCCCCCCTTGTCTTCCCTCTCCTGTCCCTGTTCTCTCTTCCTGTCCTCAGTCTGGTAGCTTCATCAATGAACCAACACCATTCCGAATAAAATGAAACACAGATGGCAGTAGGAGGAGTTTATCAGGTTCCTCCTTTGCAGAGTAAAACTGCTTCAGTACAACGAGGCACCAGGAACATGGATGCTGCTGCTGAACAGGACAGGGGGGAAAAAAGAGGAGCCATTGGGGCCATGGCCCTTGTGCTATTGAGCCTATTTAGTTCAACTGTCCTTGTTCAGAGAGGACGGAGACATTGACCTTCCCCCAAAGGACACACACCAGTGCACCGTTCCAGGGGCCGCAGGAAGGCCAAAAACACCTCTCTGCCAATACCTGTGTTCATGTTCTCTCCACCTTTTTTGTTTTTTTAATGGAAAATTGATCATGTTCATTATTTTTTTAATTCCCTGTGCAAATAAAAACTAATGATCAATGAAGACCAACGGTTGTGTGTTGTGTTTTTAAATTTTCCAAATACAAGAAATGAACCAAACCTGTTCAACTGCAATGAAGAATTGATTGTTATTGTTTGAATTGTGTGAGTTTATTTGTTCATCATCCAGCAGCTCCAGATAACGGACGCCTCAAAGTGCAGTAGCAGGCTCAAACCAGAGTAACTGCACGGTTAAAAAAAAAGAACATTTATTTTGCCAAGTGTTTTGAATTCTAAATCACCATGGTAGCAGCTGAGGTTCTGATTAATACCTGGAAAGTTAATTATAGTCCTTTAGAGTTCTTGTGTCATGAAAACTACTCCACTAAATAGGACGGTCCTCAGATATGTCGTGGCAATGGGAGATAAATGTCGTCCACTAAGCTAGCAAGAGGAAAGCTAATGCTATGCTAACAAGAGTCAAAGTTGATGACACTGTTTTGCTGATGGAAATTATGAATTGAGAATCTTTTCAAGAACTGTCGTTGGTTTGTTGGTGTCACAACAACCATGGTCAGGTTCACATGCACCAATTTCCGATTAACGCGGAAGCCCACTGGGATTTGATTACTATCAAAGTGAATATCCATAAAATGCAATTATTATTAAATGTGAATATTAATTGTTGCTTTCATTTGAAAGTAAGAAGTTACATTAAAATATCTGTCTGTGTAGACGAACAGATTTAGGATGTCTGTCTCGTTTGTGATCAGGTCTTCTCATAATTTGAAAGCACCCCCCGCCCCTCATGCCTTGGTTTGCTCTACACTTCCTGTTTCTGTCCGTCCTCTGCCTGTCAGTCATTCTCCTGTGTCGCGTCAGCTCGTTAGTCCTGGTCACTCCCAGCCCTGTTCCTCTGGTGTCAGCCCCTTCCTGTCCAGGTGTTCTCCCCCTGGTTCCTGTTTGTCATCAGGTGAGTTTGTGTTTTAGTTTGAAGTCTGAGTTCAGTTTAGTTTATCAAGATCCCCATCAGCTTTTGCAAAGCAGCATCAATAAATATCACTGTAAGTGTTTTCACTGTAAATTTACATTAAATAATTGGATAATAATTGCATTACTCTAACAGTAAGTAGATGTAAATATTTTCACAGCAATTTACTGTAATAATTTCTCAGTAATTTACAATAAAACTACAAAACTTTACTGTAAGTTCCCAGTTGCCATGCCCATGTAATTACTGTGATACAGGAGTATTTAGCTGTGTCTCTGTATGTTGGCCCTGCGATGGACTGGCGACCTGTCCAGGGTGAACCCCGCCTCTCGCCCGTAGATGCTGGGATAGGCTCCAGCCCCCCCCCCCCCCCCGCGACCCTTACTAGTAAGGAATAAGCGGAAGATGACGATCGATGGATGGATACTGTAAGATATTGTATTGTACCCATGGAGAAATGCTGGTTCCACAGTAAAGGAACCGGTACCTGAAGGCTCCACCTCCCAGTCTGTTTTTAGAGATACTGGGAGTCACTAACAGACCTGCATTCTGGGAGCGGAGTGCTCTGGTAGGACAGGAGGGACTAATGAGTTCTTTCAGAGGATGGAGCTTCATCATGGAGGGCCTGATGAGTCAGCAGAAGGATTTTGAAGTGGATTCTACATCCTACAGGAAGGAGAGAAGCTAAAGTGGAGAGATGTGTTCTCTCTTCTTAACTCCTGTCAGAACCCTGGCTGCAGCGTTCTGGACCAGCTGGAGACTCTTTAGAGAGTTGTTTGGACATCCTGACAGGAGAGAGTTGCAGTGGTCCAGCCTAGAAGTGATAAATGCATGCATCAGTTTCTCAACATCACTCTGGGAAAGGATATTCCTAATCTTAGCGATACTGCAGGTGGAAGAAGGCGGTCCTGGTCACATGCTTTATGTGGGAGCTGAAGGAAAGGTCCTGGTCAAAAATGACTCCAAGGTTCCTTGCAGTTGTCCTCAGGGTCAAGGTGATGCCATCTTGAGTAGTGATCTGGTTAGAGAGTGTGTCCCTGAGGGGTTTAGGTCCAAACATGATGACCTCAGTTTGATCTGAATTGAGCACTAAGACGTTAGAAGACATCCAGGATTTAATGTCTTTCAGGCAGTCTTGCAGATTAGTGAACTGGGTTGTGTCGTCTGGCTCCATCGACGAGTAGAGTTGTGTGTCGTCCTCATAATAGTGGAAGTTGACTGAGTGCTTCCGGATTATGTCACCTAATGGGAGCATGTAAAGAGTGAAGAGAATCGGTCCTAAAACTGAACCCTGTGGCCCACCATATGTAACTCTGCTATACTCTGAATGGTCATTATTAACATGAACAAACTGAAACCTGTCAGATAAGTAGGACTTAAACCATTTTAGGGCAGTTCCTTTAATCCCAATGTCATGGTCTAGTCTTTGTAGCAGGATGCTGTGGTCGATGGTGTCAAATGCAGCACTGAGGTCCAAAAGGACAAGCACAGAGACAAGACCTCTGTCTAAAGCTATAAGAAGATCAGTAGAGACTCTGACCAGTGTTGTTTCAGTGCTATGGTGTTCCCTGAATCCAGACTGGAAGGCTTCAAAGAGCTCGATGCTGTGCAAATGTTCATGTAGCTGCTCCAGGACAACCTTCAAGGATCTTGGAGATGTAGGGGAGGTTGGATATCGGCCTATAGTTGGCTAAAACATCTGGGTCAAGAGAAGGTTTTCAAGTAAAGGGTTGATGACAGCCACCTTAAAGGCCTGTGTTACATAACCTGTGACTAAGGAAAGATTAATTTGGTTCAATATAGAAGTGTTGACCAGGGAGAAGACATCCTTATGTAGGCTTGTTGGGATGGGATCCAGCAGACAAGTGGCTGACTTGGAGGAAGTGACTGCAGAAGTTAAGTCTGACATGTCGATGGGGGAGAAGCTGTCCAAGTGAGCACCAAGTCTGGGAGGTGCTTCTATGGGGACTGTAGTCTGTCCTCCATTACTTGCAATCTTTGTTCTGATGTTCACAATCTTTTCAGTGAAGAAAGATACGAAGTCGTTACTGTGGTGTGATCTGTTTACATACACTGTGTCATAGTTTGGCCCAAACACCCCTTTGTATTTGGTATGGTCCATTGGCTCACACATGTTCGATGGGCGCGCTGCATAAAGAGTTGGTTCAGTGAATGGCATGTGAGTAAAGTTACGTGAAGTAAAGCCTACAGTATTGGACCTCGTCGTAGCAGAACCCTCTTTTTATATTTGCATAACACGACGTGGTGTCAGAGTGGCTACGGGTGAGTGTCTGGAGTTAAGTTTACAAAGTATAAAATTGACTAGAAACGTGTGAACGTGATGGATGGAGAGCAAGACGAGCCGGGTCCATGGAGCGGCCAGAGTGCTTCCGCGTCGGGGATACAAGCAGCAGCTATGCCGGTGCCAGGTGCGACGTTCAGAATTCAACCGCCGGAGCAGTTCGACTTCAGCAACCCCCAGGACTGGGAGAGATGGATTACGAGGTTCGAGAGGTTTCGGCAGGCCAGCAACCTTCACTCATCTTCCAAGGAAAATCACGTAAACACACTGATATACAGTATGGGCGACAAGGCGGATGACATTTTGAAAGGACTGAACCTGTCTTACGCGCATCAGAGGCAGTACGACGCGGTAAGGAATGCATTCCATGCGTTCTTCATTGTTTCAAAGAATGTGACACACGAGAGGGCACGCTTTAATATGAGGAAGCAAGGGGAAAATGAAAGTGTGGATTCCTCTGTGACTGCTTTGTACACATTGTCAGAACATTGTGAGTATGGTGCTCTGCATAACGAACTGATCAGGGACAGACTAGTGGTAGGACTAGTTGACGCAAAACAGTCTGAACGTATGCAGATGGACAAAGACCTCACGTTAGACAAAGCAATCAGCATGGCAAGGCAGAGTGAAGAAATAAAACGTCAGCAAACAAGTTTGCGAGGTGATACGTGTGCTAAAGTTGATAGAGTTGCATTCAGAGGCAAGCAGCAGTATCACAAAAAGCCAAAGGCTCAGAAAGAGATGGGCAGTCATGCTACTGCAGAGAAAAACCAGCAGTGCTGCAAATGTGCAAAAAGTCCATCACACCATCCTAACGACAGCAGGAAAAGACCCATGGACTGTTAATTTTGAACTGGACTTTTTTGTTTTTCAGTTTCAGATTGACACCGGTGCAGATGTAACTGTAATTCCAGATTATGTTTTCATTGCAGTGTACACCAGCAACAAACCCTCCCTACAGAAAGCACCTAAACCTCTGCTGGGTCCAGGCGGTGTCCCGCTAGATGTGCTGGGGGCCACGGACATTCTGCTGTGGAGGGGAGAAAGAGAGACTGTAGAGGAAGTGTTTGTGATCAGGAGCTTACACACAGCTCTGCTCAGTAGGTCAGCCAGCATGAAGTTGGGCCAAGTAGCTCGCCTGGACAGCATTAACATACAGACCCTGAAGGACAGCTACCCAAAGCTATGCAGCGGTCTGGGCATATTAGAGCTCACCACTCATGCCCTCGGAGCTCCCGGAGAGACCCTGGCAAAAGCTGGGGGCTGACCTGTTCACTTTGAAAGGGAAAATGTACTTGCTGGTCGTTAACTACTACTCCAGGTACGTGGAAGTAGCAAACCTTTCCCTCACAAAGACTGCTGTACCGGTCGACTCCTCTCCAGAACGACTTCAGCCCAGCAGAACTGCTGATGGGTCGTAGACTCCGGACCACTGCTGAATCCGTCTCTTCCTCACAACGCGACTGTCAGCTCGAAGGAGAAGGAGATGATACTGGCTTGACAGGCACCACCGGGCGCATGTTCTTGGCAAGCTTGCACCTGGGTTTGTGTGGGTAACTGACACAAAGGTCACAGGGACTGTGGTTGGCGAGCATACAACACCACGATCCTACATGGTCGATGTGCCTTATGGGACTGTGCGCAGAAACCGCCATCACTTGATTCCAATGGGTGAGCCTGAGAACACTAGCACTACCCCAGCAGCTGTACCCACTCCTGTATCAGCCGCAAAGGTCCCAACACCCAGGGCCAGCCCACAATCCAGCATTCTCAGAACGAGGTCTGGGAGACCTATTGTGAAACCCATTAGACTTGACTTGTAAAAAAAAAAAAGGGAAAAAAGGATGGGTGTAAACTGATTTGTGAGTGATTTTTGATGCAGCTGTTGATGCCATTTTCTTACATATTGAAGCATACAGTGCAAATGGTTCATTTGATGTTCATATTTTGCTTGAGTAGGAATTGAAAAGGGAATGTGGTGATTTGGGCAAAAAGAAGAGTCTTTGATTTTGTTACCTGAGTTGTGCATGCTTATATCTGCAGAAAAACAATTTAAAAGATTCATTGTTTTACTTAAAAGGAGAGAGTGCATGTAAACAGATCACATCACATGTGTAATAGTTTGGCCCAGACACCCCTTTGTATTTGGTATGGTCCATTGGCCCGCACATGATCGATGGGCGTGCTGCGTAAAGAATTGGTTCAGTGAATGGCATGTGAGTAAAGCTACGTGAAATAAAGCCGACAGTATTGGACCTCATCGTAGCAGAACCCTCTTTTTATATTTGCATAACATGACAGTTACTGCTGAGATTTGGGGGGATGCATGGCTCAACAGCACTATGGTTCTTGGTGAGCCTGGCCACATATTGAAGAGGAACCTGGGGTGGTTCTTATTCTTTTCTATCAGGGATGAGTAGTTAGCGCTTCTAGCATTACGGAGTTCTTTTTTATATATTAATAAACTCTCCTTCCAGGCTTGGCGGACTTCCTCATGCTGGCTGGAATCTGTCTTCCTTTCCAGTTGTCTGGTCTTCTGTTTCAAGGCACTCAGCTCTGGGCTGTACCAGGGAACTATTCTTTTCTGGTTGATAACCTTCTTCTTCAGGGGAGCTACGGCATCAAGTGTCCTAAGGAGTGCTGCTGCAGTGCTGTCCACAAGATAGTCTACCTGGGTGGGGGTGGAATCAGCATAACTGCCCAATATATGACTACAAGATGTGGCAGCAAGTTCTGCTGGAATAAGCTCCTAAATATAGAAACAGCAGTGTCAGATAGACTTCTACTGAAGCGGGACTTTTTCCCAGGTAGGATATAATTTGTTAAAGTAAATTCAAATGTAATTAAGGAGTGATCAGACAAGACGGGGTTCTGAGGAAGAACTGTGATGAGGTCAGCTTCTATTCCATAAGTGAGTACTAAGGATGTGATTAAAAGTGTGAGGCCCCTCCCCTTCAGCCTAACCTGTAATTGAGGTCCCTCCCCTTCAGCCTCAGCTGTAGATGAGTGTGAGGCCCCTCCTCTTCATCCTCAGGTGTAGATGAATGTGAGGCCCCTCCCCTTCAGCTTTACATGTAATGTGAGGCCCCTCCCCTTCAGCCTCAGCTGTTGATGAGTGTGAGGCCCCTCCCCTTCAGCCTCAGTTGTAGATGAATGGGAGGCCCCTCCCTTCACAGATTCAGGAACCAGATTTGAATGGAACGTCTGTTGTCCAGTTGAGGAAGGTTAGGCGCAGCTGAAGCCTCCTTCTTGTTTCAGCAGAAGTTCAGCTCTTGTTAACTGTGGTATTAATCCCACTCCATGTGTTGATCCCACTTAACACCAGATTACTAATGTGTAAATTCGAGTTATCAAAGCTTACTTAGATCAGGTGCACCTCTTCTGACACCTCCAATGGTGGCGTCTCACTGGTTTCTTTTCCTGTGGTATCAACAGCATTTAGGAGAACACCATGAATTCACTGCTTCATCAACATCTCTGACTCACATCTGCTCTCACTGCATCAGGATCCATCATCAGGATTTGCTCAAAAACACACAGAACGTCGAGTGCCTGATATTAAACGGTGCCACTGTTGATAATGCTGATGCTGTTGATAATGCAGGTTTTGCTTCCATGTTTTTGTTAAAAAGTAAAAGATACTGGTAAAGGTACTCCAGGTTTACTGGGACGGGGTTCGAGTCCATGCGGTATCTGCAGTTCTTTTGGCCTCGACATGAAAGCCCAGGTTATTTCCATCATCTAAACTGCTGACCTGAAGCCCCTCCCTCAACATGAAGACGACTAACATCCGTTCTTTGCTTTTCAGTGACCTTCTTTTTCTGACTCTATCGAATGACAACATCTCAGCAGAGCTGCAGATTCTGTCTGGCACCAGCAACCATGACTGTTCAAGTCAAACCAGAAGAAACCCTTCTAATTCATGTAAACAGTGGAAACCCCTCAGGACTGGACAACCTCAATGGGTTAGGGTTAGGAATGTTTTTGGCAATATGTCACAACCCATGCCACATTCTGAATCTAAGTTTACACAAGGGTGTTTGTCCGTCGGTGTGGAAAGAGCAAAAGTTATTCCTTTACCCAAAAACAAGAAGGACATGGCTACAGGTGCTAATCAGTCCCTCCAGGGATTCGCGATGTTGCGATCGCAACTATTAACACAAATTCAAGAAATCCCTGTGAATTTTCAAGCCCAGCGATTTTATGCAATCACTGCAACTTTAATAAAACTGTGACCAATCGCAGCACTCCTTCTTTTCATGTCACCCATTACATCATCATTTACTCTTCCTGTTTCTTCTGGCAGACATGCTGACTTGTGTGAGAAGGAAATCTGACGCATTTGCCCGTGAAAATCCCCACTAAGGACGGTGCTCTTCACTTTGCCCAAACTCCACGTGGAAGTGGCAGTGAATTGGTTCCCCATGCATGAACCCTGTGGTACAATCAAAAGAGTTTGAATATGAGTATTTAAAGTTTCATTATTTATCCAAATTTTGAGGTGCTTTTGCAAAAAAAAAGAAGAGAAAAACTTTAAAAACCTTGCAACTTTTAACAGAAGCTGCCACAAAATCCAGCATTTTAGGCCGCAACAATCATAAAACAGAGCTGCAAAATGCTGGAGGGACTGGAATAAAGTTGCATCAAACAAGCCTTGTACTCAAGAATAACTTCTTCCCATGACAGACATGAACATGGAACAAGACAAGTTAGTCGGCCTCATGTTACAAGTCCTCAACCCAGGACAGAAGCAATGAAAAGAACCGCTGTTTGTAGGGCTTTTTGACTTTGGAATAATAGGCTGCCAAACGTTGTCACTCCAGCAACAAGTAAAGCACTTTTTTAACCTTTAATTTTTATTGAGATATTTTCCTTTTGTTACCGGGTTAACAATATTGAGAGAGAATCACTGGTTTCATCGGGGAAGTGTGGAAATCCCACCGCACTTGATCGCATCGCGCAGCGCACGCGAGAGCTCAGTCCGAGCGGCCAATCAGAAACTGTGCTGGGTCTGCACGGTGAAGGCGGATCACGGGCGCACTTTTTCCGACCTCGGCGCGACAAGTGGAGCGGCCACAAGTCCGGGAAAACGCGGAAAGCGAACGAGAGTGGGAAAGGACCGGTGTTCATCTGTGAGCGAAGGAGAGGACGGACGCCCTCAGGACTGGCGGACAGGGAGAGGTACGTCGGTGGAATGTTGGAGGGAAAGCTCGCTGATGCTAACCGTCGTCGCCGTGCTAATGCTAGCTCTGTGCCGAACAAGCTAATCAAGCACCACGCGGAGAGCCGCGGCGAGGCTCAGGAGCTGCGATCTCAGCCGAAGACAGGCAGACAGACCAACGGTGAGGCTGCCTTTTAGCTCTTCCGGTTATATTTTTTGTGCAATATCCCTGAAAATATACATATCCTGGTTGTTGTTTTTTGTTGATGTGAATGAAAAAGGGGAATTGGTGATTTAATATGTGCTTAATAGGATGAATGTGAACTATTTTGCTGTGAATTCATCTGAATGTATGTTGACCAACTGAGATAAATGTAGCTGGAGAATTTTTGGTGCAATTCTCTCACATGAACAGGCCTATAGTGAAAGAGTAATGTAAGCATCCTTCTTCAGTAACTCTAAGCCCATCTCAGTATGGTTAAAGTTAATTTTATTTGCACGACGTTTGATATGGTTGATATTGATATGTTGAATGATATTTTGAATGTTACTGTTACTTATCAAAAGTGATATTGAAACACTGTTTTCATGAAGATAAAATGTTGTACAACAAAAGAGAGATATTTAGATTGAGATGGAGATTGAAGTCAGTCTATGCAGTGGGTGCATGTCCTGACGATTATCTTTTTTTTTTATGCATCTGAGAGTGAATGTTGTTAAATGAACAAAACTGTTTGACCTTGCCTATAGGTCAGGTTTTAAAAGGTGGACGGAACGACTGAGGATCCAAGTCATCTGAGCAGTGCGATCTGCCTGCGGGGCGGATCTCGGAGAGGACGAGTCGACATCAAACAGATACAACACACACACGCATCTACCATAGAACTTTATGGGCCCCAAGGAAGTGTTTGTTTTGTTTATGAAGTGTGCACACTAGGTTGTTTGTTTTTTGTTTCATACAATCTGTACAACAGGGTGTATTGCAAAATTAATACATTTTACATCCGTGTCACTCCTTGTTGTTGCTCTTCCATCGTGGCTCCTAACGAGTTTGGAATCTTTTGATCGTTGTCAGATATAGAAACATTTCTTAAATTACTGTAGCTCACTTAGACCCTGTTAAGGTGGTTACACCACACATCCATGAGTTCTCCATGAGTAGATGTAACATACACATCAAAACATACAACTACAAACATAAATCAACATATGGGAGTCACTATCAAAGCATTAGTCCATGTTCCATCCTCTTAAACTAAGTCAGCTTGTATGGTTTGTCGCTGATGGAACACAGATGATGTCCTTCTCTTCCATCTCTCGTTCAGTTGAGCCTCCTGGAGCCGTAGACCATGGATCATTTTTTCCTTTTTGTCAATGTCCTCTATAAGGTGGGTCCACTGGTCCTTTGTAGGGGGGTCGTCCTTTCCCCATTTCTTCGTGATGGCTTTTTTGGCTGCTTTCAATAGTACTTTTACCAAGTGTAGGTCTTCCGCTCTCACATTCTCTGCAGTTAAATTACATAAATACAGGACCTTACGAGACAAAGGAATTGGATATACAAGAATTTTAACCAATGTGTCGTGTATTATTTGCCAAAATCGTCTGATTTTATCCCATTCCCCAAAAATATGCGAGTGGTCCACAGCCTCTCCAACAGGGTGTGTTTTTGTTCAACTGTTCACTCTTGATCTTGGTGAAACAAAAAATCGTATCGTATCGTATTTCCAAGAGAACTCCCTCCGGATCCGAGAACTCATGGATGTGTGGTGTTTTGTCCACGTCCCGTATTGGCCCGAATATAAGACGGCCCTGATTATAAGACGACCCCCTCTTTTTCAAGACTCAAGTTTGAAAAAAGACTTTTTGAACACCAAATTAATTTTTATACAGAAAATAATTACAGTACATCTGAAACAAATGATTATAACAATATATTTGAGAGAAAAAGCATGTTATTTTGCCTCATTCAAATCTTAATATCTGAACATTGAAATATGTAAACTAAAGTGCAATCACATTCGCAAATGAATGGCTTCTGGTTTTTGAAATCTAAATAAACCAATCTATTGTGATAAAACAACCAAATTGCAATAACTGCATTAACCATCAAAGTGAAGTCTAACTGTAACTGTAGTCTTGAAACAAATCTGAATAAGGAAAAATAAAATAATGCAAACTGGTTCAACTTGAGAGTAGCTGAGATCTGTCATGACAGAACATTACTCCTCACAAACATCCTCTGCCTCGCTGTGCTCAGTGTCACTGTCCTCACTCCCATCCTCTGGCTCCGCTGGTTCCTCCCGTAGCACGTCATCCTCACTGCCGTCCAGGGCATTTGATATACAACATTTTTTAAACCCGTGGATGATGCTCTTTGGGGAAACTGCATCCCATGCGTGGAGGATCCACTCACAGAGCAAACGTACCGAAGGCTTCTGAATCTTTCCTGTTGGTGTGAGTGCGTGATCACCAGACAGGAGCCACTCTGTGTATTTCTTTCGCAGATTGTCTTTGAATGGTTTGTTGACCACAACATCCAACACCTGCAGCTGACTTGTCATTCCCCCCGGAATGATCACTAAGTCACCGTTCATCGCCTTCACTTGTTTTTTGACTGGATCAGACAAGTGTCCACGAAATGCATCCAAAATCAGCATGTTCCTCTTTTTTCTGAGTCCCCCACGCCGTCTGCCCTACACAACCTTGAGCCAGTCCACTACAAGCTCGTTCTCCATCCAGCCCTTCTCCTGGGCACGTACAATAATGCCAGCTGGCATCGCCTCCTTAGGTACTGTCTTACGTTTTAAAACCACATACGGAGGGAGTTTGGTTCCGTCTGCGAGGCAGGCTAACATGACGGTAACGCGGCTCTTCTCATTTCCAGTGGATTTTCTAATAACTGATTTCTCACCTTTCTTGTATACAGTGACAGGAGTTGGCATGTCAAAAAACACAGGTGTCTGATCAGCATTGCCAATCTGATCCAGTGGGTAAGAGTGCTTTTTCCTTAAGTTGATTACATAGCGCTGAAAAGACAACAGCTTCTCTCCAAAGTCAGAGGGCAGGCGCTGGGCTAGACTTGTTCTGCGTCGCAGCGTTAGTCCGTTACGCCGCATCATTCTTTTACACCAGCCGAGGCTTGCTTTGAAGTCAGCGGTGGGTATGTTTAGCTCTTTGGCTATTTCCACGGCCTTGAGCTGAATGACAGCTCTGCTGATGGGCATCCCGTCCTTTCGTTTCTCGTCCACGTACGCGCACACCCTCCTGTCAAGTTCTTGGAAGCGGCCGCTCTGAGGACCACGGAAAGCTTTTCTCTGACTGTGAGCATTTTTTAGGTGATCTTTTTGAGCTCTCCATCTCCGTACATTACACTCTGTGACACCATATTTCACAGCCACTTTGCAATTGTTTGAAGACGCTGCCTCATTGATCACCACCATCTTGAAGTTTACATCATAACTTCTCCTCAGCTGCCGGTTAACCTGGCCGATCTTCGACCCACTTTTCTCCAGATTGTCGCTACGTTTCTCCATTTTCTGTTATCTCTTCTATTATTTTCTTCTCTTTTCTCTCTTACCGCTATTTTTTATTTTTCTTCTTCGTGCTACCGCTATTTTTATTTTTATTCTTCGTGACAGGGGTTCGCTTTGGCCTGGGGAGTCAAGTTCAGCATTCGCTTCAATGATATCTGGCGCCATCTAGCGTCGTGAATGGGTATAATGTCTAGACCCCGAATATAAGACGACCCCCACTTTTTCAGTCTTATTTCGATGCAAAAAACACAGTCTTATATTCGGGCCAATACGGTATTTAGCCATTCTTCATCATTAATTTTTATCTGTAATTCTGATTCCCATTTTTGATTCATATATTTAGTTGAATGTTTATTAGATATCAAACTTATATAATCTTGATAAAGTTCTACCTTTGGTCTCCTTGTACGTATTAATTATGATTTGAATCGCAGCGTTCACTTCTCTGGAGGGATCCGTCTTTATCTTTTTCATATAGTGATCCCTCAGTTGTAGGTACCTATAGAATTGGTTTTTATCTAAATCTTTTTTTTTTTTTTTAGATTTTGGAAACTCTCCAGCTGTCCATCTTTCACGAACGCACACGTTGCTGTCATTGCCTTCACTGTCCACTTTTGAAATCCTTTATCGTATCTTGCTGGTTTAAAATTGCTATCAATGCCACCCACTTTAAGGTCTCCCTGGATCTTATATTTCTGTATTATGTTGAACCCTAACCTTCAGTGTAAACAACACAATCGGGTCTACTTGGTTTTTAATCTGTTGGTATGTTTCTTCATCTGTAACACTCTGTATGGGGTGCTCCCCGATTTGTTTTTCCATTTCTTTCCACTTTGCGGTAAAATCTGTGTTGCACCAACCAACAATAAACCTTAATTGGGCTGCATAAAAGTTGGGAGTCCCAACCCTCCATCTTCTTTTGGTAGCTGGAGAGTCTCCAACCTTATTCTTGGTTTCCTCCCTCCCCAAACAAACCTTGATATTCATCTATTGCATCTCATAAATTGAGACTGGGGAACCTCTACTGGTAGAGATTGGAACAGGTATAAAAGCCTTGGCAAAACATTCATTCTAATTATCTGAATTCGTGAGCTTAAATCTAATGTCAATGTGGACCATCTTTCAATGTCTTTTTGTATTTCCTGACTTATCTTGCCATAGTTTGATTTCAATAATTTAGGTAATGATTTGGTGATTATGACCCCCAAATATTCAATTCTCTTAAGTTTCCATTTGAAATGAAATAATTCCTGGATCTCTTTTGGTGGGTTGTAGTTAAGCGTTAATATCTGAGTCTTTGCAACATTTATTTTATACCCTGACAGGTTTCTGAATGTCTCCAGACGCTTCATCAATGTAGGGAGTGATTTGTTTGGGTGTTCAAGGTAGGTTATAATGTCATCCGCCAAGAGGCCTATTTTTTGCTCTCCATCGTTCACCATCACTCCTCTGATCCTTGGTCCTGTCTAGTAGGCTGCACAAGTGGTTCTCCAAAGAGAGCAAATAGGGCGGGTGACAGACAGCACCCTTGCCTTGTTGACCTTTGGAATGGGATTTTATCTGTCAGACTCCTGTTGATTTTGATTCTTGCAGTTGGTTGTTGATAAAGTGTCTTTATGCACTGTATTGATTTATTGTTGAACCCAAATTTCTCTAATCCATTATACAGAAATGTCCAGTTGACACGGTCACAGGGTTTCTCTGCGTCTATACTGACGAATTAAGTGCTCTTTTAGTCTTTTCTTGCTTGTTCCACCGCAGTGTTTGTAGTGTTCTTCTAATGCTATCATGAGTCTGTCGTCCTCCTACAAATCCTGTTTAATCCTCTTCTATTATTTCTGATATAAAGGAGTTCAGTCTTTTAGAGATTATTTTTGTATATATTTTATTTATAATCTACATTTAATAAGGAAATTGGTGTGTAGCTGGCACACTGCTCTTTGTCCTTTCCCTGTTTCAGAATAACTGTAATTATTGCCTCGGCCCACGATGGGGGCATTTTGTTGTTTGGAGAGTCCAAGTGAAAGTAGCAAGGAGCGGTGGAGTCAGCTCGTCTCCAAACATCTAACACCACTCAACTGAGTATCCATCGCTCCCTGGTGTTTCATTGTTTGTCACCTGGTGTTTCATTGTTTGTCAATGTATTTATTGCCTCTCTCACCTCCTCATTTGTAATCTCAGCTGTTAATTTCCCATTTTGTATTCGTCCTGTTGAAGGTCGAGCTAACAACTCCAGGAATGCACTCATTTCATTCTCTTCTGCGGATGTAGGTTGTGCCTACAAATCTTGGTAGTATCTTTGGAAGATTTTTCCAATACCATCTGGGGTGGATACTGTCTCACCTGTGAGTGGATCTTTCATTTTGTAGATTTTATTAATTGCCTGTTGTTTTCTTATTCGCTTTGCCAATATGTTAGTGGCCTTTGAGCCTACTTCATGGTAACTCATCTGAAGGCATTTATTCTTTTTTTCAATTTCATCCAGTAGTACGTCATCTATTTTGGTTTTTGTTTCTCTAATTTGCTGACTTATGTTGGAGTCGTTACTAATTTGGTATTTCTGTTCCAGTCCCCTTAGCTTCTCAGGATTCAGTCTCTAGGCTTCTTCTTTGACTCTTTTTCTGTATGCTGCTTCAGCTATCAGCTTTCCTCCAATGACTATCTTCATGGCAACCCAAAAAATTGTTGGGTCCACAGCGTCATTGTTATTTTCCTCTATGTATCTTTTTATTTCCATTTGAACCTCCTGCCTTGTTTGATCATTGTTCATTATTCCCAAATTGAGTCTCCACACTGTGTGTCGTCTTCTATCATCTAAATTTGTTGTTAAATAGAGTGGGTTGTGATCAGACACATCTGCAGCCCCTATTTTGCACTGCCTTACCATGTAATTTGTTAGGCTCAGAATAAGGCGACCCAAAACGGGTCTGGACCCAGGTAGCACAACCACAGACAGACAGAACACAGGGAGTCAGATGAAACCACCCGAAGGCTGTTTATTGGATGGAAGAAAAAGGGGAAGGGACAAAATGTACACTAACTTAGGGACCTAAAAAAAAAGGGGGGGAATGTGGTGCGTGGCTGTGTAAGATGAGATGTGTAATTTAACTATGTGTATGCGTGGGTTTGCGTTGTGAAATGTTGCGTGTGCGTGTACTAACCAGTCCGTGGGAAGGGAGCCCTACCGCTAGGGACAGAGGGCACGAGGGTCCAGAGGAGGGAAGGCAAGGCAGGGAGTGGGGATTTGTCCAGGAGACAGCGATGGGGGTGAAGGCGAGGGTCGAGGATAGGGAAGGGTCCTGGAGGGTGGCGTGGAGGGTTGAGGAGTCGAGGAGGCAGACGAGAGATGCGGAGGAAATCACGGAGGGGTTCTCAGAGGCAGCTTGGAGCCAGGGGAATCTTGGGGGGGAAAAAAACAAAGTCAAATGGGATGAGTGAAAAAAGGAATGGCTAGAAGCAAGCGAACAAACGAAACAGTAATACTGCAAGGTAAGCCAACGAGCTTGTCGGCAAAGTTACCACGTGGGATCAGTACGATCTAAGCCCGGGTTGAAGGTCCTGGATTCCTCTTATAGCTGGCCCGGCAATTGCCTGCAGGCATGGCTGATTGCTGATCGGTGGCGCCTGTGCTAGAATCAGCCTGAGGAGGGCCATGGAGAGCATGGGAGGGAGGATCCCTAACAGGACCCCCCCCCCCCCCCCCCCCTCCTACGGGAGATACCGGGCGACTGTCCGATGGCGCCAGGGTGGGTCCGGTAGAAAGCTTCCAGGAGGGCAGGGTCCGCCAGGTAGGTGCGTGGAACCCAGCTGTGATCCTCGGGTCCATACCCCACCCAGTCCACTAGGAACTGGTAGCCCCGTCCACGACGCTGGACAGCAAGGAGTTTGTTCACCTCCCAGACCATGTCACCCCCACCCAGGACCCTAGGAGGTGGAGGAGTAGGGGTCGGGGGGGACAGGGCACTGGACACTGCGGGCTTGACATGGGAAACATGAAACACTGGGTGAACTTTCAGGGAAGCAGGAAGGTGAAGACGTACCGCCATGGGGTTTACGATGCGGTCGATAGTGTAGGGACCAACGTAGCAAGGGCCCATCTTTTGGGACGTAGCAGGAAGGGGCAGGTCGCGAGCCAATAGGTATACCTTCTGACTGGGCCTGTAAGAAGGAGCTTGTCGTCTATGGCGGTCAGCCGAGCGTTGGGACCGCTCGTTGGCCCGCAACATGGCACTCCGGGCAGCCTTCCAGATCTGCCGGCATCGACAAAGATGGGCTTTTGTGCTAGGGACTGCCACCTCCAACTCCTGACTAGGGAACAGTGGGGGCTGGTAGCCAAGGGAACATTCGAAGGGCGACAGACCAGTGGCTGAGCTTTCTAGGGTGTTGATGGCATACTCAACCCACGGTAGCAACTTGCTCCAGGAGGCGGGGTTGCTGGTGGTGGCGCAACGAAGAGCTGCTTCTAAGACTTGGTTAGCCCGCTCCGCCTGACCATTAGTTTGTGGATGGTATCCAGAAGAGAGGCTGGCCGTGGCCCCAATACCTCTGCAGAAGGCCTGCCACACCCTTGCAGTGAATTGGGGGCCACGGTCAGAAACTATGTCCTGCGGGATCCCATGGAGGCGAACGACGTGGTTAACTAGCAGATCAGCGGTCTCTGCTGTGGTCGGGAGCTTGGGAAGGGCAACAAGGTGAACTGCTTTACTGAAGCGGTCAACGATGGTGAGGATGGTATCATTACCTTGGGATGGCGGGAGTCCAGTAACAAAGTCCATCCCCACATGAGACCAAGGCCGACTGAGGACCGGGAGGGAACGCAGGAGCCCTGCTGGAGGTTGGTGGGAATCCTTACTGCGGGAGCAGATGTCACAGGCCGCCACAAACTCCCGAGTGTCCTTTTCCAGAGAGGGCCACCAGAAACGCCTGCGGATGAAGGCTGCCGTACGGTGAGCACCAGGGTGACAGACAAAACGACTGGAGTGGCCCCACTGCAGCACCTGGGATTGGACAGCGGATGGTACAAACAAGCGGCTGCGGGGCCCGTTACCTGGGTCAGGCTGAGTACGCTGAGCCGTTCTTACCAGCGTTTCAATACCCCAGGTAACCACTCCAACTACCCGGGCCGGCGAAAGGATAGTGTCGGGGGTTTCAGGGGCCTTGGAGGACCCCTCAGGGTCTAGGCGAGAGAGAACCGTCGGGAGAGGTAAGCGCAGGGATGGATCTTCTGATCCTCAGATCGCTGGGACAGCACAGCTCCGATCCCTGTGTCCGACGCATCCACCTCCACAATGAACTGTCGAGATGGATCTGGATGAGAGAGCACTGGTGACTTGGTGAATAGGGCCTTCAAGGCTGTGAATGCTGCCTCCGCCTCTGGAGACCAGGAGAAGGGGCGGAGGGTGGAGGTGAGTGCTGTTGGGATTCAGAGCCCATGTGCTGACATCCACCATTTTCTTCTTCCCTCTGTTCCATGTGGAGATGGGACAGAACAAAGACTAATAAAAACTTTCCCGCCATCCACCAGGTTGAGGTGTGGCAATCCTCTTCAAAGGGGGAAACCCACGTCATCATCAGCGGTGGACCTATAAAACCAGGCGTACTGCCGAAAAGCTTCGCTTTTTCCCAGGTACGCTAACTTAACCAAGTAGCGTCTGCCGAAAGGGAGCAACAAACCACGTCTCCCTTTGTTCCTCTCTTTTGCTCGTGGAGCAGCAGTCTACAACTCGCGGGACGAGTCAAGTCCACAGACTTTCACCTTCAATTCAGTCACGTGACCGCGGTTCTCCTCATCTCCTAACACAGAGAATCCGTGCATCCCTTCTTTTTTCTTTTTGACCTTGTTTTGGATCCAAAGGAGACAGTCCGCACCTGCTGATCTCCTCTACCCTGCAGAAGGACGCAAGTTTGGTCGGGACGTGTTGCTCAGGACAATTCCCCGACCCGGTCGACCGCGGAGGCGCATATCCGAGCCAAGGAACGGACCCTCTGCTAGCGCCATCTCCATCTCCGCCTCGTAGCGGAGCAATCATAGTAAGGCATCAATGTGTCTGGGCTGAGATCGTAGTTAAGAGTGTAACAGTAAACGCTGCAAGTGAACGAGCCGCCAAGCTCTCATCATCGCATTGCTGTCACTATCTCGTTGTGCTGTGCTAACTCTGTTGTATCAGACGGGCCGCCGGGCCCTCAGCTCTGATCATCAAGAGTTATCACTGTTTGGTTTCCACAACCGAGCTGAGTTCATGATCGGTGGTCGTCTACGAAGTCGAAAGAGCTGTAACCTTGTTTGAGGAAGCGCACGTACCAGACTCGGTCGAAATCTGTACGTGCACACGGCGAGCGGGAGCGAGCTCTTTGTCTTTGTCGGCGCCATTTAATCTGAATCTACAGTAAGGTTAGATCTTTCCTTTCCTCCTCCACTCTGCTCTGAATCTTCACACCTCCACACACACGACTAGGACTCTGTTGCCTCCCTGCCCCCCCCCCCTCTTCCTACTCAGCGGAAGTCAGGGCGGCCATCTTGGCTCTATTCGTCCTAGTCTGCCATTTTGGGTCAGTTACCCTGACCTGCTCAGGTGCGCACACGCACCCACGCTCGCTCGCTCTCTCTCTCGCTCTCACTCACACACACACACACACCCTTGATAGAAGTAGATGTTAGATAGTAGTCCGTAATTGTGAAGATATACCTATTGATTATTGCTGTGTTAATTGTAAAATTAATATTGTGATAATAAATGTGTTATATTTTGCAACAATTCGACTCCTGGTTTTATTGTGTGTGGATTGAACTTTGATTGCTGGTTTGATTGGGTCAGTGCTCGGAATCACACCTTCTATTTGATTGAGACTGAATAGATCTGATAGTAATTGATTTTCATTAAATTTATTGTTTAATTTTAATTGATTCAATCGCTGTTGAATTTGGCCAAGCAAATTTGACAATTTGCTTACCCTGTTCACCTTTGAGGTCGATAACAGAGGATTGGCTGTTCCCTGATTCCAGGGTGGTGCCCCGTTAATAGATTATATTGTAATAATCATATTTAATAATTGATTATTTTCTTTATAGTTCATTTTAAGATATCGCCAATCCTCTCCCCCTTTACGAGCCCCAACATTTTGGCACTCCTTGTGAGGCCTAACCCCAACAGTGCGTTGAGAGGGGCAGCAACCCGGCTGAACCTCTGAACAAACCGCCGATAGAAATTAGCGAACCCCAAGAATCGTCGGAGCTGGGTCCTATCCATAGGTGTCGGCTAATTCTCCACCGCCTGAATCTTCTTGGGGTCAGCTCGAACATGTCCCCTCTCCACAACGTGGCCAAGAAAATCCACAGACGTGGTGTGGAACACACTTCTCCGCTTTCACGAACAGCCTGTTCTCCAGCAGCCTCTGGAGGACCAGGCGGACATGTTGTTGGTGCTCTTCCAATGTCCTCAAGAATACTAATATATCATCCAAGTAGACCACCACAAACGTGTTCAACATATCCCGGAGGACATCGTTGACTAAAGCCTGGAAGACAGCTGGGGCATTCGTGAGTCCGAAGGGCATGACTCGATACTCGAAGTGGCCGAGGTGGGTGTTAAAAGCCGTCTTCCACTCGTCTCCTTCTCGTATGCGTACCAAGTGGTACGCATTGCGTAGGTCCAGCTTGGTGAACACTGTGGCGTGGGTTAGGGGCTCAAACATAACTTAGGAGGGGAAGGGGATACTTATTCTTAACTGTGATAGCGTTAAGCTGGCGGTAATCTATACAAGGCCTCAGGCCACCATCCCTCTTAGAGACAAAGAAGAAACCCCCACCTGCTGCGGAGGATGATGGCTTTATGATACCTGAGGCGAGGGACTCTGTGATACAATTGCGCATAGCCTCCTTCTCTGGGACGAAGAGGTTATACAGACGGCCAACAGGAGGTGAAGCCCCGGGAAGGAGGTCTATGGCGCAATCATAGGGACGGTGAGGGGGAAGTGAAAGGGCCTTGTCCTTACTAAAAACTGAAGCGAGGTCATGGTAGACAGGGGGAACTCCAGTGAGGTCTGGAGGAGAGACGACGGGCCTGGGACTACTGTAAGGAAGATGGAGCAGAGCGAAGACAATTGGCATGACAAGCGACACTCCAGCCCAAAATCCGCCCTGAGACCAGGATATGTGAGGATCGTGTCTCTCCAGCCAAGGCCTACCTAATACCAAGGGAGCCGTGGGAGCACGCAACACCAGAAAACGTGCGGTCTCTGCATGATTACCCGAGAGTGTAAGTTTGAGGGGAATGGTGCTATGGGTAACCCTACCAAGGGAACGGCCATCTAAAGCTTGGACGGTGAAGGTGGAGCCGAGAGGAACGAGTGGAACACCAGCTTGCTGGGCTAAAGATATATCAATCAAACACTCGTCCGCCCCCGAATTCACCAGTACACTGACAGAAAGTGATTCTGTGCCCCAAGAGAGAGTGGCAGGGAAAAGATGGTTGTGACCCTTGGGTTGGGGAAGGGTGGATTGGCTCACTAGGACCCCCTTTGCTAGTGAGCCGGGTCTTTTGGGCGAGCAGGTCAGGCTCTGATGAAGTGGCCGGTCTTCCCGCAGTAGAGACAGTCTATCACGCATCCTTTGCTCCCTCTCTTCGGGTAGGAGACGTGACCTGCCCATGTCCATGGGTTCGTCACCCACTCTCCCAGATGATGGCGTTGTGGAGAGAGTGGAGGCACGGTCTGGCAGAGATGTGTAGCTGTAGACGAGGGGGTTCGAGGGCACGCGGGTGGAGTTGGGCCTGGAGGTCACTCCTTGGCGTTGCGCACGCTCCTGGCGTCGTACCTTCAGACGTGCATCCATCTGGAGAGCCAGAGTCACCAGTGTGTTGAGGGTGGCTGGAGGTTCTCTACCTACGATCAGATCCTTGATAGAGTCACTCAGGCCTCTCCGGAAAGCACTCCTGAGAGCAAGATCACCCCACCCGCTGTCAGCAGCAATCACACGAAAGTCCAGGGTATAATCTGCGACGGAGCGTGCCCCCTGCTGGAGGGTGTGGAGATGGCTGGCTGTGTCCGCCCCCTCTGCAGGGTGATCAAAAACCAGCTTGAATTCCTGGAGAAACCTCTCGTAGTTGCTGGCGAGTGAGGCATCTTGGCCAGTGGCTGCAAATGCCCAGCTGAGGGCTTTATCTGAGAGCAGGGACATAATCAAAGCAATGGGGGCTGCATCTGACCCATATCGGGAGGGCTGGTGGGTGAACGGGAGTTGACATTGTCCCAGAAAACCCTTGCACTGATCAAAATTTCCATCAAAGCTTTTGGGAGAGGGGAGTTTGGGCTCTGTTCGGTGGTCGGGATGAGAATGAGTCAAAACGGCTGGAGGACTGAGCTGAGGCGTGGGGGAGGGCTGAGTTCCTGATGCGGAAAAACCACCAAGCTGAGAGACAGCCTCAGTTAAGGAAGCAAGCTGGTGGGTAATGGCCGCCAGGGTAGAAGTCGTGGAATGGGAGGAGTTTTGGAGAGTGGAAATCTCTTAAGTGACCTGGCCGAAAGCTGTATTGAGCTGAGTGTGGAGCGCAGATAGTTGGGTAGCCTGGTCATCAAGCCTAACTTGGAGAACTTGGGGAGTCAGGGGACCGGTG
This sequence comes from Aulostomus chinensis, assembly GCF_037954235.1. Classification (NCBI taxonomy): domain Eukaryota; kingdom Metazoa; phylum Chordata; class Actinopteri; order Syngnathiformes; family Aulostomidae; genus Aulostomus; species Aulostomus chinensis. Next base: position 26,698,533 of record NC_141331.1, read on the forward strand.
GGGGTAGGGGTGCCTGGCTGTCTGGGTTGGCTAGAGTCCGTCATGGCTTGATCGTTCTGTTAGGCTCAGAATAAGGCGACCCAAAACGGGTCTGGACCCAGGTAGCACAACCACAGACAGACAGAACACAGGGAGTCAGATGAAACCACCCAAAGGCTGTTTATTGGATGGAAGAAAAAGGGGAAGGGACAAAATGTACACTAACTTAAGGACCTAAAAAATGGGGGGAATGTGGTGCGTGGCTGTGTAAGATGAGATGTGTAATTTAACTATGTGTATGCGTGGGTGTGTACTAACCAGTTTGTGGGGAAGGGAGCCCTACCGCTAGGGACAGAGGGCACGAGGGTCCAGAGGAGGGAGGGCAAGGCAAGGAGTGGGGATTTGTCCAGGAGACAGAGATGGGGGTGAAGGCGAGGGTCGAGGATAGGGAAGGGTCCTGGAGGGTGGCGTGGAGTCGTGGAGGGTCGAGGAGTCGAAGAGGCAGACGAGAGACGCGGAGGAAATCACGGAGGGGTTCTCAGAGGCAGCTTGGAGCCAGGGGAATCTTGGGGGGAAAAAAAACAAAGTCAAACGGGATGAGTGAAAAAAGGAATGGCTAGAAGCAAGCGAACAAACGAAACAGTAATACTGCGAGGTAAGCCAAGGAGCTTGTCGGCAAAGTTACCACGTGGGATCAGCACGATCAAGCCGGGGTTGAAGGTCCTGGATTCCTCTTATAGCTGGCCCGGCAATTGCCTGCAGGCATGGCTGATTGCTGATCGGTGGCACCTGTGCTAGAATCAGCCTGAGGAGGGCCATGGAGAGCATGGGAGGGAGGATCCCTAACATAATTATCCTCTACATTCATAAAGCAGTACTCTATCCTTGAGTGGGTCCCAAGTGCTGCCCAGTAATGTGTGAAGTCTTGTTCCTGTGGATGGAGATTCCTCCAAACATCGATCATCGCCATCTCCTCCAAAGACACGTTTATGAATCTTGCCAAATGCTTTTTTGTGGTCCCTGACAACATTTAGATCTCCCCCACAAACCAGGACTCCTCCCGTTTCTGATAGAATGACATCAAATAGACATTTAAAAAATATTTGTCACTTTCTGGAGGTGCATATATATTTACTAATGTAACTAGTTCATTCTCCAGTCTTCCTTTGATAATGACATATCTTCCTTCTTTGTCCCTGCATTCCTTCTCGAGTTCAAATTTAATTGTATTTGATATCAGTATCACTACCCCTCCTCTACTTCCTTCTCTAAAAGTACTATGGTATAAGTTCCTATAGCCATATTTTCTAAGTTTGTGTTCTGATTGAGATAGGTGAGTCTCTTGAAGAAAGATTATGTGTGCCTTTTTCTTTTTTAAGTTTTGTGATGACCTTCTGTCTTTTCATTGGATTATTTAACCCATTTACATTCAGCCACATTATTTTGATATGGTTAGTCATCTTAAGTGTTGTTATTCCTTGAAAGCAAACTCCCAAACATCTCTGAACCAAGCATTCATGAACAGTAAGTGAAACAACAGAAATCAGAACAGTGAGTGACTTCAAATGCTGGGGAGAATTATCTGTCCTCCCCGAGTCCCCGTTGGTGGGCAAGGGGAAAACCCTCATCTCAGGAGGGCCCCTTCCTGGACTTTTAACAAAGGTCTAGATCTGTCCAACCGAAAGAACACTAAACAACCCCCAGTCGGATTTTAAAGAGTCATTATAGAAGAAACCTGTGTGTTGTAATCTGTGGTTCTACCTTCCCGTGCATGTTCATGTTTTCATGTGGTATTTCTGCTGCATCTCTCTGGCACGGTGTGCCGCTTCCCGTCTCGTATCCTTCCCTTTCACACGTTGCCAATCGGGCGTCACTCGTTCTTTCCTCGTAGCCGCAGGTGTGCCGTCTTCTCCTGGTGGGTCCACTGTGTGTCCCCTCTCTCTCATATCCCGCTCAGCTTCCCTGGTGCTGTCGTACGTTTTCACTCCGTCGCTCCAGTTTATCCGTATTTTCGTTAGCGGTGTCTGGAAACGGATCTTTTTGCGGATCGTTTCTGGATGACTTCAGCAGGATAGTCGTGATCAAAAAAGGTTAGTTTGTTCTCCATTTGTACTTTTCAGGGTCATTTCTTTTGTCTCCAACTTCAGAAAGTTAACTATGATGGACCTGGGTGTAGCATTTGGGCCCGGTTTCTGTGCGAGGCGGCGATGCACTCGTTGGGTATGTAGCTCCACTTCGTCAAGTAGCTGGAGCTCTGTTTTTAGCAGCCGCTCAATGCACTGACTGGTGGAGTTCTCTTCCATCTCTTTCTCCTCTGGGATGCCGAAGATGCGGATGTTGTTTCTCGGTGATCTTCCCTCAAGGTCTCTTATGTTCTCTTGCGTCTGTCGAGTCTGCTCCAGCATTTCCATCACCACTTCTCCCGCGTCTGTTTTCCACTCCTCCAGCTCTCCTATGCGTACCTGGGTCTCAGCCTGAGCCTCCCTCTGTGTCTGTAGTTCGTTAATATTATCTGTTAGTTTACGTTCAATTTCTTGCTGAAGAGTGCTTATTTCTTCTTTCATTTCGTCTTTTAGAGTGTTCAGTTTGTGTCGTATCTCTTGTTTGAGGTCTTTTATGTCTTTACTGATTGTAGCCAGCCCAGTTCGCAACGTCTCGTTGTGGTCTGCTCCGTCCATTTTCTTTGCTGTGTCGTCCTTGTGTTCGCTTGCTTCACTTTCAGAGGTCTTTCTAGTTATTTCCTCAGTTTTATCTTGTTTTTGTTTCGTACCTGTTCTTCGGTTGCCTCTTCCACCCATAATATGGTTTTTAATTATCAAGTTTTGTTCTTGGGTGGGTTTTAATTTTCCGACTTGGGAGAGTAGTTAACTATATGTCTGCACTATCGGCCATCTTCCCGGAACAAGTAAAGCACATTTTAAAAAGCAATTGAAGAGACTACTTTTGGATACAAGTACACCAATGTCTAATACATCTTTTTATCTGTTTATTCTGTGAAATCCCAAGTGCTGGGTAGCTAAGACAGGAGTATTCTGTGCTAGATGCTAAGGTCGAGTGTGTTTGGCTTCTCTTGTGACGCCGGTCTGGTTCAGGTGGGCGGGGCCAATCATGGACACAGTGATGGAATTGTGTTCATCCATGTTCACATGTATGTAAGTACAAGCATGTGGATGGATGTCATTGAATTTGAACCCCAGGAAGACCAGCTGTTGCCCTGGGTAACAGCTAATGGGGATCAAATGAAAACCCTTCCTGACCCCTCAAGGTCAGCTCAACATCTGGCTCATCCTGATCGCTGACTTGACGTCCAGTCCTTCTCTGTTTAGCCAACTTCCTGCAGCAAAGGCTGACGGGGTCGGCAGCGTCCGAGTCATCCGTGAGATGCTGAACTGCAATAGTTCAGTTAGTTCAGCGTTCCCACTCGTTCCCTGAAATTATTTTCCTGGACTTTTCAGCGGCTACGGAGACAAGTTACTACGTCATACACTACAGTGTAAACCAGCATGAGTAGAAAATACTCAAAATTCTTCTCATAGCCCATGACTTAAAGTTTTTAAGTTGTGTAAATAATTCTATGAGTCTGACTGAACTTAAAAAAATATACAATCTAAGAAATGAAATGGTGAAGTTGTTCATATTGTGTAACTTAGTTGTGGTACAATTACTCAAACTATTGAGTTTTTACAGAAAAATTAACAAGCTCTCATTGGAATAACATGATAGTAAGTGATTCCAAGACTAGAAAACACAGAAGATTCAGACGAACATCACCATCTTCCTTAAATCAAAGATACGCCACGACGCATTCTCAGACATGCGCAGGAACCACGGAGCAAAGCAACCCACACCACTCCACCACTCACCCGCCGTGTGCTCAGTTGGAAGCCGTCTTCTTGAAAATATTGGTAAGTACAAATGTTCCTTGATACTATACCGTGAAATTGTACTTTGTGTCAACCGACATTTTGAAAGAGTCTGGAAAACGGTCATTGCTAACTTGAAACACATAGCAGTGGCGGATCTAGAATGATATTTATGGGGTGGCGAGAGGGGGGGCGGAATTTTTGAGGGGTGGCAACATATGGTAGAAGTATATACCGAATTTAATCACAGTTTGATAAGAAAAGTAGACAGAAGAATATAATTTGCACTCAAGTATTTATGTTTGCAGGACTTTATACATTACTTAGAATATGTATCCCATATGTGGACACAAGCTTCCATGATGAGTGGCAGGTGTGTGAGAGGGGAAGCAAACACTCTCTGACTGTGTCAGAGTGGCAGTGTCGCAGGCAGCATTTGTCCAAAAGAAACTATTTCATAAAAAACGTACCCATGAAGATGTACGGACTGAGCTGTGCTAAGGTGGACACTGTAAATACACTGTGTGGACATAAATGGTCATGGCACTCAAACAGGTACAGGACACTGCTTTTATTGCTTACTCAGAACACATCCAAATAAGTGCTCCCTATCTGCCCTTCAGTAGTTTGAATAAATGTGTACATTTTTTTAAAAGCAAAAGATTGTACACCACCTTTCCACACACACATACAAACATATCAGGTCATCATTTGAACAGTTTTTAAAGGCAACAACCACAAGCAAAGGCAACCACAACATTAAGTTGTCATGCCTATATCAGCTGAATGTGGCGATTTCCATGTTGCTCAGCAAAACGCTTCACAAATGTATCGCGATCTAAAGCTTTTGTGTGTTTTGATTCAATGCTGAGCCAAACTCGCTCGTCTCTTTTCTGTCATAGCAGACCGCAAACAGGTCTTTATGAGCCTGACAGTTGAAAAACTTTGTTCACAGGATGCACTGCTCACGGGTAAAACAACTGCTATTTTACACAACCTGAACAACTCATGAAGAAACATCCTGGTATGGCTCCAAAAATTGAGTGAACTCCATTCGAGTGGCAGGACTCTCCTTTCCCCCTTTATTCTGTCTAGTACTCTCCTTGTCTGATGTAACTCATGTTTGAGAGCCTCAATATTTGAATCATCAGCTTCAGCCAATAAAAAAAGAGCCTCCATTCTCAAAAAAGTTGGACTTGATGGAGTTAGTGTCTGGACACCTTGCATAATGTTACAATTTCTTCATGATATCCAGAACTGGACAGTACACGGAGACTCAAAAACTGTATGCTGTCCCAAGGTGGAGTGGATGACAGCATCCTGAAGCACCTTGATTGTCTGTCTTGACCTTTTGGGTTGTTGCTGAGTTGTTGTTCAATGTTACTATGTTGACATAAATCAAGTGTTTCACTCCACATTTCCTCAAAAGAGGCTTGACTATGGTACTGGAGCAGCATCTCTTGAAGTGCTTCAATAAGTTCAACAGCCTTAGCGTAGTCCACTGCTTTAGACTGGAGCATGTCTGATAAACATTTGGAGCCACTCAAACCTTTTGGAACTGAACAAGAGATCCAGCAAAATTCAGATCAATCTGAGCCAATATCCCTCTTGTTCAACTGCTCTTTGTGGGGGGTTCTCAGGTGGAATCTCCTCAAGCAGCTGTACTGTTGCAGCCCACCTGTCCATAACATTGCAACATGTTATGTACCTTCAGGCCCAACGTATATCACCAAGCTGTTGGAGCTCCCTTGGTGCACCATCAAACATCTCCCGCTGCACTTCCAGCCATGCACATAAGACCCAGATATGAACACATAGATTCGTTCTAACAAGGAGGAGAAGTTTCCTGCATCTGCCACGCTTTTGACAGAGTCTGATATGACTAAGTTGAAGCAGTGTGCACTACAGTGAACATAGAAGGCATGTTTGGCTACTTCTTTTAGTTTTGCTTGGACATCTGCATGTGCCCCACGCATCACTGCAGCGCCCTCGTAGCCTTGGCCTTCAAGGTTTTCCTTGTACTCCAGCCCATGCTTCTCAAGAAAGCATATAATCTTTCACTTAAAGGTGCCATGGAGAGGTTGAACGGGGTATTAATTCTATTTCTGGGATGTGATTTGTAACCCCACTAACATGGTTGGGTCTGTGATGGCTCAGAACCTTCCTAAAAGGCTCTCTGAAACCGCTATGTCACCATGTTGGGTTTAGAATGCCTCGTTTGTCCCTATTGGGGTCGTTTCTGACCTCATCTGGCAACCTCATTATTTATGCAAGTGCATGAGTTGACGGCGATCGTTGCCGTTGTTTATCTGGCAACCTCATTTAACTACTACTCGGTGATTGGCTGCCCTCACTGTCACTGAAAAGAAAGCACTCCCACTTTCTCGGCTAACTGTCGCCGGTGCTAAGCGTGACTGCTACTGTCAATTGACAACATTCCATATCATACAACAACATTCGTAAGATAAGATACCAAGTAGCCACTGCCCATTCGCGGATCCAGCCGTATGCAAATATGCAGTGGTGGCCAACGGGACAACCGGGAGTTTTCCCGGTGGCCTGGCCCCTTGGTAGCCTGCCTTGCTGGCGGGATTCCTTCCCCCTCAAGCCAGGCCAGGCCAGCTAGCAACAGACAGCGCAGATAAAACAAAGGTGTCAATTCTATCGAGGCCATTCCTTCAATCAATCTGCACAGTCGGTGCTGCTGCAGGCTCCAGTTTGTGTCGTGCTAGCGAGCAACGCGAGAGAGCTGCACTCACTCGGCTCGCTCGTATGATCGCCCCCTCCTGAAATATGTCGAAGGGGCATGTGTGAAAGGGGTAGGTTCAGTGTGTGTGAGTGTGTGTGTGTGTGTGTGGGGGGGGGGGCACTGACTGAACTGTGACGTAACACTTCCGCCAAAAGCGCATTGGTCCATTTTCCCACAGCGATTCAAAAAAGGGAGATACTTCAAACAGAGGTTATGGCGCTGCCTCACACTTGGTGTGTCTCCCCCACAACTGGGGGACGTTGAAGAAACACCACAAACACGAGAACAATGATTTTCATTCAAGGTGACTGTGCTGTGTTGCAAAGGGGACTGAATAAGTTGATATTTGTTTGAAAAATGTTTGTACGTTTTATGTGGGAAAAAATAGTGTTAATGGTGCACTGGGAGAGGGTATCGCATTTTGTGTGTTCTGAGCTTTTTCAGTGATGGAGTTGTTACGGTGATGTCACTTCCGGTTTCATGATGTCACTAACGGTTTACTCGCGATCGCTCTGTTGTCAGAAAACTGTTTCCTGCTCAACTCGGGACATCGTTAACCCGCGGTTGTGGACAAGTTCTGCTGTGAGTCAATTCATGTGTAGGATTGTGTGTGTGTTTTAGATATTATAATTTAGTAACTGTCTGTTGTTAGCCGAAAACAAGCTAATCGTTAGTCGTTGACTGGGCAATTGAGTAATGTGTGTCTGTATGTTTTGTTGCAGTTTTTACCACATACTCATGTATGTTCATTTCAAATACAAAGAAGAAACGCCTCTTTCCTCTTTCTTGGAATCCATACGTGAAGGTTAGCTTGGTGTTTATTGTGGCCTCCAAAGACCAAGAGAGAACATCATAGTGACCTTTAAGGCAGCAGCATCCAGATGTTCTGCCACTTCAAACTCTAGAAAGCTCTCATGAACCACACTGTTGTAAAAATATCTCAGAACAAATGATATTTGCTCTTTTGTCTGAACATCTTCAGTTTCATCTTCAATCACTGAAAACTGCCTGCTCTTTTTAACCTCTTGGATGATTTCTTCTTTAACCATCGCAGCCAAGCATTCAAGTATTTCATTTTGTGTTGTTTTACTGGTTTCTTTTGCATTTCTAGCTTGTTGTTCAAGTCTTTTTTTAATGATGGGGTTATGGTTACCCAGCAAATCTAACATAGCTAGAAAACCACCCTTTTTTCAGAGTCAGGAGACCGCCTGTGATCCTGCTGTGCTGTGTTTTCTGTGACTGTTAGAACTACAATCTCAGGGACTGTTTTAATGTAGTACTGATTTTCAGTTACCTGTTTCTTATTTTGCTCATCCATGAGTCCATCATGGAGGTATTTTTGTTCATAATTTTCTTGTTCTCTGTCCATGCAAACATTGCATTTCCATGGCTTTCAGATCTGGCATGAGAAGAGAAACCACGGTCTTTCATTGTGGCCTTTTTCCAGTTACAATCGCCCTCGAGTGAGGTGAAAACAGTCCTTTGGAGCATCAGGGAGGGAAAAATGCCTGCAGGCGAAACAGTACGGTGCATCTTTTGACTGCGAGGACTCCAACCATGGATGAGATTTGTACCAGTCGCTGCGGAAGCTTGTCCTGGCTCCTCCCTGGAAACTTTCTCGCTTTGGCTGTGCTCACGGTCACCTAATGGTGATTCACCATTGCTTTGACCCGCCCCATGGCGGGCTGACGACCAATGAGGGGGCTCTGCCCCTCAACTTGGACTTGCGCTCACAAAAGCTACAGCGGCAGCTGTCAGGCTTAAAGCATAGTGAGACTAATTATTTTTTTGTTGCTTTTGCACTGATTGCCGCGGGCCCTCTAAGGATCTAGGGCCCCTGGGCAACTGCCCAGTTGCCCTAATGGTTAATCCGGCCAGAGTTTCTATCAGTTTAGTCAAAACTGATAGAAACTCTGAGAATTCAGATCAGAATCCAGAGTCAGGACCAGGAGGACGGTCCTCAGTAATCAATCAGAGAGGCTGGAGAGTTTCCAGGCTGGAGGAGACAAACTGAGAATCAGGCTTTCAGATGAATGGAAACTTCTTCTGGTTTGGGATTTATTACTAAACTGGTGTCAACAATGGCAGCAGCGCCACCTCCTGGGCCAGAGCCTGGAGGAATGTGAGTGTTCCTGTGACTGGAAGAGTGGATTCATTCAGACTTGCATCCTCATCGTCACCAGCCAGGCTTCAGTGAGACTGAGCAGGTCAACACAACTGTCAGGTATCACTTCATTCACTGGTTCAGTTTTCAGCATCAGAGGTCTGATATTCAATCGTCCTCATCTAATTCTGATATTCTGTTGAGTTAATTTCGTGGTTGTGTTAACTTTGATGAGGTTTTTCTGACTGACTCCTCTACAGTAGAACTGGAGTGAATAAACTGACGTGGTCGGGGGACAGACACAGTCTCTATGGGGGTGTGGGTGGGTAACTGCCCCCTAGTGAGCGTCTAAGACGGCAGCTCTGCTTCCTGGTCTGAACTCTGGGTTGTCAGGGTTTTGGTTCTATTATAAACTAGGGCTGCAACTAATGACTATTTTAACAGTCGACTAGTCACCGACTATTGAAACGATTAGTCGACTAAATGGATAATTATTAATTTTTTTCTAAAATTTAGCTCTAAGTTGATTTAATTATGTGGCAAATGATAATAAACACGAAAGATGGCACAATGAAAAACATCTTTTATTGAACATTCGTTAATTTAAAACACGTTTGTCAGGCACAGTCTCATAACGCTGAAGCTCTCTTTTATAGCGAAAACACTCTTATAAAATGTACAATGTGCGTCCTAAAAACCGTCCAGCTTGAATGTTACTTGAACCTCACCGAGGCGAGTCAGACTCCGTTCCGTTCAACTGTCCGACCTGCTTTCTCTTTAAATGTTCCTGCATCACCGCCATGACACCAAGGTCTGCTTAGCAACCTTTGCTAGTAGTCTTTTTATTCGCCGTATCCAGGCTAAAATGCCACCAAACTTTAGAAGTTTTGGTGTGCGCACCTGATGTTGACGCTGCCATTTCTCCATGTTACCACTCAGAGACAGAGATGCTACTGTGCATGAGCGACTCTCGGCAGAGATTATAATCAAGAGAGGTGCCTCACTCTGTTGGAAAAACGCGTCTGGCGACAACAGTCAACGATGGAAGTCATTGTTGACTGTTGCTATTATCGATTTTTGTCGACAACGTTGACTAATCTTGCAGCCCTATTATAAACTAGGCCATATTTCTGGAAATGAGAGCAGCTCCGTCCAACGTGGGATGAATGCCGTCCCTCCTAATCAGACCAGGTCTCTCCCAAAAAGTTTTCCAATTATCTATGAAGCCCACTTGGTTTGCTGGACGCCACGACGACAGCCAGCGGTTGAACGATGACATGCAGCTAAACATGTGGTCACTGGTCCAATTAGGCAGGGGTCCAGAGACACTACTGGCTCCAACATTGTCTTCTCAAATGTACACACCGACTCAATATTAATTTTTGTGAACTCCGATTGGCGTAGTTGGATGTCATTACCGCCAACGTGAATAATGATTTTACCATATTTACTTTTACTTTTAGCCAGCAGTTTTTAAATTTGACTTGACGTTGCCCACTCTGGCCCCTGGAATGCACTTGACTATGGTTGCCGGTGTCACTAATTTCACGTTTCTCAGAATGGAACTTCCAATTACCAGAGTACTTTTCTCGACGGGTGTGTTGCTGAGTGGGGAGAACCTGTTAGAGACGTGAATTGGTGGTTGGTCACTGACAGCAGGCTTCTGCTTAGGACTGTGCTTCCTTCGGACAGTCACCCAGCCGCCCTGGTTTCCAGGGGAGCACTAGTCAGGGCTAAGCTAAGACGATCCGCACCAGCTAACGGGGACTGGCTAGCTCTAGCGGCTAATTGTTTGGATCCATCGGTGCAGAGCCGCCACAGGTCCAATTCAACCTTGCTAAGCCTTGCCTCCAACGCTACAAACAAACTACATTTAATGCACTTATCAGTATCACTAAAGGAGGCTGAGGAGTAACTGAACATGTGGCACACTGAGCAGGAGAGAGGGGAGCGAGAGGGGGAAGCCATTGCTAGCTTAGAGTGGAGAGTTTACAGAAAGAAAGACTGTCGCTACAAGACAGATGGTCTTTGAACTCCGGCCAAATAAAAGCAAATAGATATGTAGTTTGGGAAGGTAATTAGTAAACGAATAAGGAATTAGCGGGGATGATCACACTTTGTGCATTGCTGAACGTAGTGCTTTGCTTCGTTGCGCGAGCTAAACAGGAAGTGAGGTCACACGCTTACCGCAACGCAGGGAGAGGAGGAGGAGTCGTAGACCAATAGCAACTCATGTTCAGTAGCCTCCATCTGCGAAATGGGTGCTCCTGTGCTCTTCTGTTTACTTGGAGAAGGTGTTGAGAAGCAAAACTTTCCCATCATTCAAAAAAGGATGCAATGTCATTCTTATACTGGACATCCTGTAGGAATTTGCAATGATCAGAACCAGATGATGGACGTAGTTTGCCATGGAGGACAACACGATAACCCAGGTTTCAGAAAAGATTTGTTGTTCTTCTCTGTAATGCGATTGACAAGTACGAGTGGAATACTGAAGTAAACAAAGAAGGCAACTTATTATTTTGTAGTCTTGAATCAGTCCGTTTTAAAAGTTTACATTGGATGCACATGTATGTGTCTTTTATCATTGTAAAGCTCAGTTTCTGCCGTTTCATATGATATATGTGCCATATTTGTCTGATGACGGGTTTGTGAGGTATTTCGATGAGTAAAAGGAAAGCGCATCAGTGCACAGCTTTTTGTGAACTGTATTTATAATTAAATTCAGCCAAACTCAAAAAGTAATTTTTTAACACACACTTGAACGCAAAAAATAGGTGATAGGTACCATTGTAAAGGCGCAGCTGTGTAGTTTCATGTGATGTGTGTGAATGAGCGCTGATGAACCATTCCAGAGGTATTTTAGAGCAAGGAATGTGTGTCTAGACTCACGCGCTTGGCGTGAATGGATCTCTAAGGGTTCGTGTCAAGCTGCTGTTTTTAGGGACAGTGTGGCTTGGAGAACAGTGGCCATCTAGTTTGAAAGACATGTTCTTACGGTGAATCATCTTCCATGGCGACTCCTTAATCAAAGTCTCTATGTGGAGTAAAATTCAATCACAAAATGTAGAATACCAACACCACCCAGATCCTGGACAACATGATCTTGGGGGCAGAGGGTGAGACAAAACTGTCAGGTGAAGGAGTTCCTCCCAGTCACTGTGGGCCAGTAGGTCAGGTGACATCACAGTGGCTGAGATGACTGAGATGACAGAGATGGCAGGGATGACAGTTGATAGTTGTCATTTATGAGACTAACTTGGTGATTCATACAAATACATCCACTCAGGACACCTGCAGACAACCAGACTCAGGGGCTTTCTTCTTCTGCTGGTGTGACGGTGGTTTGGAGAATCAGGAGTTGAAAGACGATCATGAGTAATAGAGAATTTGTTCCATTTGAGAACACCAATCAACCTCAACCAGTCAATCCTCCTGGGTTATGGTTCGATATGGATCACCCTCAACCAGTTGATCCAGCTTGGTTATGGTTCGATACGGATCACCCTCAAGCAGACAACCTTGCGGAGTTGTGGTTGAATACCAATCAGCCTCAATCAGTTGATCCTGCTGAAGTGGGGTTTGACACGGATCACCCTCAACCAGTTGATCCAGCTTGGTTATATTTCGACACGGATCACCCTCAAGCAGACAACCATGCGGAGTTGTGGTTGAATACCAATCAACCTCAATCAGTTGACCCTCAACCAGCTGAACCTGCTGGGTTATGGTTCCATGTGGATCAAAGATCACCAGTTCAACCTCAACCCCCTCACCCTCAACCAGTTGATCCTGTTGGGTTGTGGTTCAATACGGATCACACTCAACCAGTTCACCCTCAACAAGTTCACCCTCAACCAGTTCACACTTCACCATTTCAGACCTCACCAGTACACCCTCAACAAGTTCACCCTGAACTAGTTCACACCTCAACAGTTCACACCTCACCAGTACACACTTCACCATTTCACATCACACCAGTACACCTTCAACAAGTTCACCCTGAACTAGTTCACACCTCAACAGTTCACACCTCACCAGTACACACTTCACCTTTTCAACCTCAACCAGTTGAACCTGCTGGGCTACAGTTCAGCATGGAAAACCCTCAACCAGTTAATCCTCAACCAGTTTACCTTCAACCAGATGACCCTTCTGGGTTGTGGTTCAACAATTACCACGCTCAGTCAGTTAATCCCCAATCAGTTCACCCTCAACCAGATGACCCTCCTGGTTTCTGGTTCACTAATTACCACCCTCAGCCAGTGGCAGGTCAGGACAGAGGCTACTATGGGAACATCCAGATGGGATATGGTCCCGGTGCTGCCACCGCTGCACCCATCTGGACCCACAACCATCTACAGCCTCATCAGCATGGACAGCTCTTTCCTCTCAATAGACAGACAGGTGCTGTCATCAATGTCCACCACTGGCCACATCACGCAGCAGCTGCCAACCCCCCCGCTGCCCCACCACCCCCCATCAATGGACCTGTCCGTGCCCTGCGTGCAGTTGGAATGATGGGAGGAGAGGTTGTGTACAGGGTTGTACCAACAGAAGCTGCACCAGCCACAGCTACTCCACCAAGAACAAACAAAATAACCAGAAAGAGAAAGGCTAAAGTCCAGCAGCCTTACAAGGACTCGTACGTGAAGAAGCCTTTGAACGCTTACATGATCTTCGTGGGGGAGCAGAGGGAGAACGTCAAGAACGAGCTCAACGTTCGAGACAATCGTGTCATTAGTGAAGTCTTGGGGGAGAAGTGGAGGGCCCTTCCTGAAGAAGTGAGGGCTAAATACTTTGAGCAAGCAGCAGCTGCCAGGAAACTCCACGCAGAGAAGCATCCCGACTGGACCTGCAAAATTAACTACGGCAGAATGAAGAGGAAGAGAGACTGGAAAAGCTCCTAAACCCAAGACAAGGATCTGAACTGTAACCCAGCAACCCTGCATGTGGTTGCTGTAGCGGCACTGTAGTCTTAATCTGAACAGTTCTGAAGCAACAGAACACAAAGCATGGCTAAGAAAGAGATGCTTTGAATGCAGTTTTAAGAATTAAACTGAAGTGAATGTCCCATATATTTTCAGATGTTTGGTTTGTGTATTAAAGTTGGGTTCTAAGAATGTTTCTTCAAGACGAGTGAGCCTTTAAATAAACCGGTTTATCCCAGGCACTGAAGGAGGCTGAAAAATGACAAACACATTACTTGCTACCAAAAGATGGTGTTTATCACATGTAAAAGCTATAATATGAGTCTTTGGCTCTTTGACTCCATAAGAACATCATCTTAGAGCAGCTGCGAGAAAGATCCCCCCATGGAGTCCAGACGCTGGAGCTGATGGCGGTGAAAGATGTGAATGGATGAGATTTGTAGCAGACGACGGGATCAGTGAGGCTGGGAGGACCTCAGACTCAGAGAGACTTTAATGACCCCGAGGGAAAAAGAAAACTGGGTGCTAATGGGGAGGAGACTGAGCAGTAAGCAAGACACGTATTTTAGAAGACCTCAGCAACATGATTGGACAGCAACGACAGTGTATTGCTGTCCTATTGGATAACTTTTATCGGTGGGACACTCCCGTATCACATGTAAGAAGGTCCCAGTTACATTCAAGGGAAAGAATCTGCATTTTGGTGACAGGATTTCTAAGGAATTAAGAGTGTTTGGAGGACAAAACTAAAGTGGATTCGTTGAGGATTTGAGCGACAGGATGGAAAGAGAATATTTTACCCAGATAATATGTAGTTGTGGGCCAAAATTTAAAGATTGAGTGGGAGGCAGTTGAGATGACTTTTTTTGTAACACATCTTTGTATAATACAGTTTTCAGTACTTTAGAACAGCTGATATTTCTTCAATATAAAAAACTAAAGGATGATTTGGTGAGTGAGACCATCAGAACCCACAGGCCCGATCAGATATAAGAGAAACAAAGTTGCTGGTAAATTTTTAATTTCTCTCAGGACTGTAAACGTTCTTGAACCATTCACATCCACGGTGTATTGCATGATTGAAGTTTGACACCTTGACATCACGTTTGAGCACATCATCATTTTACTGAGCCGACATTGAACACATCACAACCACAGCTCCTGCACTGAGAGAAAAATATACACAAAGTGTCTGACGCCATTATGATGGATGGACTTAGAAGGCATTGGAAGATAGCAATAGCTTATGTGACAACATGAATGAACATAGCCTACAGTTCCACAACATTGATAGAAAAAAAAACAAACATTTGAAGTGAAGAAAATCATTCCAGTTCCTGTAAATGTTCTACGATGCCGGATATATTGACTCTGAACCAGGTCTTACCTGAGACCTGGCACCTGAGTCTAGTTATGACCCTGGAAAGTCATCTTCTTGAAGTTGAATGAAGTTTCTGAGTTCTGGCTTCTTCCAGATCTCCTTCCGTTGCTCCTTGTAGATCTCAAGTGGTTTTTGTTTGACAGGAGTTATAATACACTGTCAGATAACCGAATCAATGTCATTGATTTTCTTTGTGTACTTATACCTTTTTGGGTACTTTTTAATATCTGTCATTTTACTTTTACTTCAGTATTTTTTTTTAAGTAACAGTTGTTTGCTACATTTTAAATCGATTCCGTTACAGAGTAAAATTAATCCACAGTTTCACGAAGGTTGCCCTGGCAACAGCTGCAGCCAGCGCGAGCCAGCGTCTGCCCCGGCGCAGGTGCACGTCAGTGACGTCAGCCGCTTACCGTGAGACATTGGAGACTGAACGCATGACACAGACACTTAAAAAATGAATTCAACTGAAACGGAAACGGTTGAAGTTGCTGAGGAGGAAGGTGAAGATGAAGAAAACGAAATGAATCCCTGGCCATGTTGGACGCACATTTTTGAGTTGAAGAACAGAGACGGGAGCAGCTTGGTGATGCAGGGTCGGCTTTGTCCCAAAGACACCCGCAGATCTGCATTCAGAAACTCGGCATCAAACCTGCGCAAGCACGTACAGGTAAGACAACGTTCCGTCAGTAACTCAGTACAGGAGCTAACGTTGCCATGTTAGCAATGCTACCTCACAGGTAGGTAGCTAACAGTTCTTTTTTTTTTTTTTTTTAGGTAGCTAACAGTTCAGTAGCATTGGTGGCTAATGGTTTGCCACATACACTCCTGACCCCCCCCCCCCCGAAAAAAATAACTAAGTAATTTTTACTCAGAGTATATTTTAAGTGAGCTACTTTTACTTGAGTAAATTTTTACACCAGTATTTTTACTTCTACTTCAGTAAACATTTCATCAAAGTAACAGTACTTTTACTTCAGTAGATTTTTTTCTGTACTCCTTCCACCCCTGCACTTCCCAGTAGGATGAAAGTAAAACTGCCTTTGGCTGAATGCCTCTAGAACAGAGAGAGAGAGAGAGAGAGTGTGAGTGTGTGTGTGTGTGTGTGTGTGTGTGTGTGTGTGTGTGTGTGTGTTTTAGTCAAACCAAGCCTCCCTGTGCAGAGCCTGATCACGAGTAAACAAGCTGGCTAATGTTAGCTAACTGTGCTAACTGCACGTCTTGACCTAGAAAAGTATCCTAAAGCTACGAAAATCACTAAATACCCTTGAAATGCAAATCCACTTATTCATGTGAACATGTTGGCTAGCTGGTTAGAACCTAGGAGATGTGTCTCACAGGCAACAACAATGCAGAATTCCTTCAGAAGGGTCAGGCAATTCACTGCTTCTCTGTGTGGCCAGAAGGTGGCGCTGCTGAATACGAAGCAGCTGAGAAATTTGTGCTGCTGTGCGGCGAGACACAACTTCTGATCGACTTCTTCCCTCATCAGAATCTCTGTGTGGATCAAAATTCTATCACAACACAAAGTTCCCCCAGAGGTTCAGCTTAACAAGTGAATTTGGAGTATTAAGTCTACAGGAGGTGTGTCAATAGTTGATCGTCAGCAGCGAGTCTTGATGGCGATCAAAATGACATCTTTCAGAGGGCCCCATGACGGCTTGGGCCGAGCCTGACAGACGTTATGATAAACCTCGTACATGTCATTAAATTTAACGTTATACAAGCCCAGCAGTGTTGGGCACATGCGTGAACTGCTCCATTAACACTGTCGGATTTGAAATGACTCGTAGAACATCTCGCTCTTGGTCAAAGGTCCCGTTTCAAGCATGGCGCAAGCTGGCGAGAGTCTCTGCCCTCACCTGGAGCACGAGGACGTCCCTCTCTGCAGGGGGAAGCGCTCACACACACAGCAGCACGCCAAGTCCTGGGGCAACCTGGCATGAAGGAAGCATCACAAGCCTCTGTGATTGGTTTGAGTGATGAACACACCTGTGAATAATTAGGTGTCTATTCACAGCCTGTCCTCTGGACACGCCCACGATCTGGCACCATAGGAGAGCGCCGGCGCTCCTCGTAATCACATCAAAGAACTGTAGAACAGGTCTTTGACAGCTTTTAATGATATTGTTCAGTGTGGTGGGCATCGCCAAGGACCACTCCAGGTAGTTTCAGTGTGTGAAAGCGTCACCACACTCTTCACCACGGTCCTGGTCGTGACACTCCTCATCCTCTTATCACAGTGCAGCAGCTCAGCACAATGAAGCTTGAACTTTAAAAAATCATTCGCGCTCTGTTTAAACGTGGGGAATGATGCGGTCATGTTGTGCAGTGTGATGTCATCGGTCTGGCATTGATGCAGGATCCCCTCTTCTGGCTCTTCCTCGCGGCTGTTGGCAGGATTCGCCGTGAGGAGCCAGCCGCGCACGTTTCCAGGTAGGCTGTGATTCATCACCTGCATGGCCCCCGTTTTCTACATCAGTTTGTGTGTCTCATCTGCACTCAGCTTTCCTGCACAGTTAATCAAGGAGGCTCTGCTGAGGCCAGGAAGGACGCTGGGCTTCCATGAGCCACTGCGATGCTCAGGGAAGCAACAGACCGGCTCTCCAACAAGCCCCTTGCTGGAAATGATCTGGATCAGTCTCATCTTTGTCCCTCTGCCTTCCATTTATGAATGGAAGTCGTGTGGAAAAAAACAAAGAAATAATTCTGTAAATCAGCTCAGGAAGGTGTCTGAAAGCGTCTTTTATTATTAGTAGTAGTAGTATTTGATGGTATTTAGGTTCTGATTCAGACGTGCCTGAATGTGGGGATGCTGGCTGGATCTTTATGGGTTCATCATCTGTGGACATGGATGTTGTATTTCAACTTATTGGACTTTAACTCCCAAACAGCAAGTTCGTGCATGAGGACGCAGTCAGCCAGGGGTCTTTCTCAGTTCACCCCAGCACATTGACGGCCCCCGCCTCTCTCACCCATGACTGTAGAGTTATTCTGACTGGAGGTGCCTGAGGGAGGGGTGCCAGCGAGGGTTCTGCTCCTAGAGTCTGAGTGCAGAGTCTCAGCCTTGTGTTATGGCCTTTTTTTTTTTTTACCGGTTTCACAAGTGATCTCTCTACACTGGTTGGGATGAACGAGGGAAATGAGCTCTCAGCTCCTGGTTTTTTAGATTATTCTGTAACACACTGGATTTTTTTCAGTGAACCTCTTCTTCACGATATCAACACACATATTTAGGTCTTATTGTATTTCTTCTTCATTTGATTTCTGTCCTGTCGATCGACTTCGGGAGCCTTTGTTCTGACGTGTACCCGTCTGACGTTTGGTCTGATTGACAGCAAAGATCATTGAACGTCCCATCCGACCTCATCAGGCCTGTCATTCGCTGTGATTTTTCTCACTCTGATTATTCATTTTAATCTAACACTGTTCTCACGTTTTTCGTGAGTGTTGTCATCACCATATACATCATACTGCTTGTGCAATGATTATTTTGATCATAACTTTTTGTGACAGACTAGTTTATAGTAATTTAGACACACACACACACACACACACACACCCATACACGGATGTTCTTTTCACCTCAATGTCAAAATGTCAAATCCAATTGTGGGCAACAGAGTAAAGACGCTTCTAAAATCTATGATGAATCAACGTGATTCTGTGTCTGTGTACGTCTGATGACTCCATTTGACATTTTCCTCAGTCATTGAAAGTAATCACATCATGGTCAGTGACCATAAATATTACGGGACATTAGAGATAGGATCAGTCAGATGAAAGGATTGATCTGAGGTCCATGTGAGCCTGGAGGGTCTCTGGGTCGAGAGACGCTTAAAGGACAAAGTCTACGTATTTAGCCAGAGCAGAGGCACAAGCCAATTACATGTCCTCTGTCTCAAGCAGATATTCAGTTAGTGGGTTGGCTGAAGGCAACAAAAGAGCTGCAGATAACATGGGAACAGGGTGAGGGTTAGAGCAATGAGCTCCTCCCACATCGCAACATCACGAACAGCATCATATCAGAGCGCAGCTGATGGGGACTAAACTGACCGTCCATCAGGACTGTCCAAGCACATCCGCGCTGTTGCTGCGAAGACGCCATAGTATAGAAGAATCAGGGGTGCAGCACAGACACGTGGACACTCCCAGGTCGCCCGCGTCACATGACTCAAGACACGGGTCTGTGTTTATATACACACAGACGCTGCGTTCAGGCTTGTGGGGCTTTAAACAACAGCCAGATGTTGTTGTTGCGATCAGTGACAATGATTCCAGCTTCATTTCTAAACTGTAAACTGACAAGACTGAAGAAAATGAATCAAAATATTGACAACTAATTACTCCTCCATTGTTGCAGCTCAGCACTGTTTGAATTGTTGATATTATTATCATTTATCTTTTGTAGTTCTGCAAAATACTTTATACATTTGTTACATTTTTAAATCTCTTTTGGTCTCGTGATCAGTTTTGGCTGGTACGTGTCGTGTCAGTTTACTTCACTGTGATGATTTTTTTGCTTCTAAAAATCAAAATAACCTAAAAAACATCACCTCTCAATGATTAGGATCAGTATCTGTGTTGCTCAACTCTGAACAGAAGGTCCTGGTGGTGGGACTCGTGCTGCAGACGCCAGTTTTAGCACATCCAGACTGTCCCATGACAGTGGGGGGAGCTGCAGTGAGCTCAGAACACAGCAGCTCATCTCCGTCTGAGGCACAGGAGCAACAGTGGTTTCAGGCTGACAGCAACAGCCATCAGTGCAGCAACAAAAAAAAAAACCCTGAATATCCTCAGTCGACACCATTTGATGCCTGCAACACGTTCTAAAAAAGCTGGGACAGTGGCACGTTCACCACTGTGTTACATAACCCTTCCTTTAACAACACTCAGTAAGCGTTCGGGAACTGAAGGCACTGATTGTTGAAGCCTTTTACGTGGAATTCTTTCCAATTCTTGCAGGATGTCCAACTTCAACTGCTCAACAGTGCGGGGTCTCTGTTGCCGTGTTTTGCGCTTCATAATGCACCACACATCTTCAGTGGGAGGCAGGTCTGGACTGCAGGCAGGCCAGTCCTGTAGCCACGCTGCTGTAGCAGGTGCAGATAGGTATGCTAGGTAAGGTATGCTAACACTTCCCATCCATTACCATTCATTGCGCTAAGCTAACTAGCTGTCCGTTTGTCTCTGTGAGTCTCAGCAAATGTTGCGAAAAACCTGAATGTACATTTCAGCATCAATGGTGCCTTCACAGATGTGCAGGTTACCCTGGGAGTTACCCCCCCCCCCCATACCATTACAGATGCTGACTTTTGAACTTGGCTCTGATAACAATACGGAAGGCCCTTTTCCTCTTTGGCCCTGAGGACACGACATCCATAGTTTCCAAAAACAATCTGACATGTGGACTCGTCAGACCACAGCTCACTTTTCCACTTTGCTTGGGCCGGATAAGCTGGCGGCGTTTCTGGGTGTTGCTGCTATAAATGGCTTTTGGGTTGCGTGGTAGAGTTTTAACTTGCACTTGTAGATGTAGCGATGGTTGTCTGAAGCGTTCCTGAGCCCACCTGCTCATATCCTCTACACCAGGGGAGGGCAATCATGTGCCATGGGCCATTAACACTTCTGTGGCTGAAGGTGTGTTGATCAGTGGAATCACCTGTTGAAGTGTTTGGTTGGAAGGAAAACCTGCATACACACGGCCCTCCATGGCACATGGTTGCCCACCCCTGTCACCATGATGTCGTTTCTTTTAGCGCAGGGTTGCCTGAGGGATTGATGGGCATTCAATGTTGGTTTCCAGCCTTGCCGCTTAGGTGCAGCGGTTCTTCCAGATTCTCGGAATCTTTTGATGATATTATGTACCGTAGCTGATGACTCCCTAGATTCCTTACAATTGTGCATTGAGAAACGTTGTTCTTAATCTGTTGGAGTATTTGCTCACGCAGTTTTTCTCAAAGTGGTGAACCTCGCCCCATCCTTTGCTCGTGAACGACTGAGCCTTTCAGGGATGCTCCTTTTATTCCTGAGCATGACACTCACCTGTTTCCAACTGACCTGTTCACCTGTGGAATGCTCCAAACAGGTGTTTTTTGGAGAATTCCTCAACTTTCCTGGGGCCCGTTTCACAAAGCAGGTTTAGTGAAAACTCGGGGTCTATTAATTGGGAACTGCGAAATTGGGAAAACTCTGAGTTTTCCGTTTCACAAAGGGAGGAAACTCAAACCAGAGAAAGAGGGTTCACTCTGGCCTGTTTCACAGACAGCGGTAACTTAAACTCTCGGTCAGTTACCGCAGTAACAGACGCCCTGAAACGAACCTGGTCGGGACCAGGTTTTTGTCAATGAACCTTGAGTTTCTCGCTGTCTCCGCCCACTTCCAGAGCCACATACTGCATTTGATTTCCGCCTTCATTCATCAGCAGGCGAGTTTTGGCGAGTTTTTCAACAAACATGGCATGTCCTTTTCTTGACGATCCCGTGGATGAAGGTGCAGCATTGCTGCGCAGAGAATTAAATATTCGTCTGGAGATGGAGATCAGACCTCGCGTAGACGTTCTTGCTGTTCCAGACAGTATCGGTACCGTTTTACGTCACCGTCCATCGTCTACATACACAACCTCCTCCGTCCTTACATTTGCAACATCACCAGTCATAGTCATGCTCTCACGTCATTTTATATATATATACACACATATACATATATACATATATATACGTATATATACATATATATATACATATATACACACATATACATATATATATATATATATATGTATATATGTATATGTATATGTGTGTATATATGTATATATATATACACATATATATGTATGTATATATATATGTATATGTATATGTGTGTATATATGTATATATATACACATATATATGTATATATATACATATATGTATATATACATATATGTGTATATATATACATATATATGTGTATATATATACATATATATGTATATACGTATACATATATGTGTATATATATACATATATATGTATATACGTATACATATATATGTATATACGTACATATATACATATATGTATATATACATATATATGTATATATATACGTATATATGTATATATATGTGTATATATATACATATATGTGTATATATATACATATATATGTATATATATCCGTATATATGTATATATGTATATATATGTGTATATATATATACATATATATGTATATATATACGTATATATATATATATGTATATATATACACATATATATGTATATATATACATATATGTGTATATATATACATATATATGTATATATATGTGTATACATATATATGTATATATATACATATACACATATATGTATATATACATATATATGTATATATATGTGTATATATATACATATATATGTATATACATATACATATATGTATATATACATATATATACATATATATGTATGTATATACATATATATGTATATATACATATATATACATATATATGTATGTATATACATATATATGTATATATATATACAGTATATATGCGTTTCTCCCCCGCAGTATTGCACCTAAACGATATAAATTAATGCGCTACCATGGAAGCAGCTTCCTCCGTAACAATCATGATTCCAAAGGACTACATTTAAACTCACACATTGACCCGAGCAGCCATGCTCTTCCACGCCATCTCTCTTTCTTTTGCAGCTGCAGCGGTGTTGCACTTCTTTTTTAACGTGTGTTGGAACTCTTCATATGATTGCATCAAGATGTCCAACTCCACTGACGTGAAAAACGAAGCTCTCCGCTTCTCCGTCGCCATGGTGACTCGGTGAATCGGGGCTCCATTTATGCTGGCTTTTTAGAGTTGTCGTGATCGCGCTTTACCCCAGGTGAACCTACTCTGAGTTGATCAAACTGATTCAAATCCGCTGTTCTGAAACCGAAAACTCAAGAGTTTTCTGTCTCAGGGTAGAGATATACATTTACGGAGATCAGGACGAAACTCAGGGTTTGATGAACCTGCTTTGTGAAACAGACCCCTGGTCTTTAGTCGCCCCTGTCCCAGCTTTAGGGATGCGTGACAGGCATCAAATTCAAAATGAGTGAATATTTGCCCAAAAAAAACAAACTACAAAGTTTACCAGTTTGAACATTAAATATCTTGTCTTTGTAGTGCATTCAGTTGAATATAGGTTGAAAAGGACTTGCAAATCATTGTAATTTGTTTTTATTGACGTTTTACACAACGTCCCTTCGTCATTGGAATCAGGGTTGTAGAACACACCCAAAATAACAAACAATATTATATCCAACACGTGAGTCTGGAACTTTTCCCTAAGACGACCATGAAGTGAAAACACAAGTGAAGCATCGCCCAGGATCTGTACGTCTTAATCTGAGGGTTTGTTTGTCCATGACATGAACGTGAACACGTAGTGTCTCAAGAAGATCTGTGCAAGACAGAACATTGTTAATGATGTCCTGCTCTTTAATTTTTCCTTTATAGTTTTAAGTTGAACATTTCCATGTATTCCTGACTCTGCTGATGGGGAATCGAATCAAATCAAATCAAACTCAAAGCCAGATCAGCAGCGGCAGCTTGCTCGGCGCTGCTGTGCTCGGCGCTGTGCTCCTGTCTTCAGGCCTCCACACGGACAAACCTACACTGATTTTTAAACACATATAATTTGTCCATTAGTTCTTGTCAGCACTTCTTATTGTCTTCAGGCCCTATTTGTCTTTCAGGGATACTGAACAGTACTTACTAGTACTTTGAACAAGTGAAGTGGGGGCGTAAACTGACTGAGGCAACTTTTATTCATATTTTCATGTGGTGACCTTCCTCCAAGTCACAAGCGATGATAAACTCAAGGCAAAGTCTTGGTGCTGAGGAGAGAGAACATGCAAAACGCCTGACTAGAACACGACTCCAACCACTGGGAGAGAACAGAGAGACACCGCCGGCGTACAGACAGCAACGCATTCCTGAAACCTACCTTCAAAAACAGACAAACAAAGCACCAAATCATGGCACCTGGCACGGAAAGAAGTTCCGTACGCATCTGATACCAACATCTGTCAATTCTGCATTGTTATGCTCTTCTTATATTAAAGCAGGGAGAGATCGTTTTGCTGGCAGTAACAGCTGACGGTGTGAGTGTGTGAATAATTCACTGCTTCATCTGGTGGGAATCATCTCCATACCAGTGTCTTCTTTTGTCTGGACACAGGAAGTGTCAGCAGGAGAAACAGGATGGAGGCACGCAGGCTGTGTGACTGAGTCCCCTCCCTGGCTATGCAGGGTTCCAATGATTCTAGAGCTGCTGCTCATCGAGGAAGACCAAAGGTTTCTCTGTCAATAGACCCGCCCAATCCTTGCAGTCATGAGACGCCACTGGCTAGTAGGCGGAGCTTGTTTTTGACCGTGTCTCAGCTCCTAGCCTGCTCCAGGGCCGGTTAAGCCTGCAGCATCTGTGACTGTAGTGATATGCTCCACTGAAAACTCATCGACCCTCATATTGCTGAAAATCCCGTGTTGACCTTAAGGTAACCTCAGCCCTTTTTAGACAGACAATGCGCCAAATTTGCAGTCGGTAGAGGCGGGAATTTGCTGTCTTGTCTGTGCGAAACGGAGGCCTAATCTTCCTCTTTCCAAAAAAGCCACCACTTGTGTGGGCGTAAACATGTGACAGGACGTGCAGTACGAAGTTGCGCTTGAACAGTGACATACAACATGTACGCCAGGAGAAGATTCAGCCCCGTGACGGTCTGGCTAACCTCGTCGTGTCCCAGTCCAACCTCCCTCTGCTGCTGCTGCTGCTGCTGTTATGGTCACCGACCTGCTGGTGCTTTTTCCGTAAGTCTTCAACTTGCTGGTGACGTCCCGTCATCTGGCGATAGCCACGTGGACCAAGCTCCTTCGCGACCTTTTCATACAACAAGCCCTCCTTCACAGTCCCGTGAGGAGGTGATCCATGGTCCTCTCGCCACTGATGGTCAGCGGCTTCCTGATCTCAGTGTTTGCTCATCCTGCTGAAGTGATGATGCGTTGGAGGTAACATTCAGCCCCTGACAGTCAGTAAGTTTCAAAACAGCAGTTCGCCGCTCCGGCTGCCAGCAGCGTCGGTCTTGACATTCTCTGAGGTGTTTGATGCGGGAGAATCGGTGAGCGTTACGTTTGCAAGTTTGCATCATCATCGACACCTCCGCCCACCTCACACCCAGCTGGCACATTGATGGCTTGGATTCACGTAGCAGTGGAGGCGGCGATAAGTGAACCCTCGGAGGAGGAATATTGCCGGGCTAAACCTCCAATTTGCTGCAAAAAAGACGGGTGAATTCGCAGCTCGGTGGCCAGTGTGAAAGCGCCACTTGATAACCTCTAATGCTGCTGGTTCATTGTATTTTATCTTATAAACTCCCATTAATATCCATTTACATGAAATCTGTAAAATGTGGGACTGTGGTAAAGCAGATGGGAGTGAAGCCGTCCTCAACCACAGCTTGGAGCGGGTCGGTGCTGAAGGCTAACCTCCATGTAAAAGATGGTTTCTGCTGACCGGCTTCAGTTTCAGTCTATCCTTGTTCTTACTGGTTGATGTTAGCTCTTGATCCTGGCATGCCACACTAAATACAGCTACAGCTAACAGAGGCGTTCATGTCAGTGTTTCAGTGGGTGTGTAACTCAGTACCCAGCCATCGTCAGAAAGCAGCTTCCAGTGAATTCACATTTATTGGTGGCTCATTCTTAGATTGATATTTTTACTAACTATTTTCACGTTAAATATTCCAACACATTCCTCAAAGTCCTGCGTTTAGGCTCAGGACAAAGATCCGTTCAGTTCCAGGAGGGCTTGGTCCTTACCGGCTCTGCATGGAGGCTGACACGAGTGTGTCTCATCTTCTCAGCTGCTACAGGCCCGCAACAGCTCGCTCTCGCTGGAAGTCGTGATTATTGTCATGCCACGCCCACTTTTCAGGGTTTAAATCATTTCCCCCCTACATGGTGTCCAGCCTGCCTGGAACCTGTTACTCTCAGAAACACAAAATGCGCTCCCATCAGACAAGCTAACAAGCTGGTTGTGTCCCATACGACTGCGATGCCGTCCTTGAGGCCCACTTGTTGTCCAGTGGATATTCAGTACATGAATCTAATTACCAGGCCACTTGATAAACAAGCAGCAGCACACACTGAATGACAGTATGAGGCTCTGCAGCCTGAGGCGCCGCCGCTATATATAGAGGAGCGATGACAGGCAACCACAGAGGGAGGAGTCAGGCATCAGCCAGCGCCACACACTCACTGGCACTCTTACTGACTTTGAGTGGAGGCCAGTTAATGCTCACAACCTGTACCCAGAGCATCAAGATGAAATGTTGATGGAATATTTACAGCTGGCTCCATGTTTGACAAGCTAAATCAATGAGGCTGTGTGTGTGTGTGTTCTTGTACTTGCTACATTTTCAGGACTACAATACATATTTAACCAACAGAGTGAGGACATTTTTAGACAGTAAGCACATTTTAGCCGGTCCTCACATCTTCAAAGGGCCGTTTGAAGGTCAAGACTTGGTTTTAGGGTCGAGGTTAGGATCAGGTTTAGGTTAGGTTTAGGGTCAAGGTCAGAGGTCAGGCAGTCAGTTGAGATTGTTAGGTTTAGGGTGAGGGGCTAGGGAATGTATTGTGTCAATGAAAGTCCTCACAAAGATATAAGTACAAGGATGTGTGTGTGTGTCCTTTTCTTGACAACGGGTCATCTGATCTGTTCAGAGACAACAGCATGTCACACACTGTGACCTGTTACAACATGGATCCACCGAGACAAATCTGTTCCGCCGGTGTTATAAAAGGTGCCTCTGATCGTTTGCTCCTCTGCACTCTCACTTGACGGCGATGGAAACGCAGCATCAGTAGGATTTGGCAGGTGCCAGGAAAAGATGATGGTGGACTAGAGGACGCGCGTGTGATGCGGCGCCTCCTTCACCTTGTTTGCAGTAAATACCAAACGTCAACACTGTGACGCTGAAACTGAAACAAAGGCTGTCAGTTTCAAAAGCTGAAGTGTCACCACCCTCATGTCAATCATCCCTGTTGACAGGAATCCCAGTTTTTCCAACATGAACTGGGATCACGTTTGTCTACAAATCCATGGATGTGCTTATCATCATTTGAAGTGTCAGCCTCATCTGGCTGCAACCATAATGACACTTGGATCATTTCATATTAGCATACACTAGCACGTATTAGCAGGTTGTGGCTTGAGAGATTAATGAATATACAATTCCGATATGTATTAAACCCCTGCAGCGCCCCCCGCAGCGGAAACAAGGCATCGTCTGTCTTCATCGATGATTTAAACCTCCAGCAGCTGATTTACTGAGTTCTACTGACGCTTGTTGTTCATGCAATGATTTGAATTAAAGATCAGAAAGGCTGCCAGAAGTCATTATGAATGTGTCCCTGCAGCAAATATGGGAGGACGTGAAGGTGTCCCAGCACGCCATCATGTCTGATGCTAAAGGAGCGAATACAGGAAGCAGTCAAGCTTCTTCTTGGAGCAGCCATGCAGACACTCCGGGTCACTTCACTCAGTTCGGATCAGCCCAGAACAAACCGGGGCGACGTCCTCCTGAGGCTGCTGGTGCTTGTGAAGCCTGTATGTCTGCATGTGCTCCAACACATGGATGGAGGGGTGAAGCACTTGCTCTGCCCTCACTACCACCACTGGGGCGCCCTTGAGCAAGGCCCTGAACCCCGACTGGTCCAGTGGTGCAGCTCAGTGGCAGCAGATCAGACTGTGGTTGTACTGGGGGCTCCAGGTGTGAATGTGCTCAGGGCCTTGCTTGGGGAGGGGGGGGGGGGCATCACTCCCCCTGGACCTCCCCTTCAAACAGCAAGGTTACAAAAACGAAGGAGACAGAGTTTGTGATTGTTGCACAGTCAAACACTGTGACAACTGTGTGGTAGGAGTGCTGCTGGATGCAGGCCAACCTTCACCTTCATTTAACTCCCATCACAAAAACATATCATCTGCCCACCCACACACACACACACACACACACACACACACACACACACACACACACACATACACACCAATGAATGCATTATTCAAATCAAATTGAGATTGAATCTGTTCGACTCCAACTTTCTTTCTCACATCCACAAGGAAGCTAATCACCAGCAAGAGTGATTGTGGAAGCACCGCGGGGGCCGCCAGACTTCCTGTTTGTGTGTTAATGCGCTTGTGGGCTGGAGTCACGTTTGTGAGTCTGCTTGTAATGTGCGGCGATGCTTGTGGGGCTCTCACCAGCAGGGTGGTGGAGCTCCAGGGAACCAACTCAGCTAGCTGCTAGCTAAGCCTTCTGAGACGAGGGCGCGTCTCAGATCTGTGATGCAGACAAGGACGAGCGGATCCCAGGGACGGCTGAGGGCCGATCCGCTCCTAAGCCCCTAATGAGAACGAGACAATCACAGGGTCCAAAAAAACTGTTCCACAAACGTCCGGATGAGTCACACAATTCACTGGATAACAATGATTAGATTGTTTTATTCTATGTCTGATATTTTATTCAATGAAATGATTTAATTTAACACAGCAAAAGATTTTTTTCAACATATGAAATATTTAATACGCCATGATTATGGATGTGGTTGAAAAAGAATTCAAAATAACAAAAACACGGTTGGATGTAGGACAGCCCGGTGGAGCAGTGGTCCTCACTGTGGCCCCCAGCAAGAAGGTTGTGGGTGGAGCCCCGGCTGCAGCACGGGGTCTCTCTGGGTGAGTCTCCATGTTCTCCCTGTTCCTGCTGGGTTCTCTCTGGTACTCCAGCTTCCTCCACAGTCCAAAGACATCAAGAGGGGACCAGGTTAATCCAGACTCTAAATTGACCGTAGGCGTGGCTGGGAGAGCCAATGGTTGTCTGTCTCTATGTGTTGGCCCTGCCATGGACTGGTGACCTGTCCAGGGGGAAGGCAGCTGGGATAGGCTCCACCCCCCACCACCCTGAACAGGAGAAGAGGGGGAAGATGGAGGGATGGATATTTGGTTGAATTCTCCAGGTTGTTCTAGAGACAGGTTCCTCCCACAGAAACACAAAATGTTCCATCAGTTTAGTCCTAAATCTCTTTTTGTTCTTCATGTCTGTTGTTTTTCAGTCATATTGGCTTTTTAAATCTTTTTTCCCCCGGATGTTGAAGGTAAAGTCTCTTTTTATGAGCTGCAAACATGGCATTCAGAACACAACGTCATCAGTTGTAGCTGACGGTTCTACTTGTTTTTTTAGAGAGAACCTGCTTGTTCATGTAAGCTGAAGGAGGCGGAGACTCACGTTGATTGACACAACAGAGATGCAGGAGAACATGTCTTCAATACATGTGCATAAGGAAAAACTCCAGTTGCAGCTTAGACACCAGTCCGTCTCTCTGTGGATCTGTCCCCTCTCAGGTCTTCTCTCTCTCTGGATCTGTCCTCTCTCAGGTCTTCTCTCTCTCTGGATCTGTCCTCTCAGGTCTTCTCTCTCTCTGGATCTGTCCTCTCAGGTCTTCTCTCTCTCTGGATCTGTCCTCTCTCAGGTCTTCTCTCTCTCTGGATCTGTCCTCTCAGGTCTTCTCTCTCTCTGGATCTGTCCTCTCAGGTCTTCTCTCTCTCTGGATCTGTACTCTCAGGTCTTCTCTCTCTCTCTCTCTCTGTCCTCTCATGTCTCTCAGTGGGATATTAATTTATTGGCTGACATGTTACTGTATTTGACTCATTCTTGGGGAACACAGTGGCCCGTGGACATGAGGACAGCGTCTCTAAACTTCACACCTCAACACCAAATATTAAACTAGGAATAAAAGTTTGTGGCTGGACGACTGTGTGACGTCTGGTGAGCTGCTGCCGCACCCCAGAGCAGAGCTCCGAGCTCCACTCCTCTCCGTCACCGGGGGAGCCACGGGGAAATGGGGGGGGGGGGGGACTATTCGCCCTCAACCTGTTACGTCAGCAGCCCTCGACTCGCCTCGCCTCTCGCTGCTGAACAAAAACCGCTGGGAGCGCCTCGTTGCTCCGAGAGGCGCCGCGTCCGTCCACCATGACAGAGCGAGGACTTGGCGTGTCAGCCGCGAGGAGGAGAGGGACGGAGGCGCCGCGGAGCGCTGCGGGATGAACTGAGCTCAGCGTCTCTCTCTCTCCTCTGCCCTCAGTCTGCAGACCGAGCGGCTCCGTCCTGGTCCGCTCTGTCCTCGCTGCTGGTCTCGCCGCCGTCCACCATTGCGTCCCACAGTAAATCGGACTTTTTAGCGCGTGCTTCTCGGACTCTTCAGAGAAAGAGGATCGTCGCCGCCGTGGTCGGCATCGTCATGGTTCTGGCGCTCATCATCGCGATCCCCCTGCTGGTCCAGACGTCCAAGACCGACGCGCACTACGAGATGATGGGCACCTGCCGGATGATCTGCGACCCCTACAACCCCAAGCCCAGCGCCACTGCTTTGGAGGTCATGCAGGATCTGAGCGCCATTCCCTCTCCCACCTTTGTTCAAGGGACAAAAGGGGAACCGGGTCGGCCAGGGAAACCCGGCCCGCGGGGTCCGCCTGGAGAGCCGGGGCCACCTGGTCCGAGAGGTCCGCCGGGGGATGGAGGAGATTCTAGAAAGACGGGGTCCCCCGGGGTGGTGGGCACGGCGCGCACCGAGACCGGCGGGCAGCTGGGTGCTGCACTCGGGGGGGCGAAGATTGCGTTTTATGTTGGACTGAAAAATCCACACGAGGGTTACGAGGTCTTACGGTTCGACGACATCATCACGAACCTGGGGAACCACTACGACCCGACGACCGGCAAGTTCACGTGCCAAGTGTCCGGGATTTATTACTTCACCTATCACGTGCTGATGCGCGGCGGAGACGGGACGAGCATGTGGGCCGACCTGTGCAAGAACGGACAGGTACCGGTTCTTGTTGTGTTCCCTTTCAAATGGCGAGTTTTTTTCTTTGTTTTGTTTTTTTTTTTTGCGGAACTTTTAGGCTTGGGTTGCTCTACCGAGGCGCGCGCGGGACCCAGCCTCCCGGTGCGCTTCAGGAACCCGGCCCGCAATTACGCGCGCAAACGATGCACCGCGAGGAAGAAGCTGGTTCGAGGCTGGACGTTCCACTGAGCTTGTAACACGCGCGTCCGGTAAAGGATCAGTCACGCACGACCTCCGGGCTTCGTTCATCTTCGTGCTGACTCGGGTTTATTCGTGTGAACTGATGCAGGCCTACATACATCACATTTGTTTGGGCTTCTGTGTTAACGATTAATTGCATTGCCATGACCTCTGACCTCAAAGTCATTACCGGATAGTATTTGTGCAATGTGTGTGTGTGTGTGTGTGCGTGCGTGTGCGCGCGCAGGTACGAGCCAGTGCCATAGCGCAGGACGCCGACCAGAACTACGACTACGCCAGCAACAGCGTCGTCCTTCATCTGGACTCTGGGGATGAAATCTACGTCAAACTGGACGGCGGCAAAGCGCACGGCGGGAACAACAACAAGTACAGCACCTTCTCTGGCTTCCTCCTGTACCCGGACTAGCGAGGCGGGGTCCCGGCTCCTCAGCCAGGGGGTTTAAGGCTAATTGAGTTTCATATCCAATAATTATACCAAACGTTTTCAAGCACATGGATTATTATTTTTTTCTGGGATTAAATAATTCTGTTTATCCTCACAATAGTGTCTTTGTTAGTTTTCTGTAGCACCGGCAGGTTTCCCCGTCATGGTGCGTTCAGGAACCCTTCTGAAACTTTGAGTTCTTCTTTGCATTTTATAATTTTAATTAATAATTCTGGAGGGAATGAAAAAGATTTCCTGCAGATTTATTTCCCTCTCACGAGTGCGGCACCTCTAAACTCCTCCACGTGATGGACTGTGTTGACCGTGCAGGTGTCGTCGCGTTCCGTGTGTGTGTTTCGTGGAGTTGAGGTGATTCATCGCCTTGTCGACGTGCTGAAGATCAACAGACTTCGTTCACAGGACGCTCCTGTGTCCCATGACGCTGTTAATTTTGCTTGAAAACGTGTCTCACCAAGATACTCCCGCTCTATGTGCACTTATATATTTGTTCTGAAATAAATTTAAAAAACGAGTGAACTTATAGGCCACAATTTCAGTGTTGCAAAATGTTTCTATGTCTTTGTATTCCAGTCTAAATGTTAATCAATAATTGCAATAAATGCTATGTTTTCTAAGCTGGTGTGGGATTTGTCCTGCAGGTGTCACTCAGAGTGCAGGTTTTTAAAACCACTTTCACTTTAATGTTGTCTCCTGATGTCAGAGCCTCCTGTCTATGGCGTGCAGGGTGGAGGAACAGTGGACGCCGGGTGAGAGAGGGAGGTGCTGGCGCGGAGCCTCTGGAGAAGCGCCTCTCCTCTTTGAGACGGTCTCTCCTCTGTTTGTATCTCAGAGGTTTTTTACATGGTAACCTGAGGTGGAGACACTGCGTTCACAGTGTTTGCATGAACCTTCCACTGGAGGGAACCATCCTGCTTTTTATCCATGTGAGTTTAATTGACAGCTGTTCTACTTCTCACATAAGAAGGTCAACCACGTTCTGACCTTTGGGACGTGACTGCGTGGTTGGTTTGTGTGTGGTTTTAAGAGGGTTACACAAACTGGGCAGTGGAGAGTTTGGCCGTGAAGAAGTTAAAATTAGAGCAAGACTTTTAAAAGAATTTTAAAAGTCCCCTAGTTTCTCAGGGAACGTTACATGGACAGCAATGAAAACAGGTGTTTGGGAGGACTTGTCACCGTTGAGCTCAAAGGCAAAGTTTGACTTTAGTTGTCAAACCTTAAGAAAATAATTTGTAATCAGAAACATGGGGGTGGGGCAGCACGGTGGTCTAGAGGTCAGCACTTTGGCCCCCCAGCAAGAAGGTTGTGGGTGGAGCCCCGGCTGCAGCACGGGGTCTTTCTGGGTGAGTCTCCATGTTCTCCCTGTTCCTGCTGGGTTCTCTCTGGTACTCCAGCTTCCTCCACAGTCCAAAGACATCAAGAGGGACCAGGTTAATCCAGACTCTAAATTGACCGTAGGCGTGGCTGGGAGAGCCAATGGTTGTCTGTCTCCATGTGTTGGCCCTGCCATGGACTGGTGACCTGTCCAGGGAGAAGACTGCTGGGATAGGCTCCACCCCACCACCCTCAACAGGAGAAGAGGGGGAACATGGAGGGAAAGTGTTGTGGTGGGTTTTGGCATGTTCATGTATGACTCTACTGTCTATCAGCCACCAGAGGCAGAGGCTTCTAGCAGCTCTGACTTCCTGATGAAATGATGAACTTCCTGTGAAGAGTGAATGGATGCCAGCAACACCAATGAGGTCCAGATGAGGCTGATGCTTCTTATGACAGATTCAAACAAAATGACATCATATTTATTCCATATGAGGGCTCAGGCATCTGCTGAAGACTGAACTAATGTTTCCCAGCCGGTCCCTCTAGAACCCACCAGTGACACAGCGCCCGGCCCCCTCAGAGGGAACCCGGTCCAGCAAAGACATTTCCCAGCTAAAACAGTCCTTAATAGGTCAGCGCTCCCTGTTCTAAAAGACAAAAAATAGAAGTGAAGGTTCGAGATAAATCCTAGAAATGAGAATATGTTTGTGTTTTTGTTTGCTTTCCTCTGAATCCTCTCACAACCCTTCAGATGAGACTGGTCCGCCGTAGGGAGGAGACAACCTCTGGCCTGGGGAGGAATCAGACGCGGTCTGCCTGGAGCCATGTGTCATCATTATTCCCTGAACATGATTGTGGCAGGAGTCCGATCAAGGTTGGGTTCTTGCTGTGAGCTGCAGGTGGAAGCTCTGGCTGAATGTGGATCGTTCTGAATGATGAGAGCCTCGTGCTTCAGTGTTGCATTCATACGGCCAACAGCTCAGCACACCCAGGACAAGCATCCCAAAAAAAATGTGGACTCAGCAGCTGCCGGACTGACGTCACATGATGAGAACACCCTCAAGATGCCGAGGAGCGTCACATCCTGCAGCTCAATCCATGCCATCCATCACTAAATTCTATCAAGTTACTCGCGCCGTTACCTGGACTCACCGCCATGTTTGACTGAAGGGTCTAACATTAACAATGCTGGAATGATGGCTAAGTTACAAGCTAAGTTAGCTCTGCAGCTAATGTGTTTTCAAAATGACGATGACACTGACAATGCGCCCATCTTATCACGCGTTCCTTCCCTCTCACATTGGTCTTTGCCCTCTGACTGTCAGACATCCGACCCCGATGCTGCGCTCAGACCAGTTCTGACCTTTTTCTGCCTTCAAGGTCGGTCCGGGTCACACACCCAGCTGAGAGGAACACACACTCTGCCCCAATGAATAGGAGACAACTTTTCATCTGCTTCCAACTTTTTTTGGAAAAACCATCCATCCATCCATGTTCCCCCTCTTCTCCTGTTCAGGGTGGTGGGGGTGGAGCCTATCCCAGCAGCCTTCCCCCTGGACAGGTCACCAGTCCATGGCAGGGCCAACACATAGAGACAGACAACCACTGGCTCTCCCAGCCACGCCTACGATCAATTTAGAGTCTGGATTAACCTGGTCCCTCTTGATGTCTTTGGACTGTGGAGGAAGCTGGAGTACCAGAGAGAACCCAGCAGGAACAGGGAGAACATGGAGACTCACCCAGAAAGACCCCGTGCTGCAGCCGGGGCTCCACCCACAACCTTCTTGCTGGGGGGCCACAGGGAGGACCACTGCTCCACCGGGCCGCCCTTTTGCAGAACCACTTACTTGAATGTTACACCGCGGGCTTCTGCTTCTTCATTTACTGCAGATGAGACACAGTTCGGGCGTTCTGCTGCCCTCCACTGGCTACACACAGCTCTCCATATGTACACACAGGGACAATAATTGCTACAGTTCCCGAACATATTTTTAAAAACTGGTGCATTATCTTGTTCAGCCTTGTTTTCATTAATTGCAGTGATAACCACACACAGCATGCATCAAAAAAAGAACTGTATTTTATTATGTAAAAGGGAGGAGTTATCAAAAAATATAAAATTGAATAAGTACATACGAATAAGTCACGCCCACTCAAATCTGTCCCCGTTGAATCAAAACATTAAAGTGTGTGAACACAAAATGAGAAACTGTCTTCTGGATGATGATTGAGTTTAATGGTTCAGCAGAGATGTAGCAGGAGCTGATAAAACAGATGTGGTAACAATAAAAACAAACGTCAGGATCTTACAGCATGAAAACAAAAATATATTCTAAAGGACAGAAAATTTGGTCGAGTTCAAGTGAGCTGACATGCAGAGGATCCAGAAGAGGAGAGAATTCTGACCTCCCGCTGTGTCTCAGTCAGGTGGACAAACCAAGTTGAGGCAGGCCCTGGTGAGTCTGCAGCTCAGGCGGAAGACAGCGCTGTCCAGGGCTCCTCGTCCTGCGAGCGTCCTTGAGAAAGACTCATTGATTACACCGATACCTTCACCATCAGTCAGTGAGTGTGAGCTCCAAGACGTGTAGCAATCGTTAAGCTCCGTATAAATGCAGACTATCCACCTTTTACATCACTTCAGGGCATCCCCCCCCCCCCTCAGTGACATAGGAGCGATGTTTAACCAGCAAAAACAAATGCTTCAGTCATAGTTTATTTCAAAATGGCTGCAAACGTACAAATTGAAAATCTTTTTGGACGACATGGACAGATCCTTGGATGAGGACCAGACACGGTTTCGTATTCCATGGTAAACAGGCCAGAAGTTAGTGGGGTCAAGGCTGGCTTAACGGGGACTCTGGTTTTCCTTGCAAGTGACCTGAGACCTCGGGGTGTCCCTGAAGACGTCCCGACGAAGAGATGCTTGCTGGCACGTCTCCACAATCTCATTTGTTCCCTTTGTACCAAGACGACTGTGAAACCCACTTGAGGCGTGTGCTGTGTATTTAATCTGCATTACCAAGACTGAATGGAAATAAACGCTAACTGTGCTTAAGGAGCTGATGGGTTCAAAAACATTTAGTGCCTAAGTAAGAACAAGTACAGTGCTGCTGCTCAGAATCAAGCCGCTGACTTATAGAAGCCGTCTCTCTGATTTAAAATGAGAAATGTTGCTTCTTTAAAAGGCTTTTCACTCTGTGAGCTGAGTGCTTTTTAAGAGGGTGGCGTTTCACAGAAAATACAAATCAGACCTGTGAATGAAAAGGTAAACCTTCTGTGAGCCATGGAGGCAGAAGTCTCCATCTCTGTCAGACGCTGTCAGACTTCATCTGACATGCTTGGTTACTGTCGCCCTTTCTGTGCCCCACAAGCTTCTCTGATAAATGAAAGGCAACACGTTTTTATGGCACCGCATAAAAAAAGGTGCCAACTGTGAGACACCTTAGCAGCAGAAATAAAACACTATTTGTTGCGTTCTTGCTCTCTCATTTAGCGTGCTTTCAGAGGGGCCGCAGCAGGCAGGTGCATGTTTTATGTGTGATTGACACCTGAGCTAGAGGTCTGACACAGATGCTAGATTCTCTCTGCACCAGCGCTAATAAAACAACAAGACGCTCTCTGTCACTTCCAGGGAGAAACAGGAGAGCTGGACGGTGCTGCTGGCGAGCACTGGGCACCGCACGCTAACTTTTTCTGACAAGAGCCAAGGATTTAAAATAGGTTTGTCTCTTAGAGAGCAGACACAGGGACCACATGGTGAAAATAGCACTTAGGGGGAAACGTTCCACTACGAAGAGACCCCATATGCCTCGGGAGGAGGAAATGATGCGTTGTAAAGGAATATTGTGGAGTTTGTTTTGAGTTTGTCTTGCTGAATCTCTTCCAGGACGAGGCCTGGGAACAGGAATCTGGGCTAATTAGGAGGCGCACACAGAGCCAGCCAGTTTGCTCAGTGTCACTGAGGTGACTAACCATGGTGGGACTCACAGGAGTGAACCTCCTGCCCCATTTGCAACAACTCACATGTCGCATCCTATTGGCCCGTGTCAAGCAGGGCGAGGGTCAGGGCTCTGTGTCACAAAGCTGCCCGCCTGATCAGCCCCGTGATGAGAAGATATCAGGACAAAAGACTGCACAGTAATCAGGTTCTACAAATATGGACTACATCGCCAAGTCATAACAGAGCTCTCTCTCCATATCCAGCAGTTTTCAACTGTATGCTGTTCAATATTACTTACACAGTTTCCCCATAAGCAAGCACTTGGTGACAGCGGCAAGGACGCCTTGAGTGGCGCTGAGCTCCGGCTGACAGCTGTCCGCCGTGACCAAAGACAGACAGCAACGGAGCCGAGAAACACGTAGAAGCAGCATTCAAAACTAACAGTGAACGACCAAAGAGACTTGATGGGTCTGCCTCTAACCAGCCGTCAGGCTTCACTTCCTGGCTGAAGGGCAAAATTGAGGGAGAAATAAGCAAATTCATGTGTTAAGAGCCTTTTATGAACGTTTTATGTGCTTCATGATGGAGTCCAAACAAACCTGCCGGCAATTACTGCTGATCACCAAGGGTGCCGCCCACGAATGTACCTCGAATCTCAGAAATGACCACTCGTCTGTGTGGCTGATGTTGTTCTCACCTGTCGTTCTGCATGTGTGTCAGCATGTTAAACGAATACACAACGGCCATTTTGAGTACGTTGGCACGTCCTCGTGTGTCTTCCTATGTGCAGATTTAATCTCAGCACCATGATACCGTCACAACACGCCGCTGCTGCACCGACGGCACGGTTGAAAGATACATGGGATTTTATTTTAGAACCTCTGTGGCTCCCAAAGGAAAATCTTCACATGAATATCAAACACCACCATCATGATAATGAAGTGCAAATGCATTGTTAGACGTAGGAGCGGCACACACACACACGCGCGCACGCGCACACACACACACACACACACACACACACTGCTGTCAGCGTACAACACACAAACAAAAGTGTCCTGCCTGTTCATCTGATTAACTGATGGTCAAACACTCATCCCACCCTCACATGCTGCTGTTTTAACCGGGACTGGTGTGTCAGTGGCCGGCTTTCATCCTAGCGTCCGCCGTAGCTCGCCACTCAGGAAGCCCCGGACCTGATCTACATGGAGAGGTCAGCAGGGTGGTTTACACACTGGCGTGGTCCAAAGCTCACCCTCAGCAACTTGGCCATTTATGAGCAGGGACTCTGTGACGTGACATCACTTTTTTACTGTTATGCTGTTACATTCGGTGTTGCGTCTTTAGCTGAGCAGCCTCCTGATGATGGTGAAGATAAAACGGACCTTTCATGCGAGGGATTGTTATAGCAGTACGCCTGTTGTTGTTGTTGCTGCAGCAGCCTGTCGCAAATAAAGGCAAGCTGTCCCTGAAGCGCTGCAGCTGAGCCCACGTCTGTCTGTAGGCCTCAGGACCAGTTTATATTTAAACACCTCAGATGCTGATAGTGGGCACTAACTGACACCACATCAGTGTCACCCTCATGCTTCCCCTCACATACCCTCTCCAGTCTTTTACAGATGAACTTCATTGGTCAAAGTAACACCGTAAATTAGCTCCGTGAGCTCAGCTGAGAGAGCTGTGTAATGTCATGTCCTCTTGTCTGAGCAGCACAAAATACACACCACTGGGTGACTCAGTACCAACGTACATGAGCCAAACTATTTGTCTGAGCTAAACAATGTTATGTGTCATGGCAAATGTGTAAAACTTATAGTTAGAAAAGACAGAAGCAGAAATTTGCTGAGCCTGCAGTTACTACATACTCCATGGACGAGTCTGATGTGTCAGTGGGAAAGTGGGCGAGCCTATCCCAGCAGCCTTCCCCCTGGACAGGTCACCAGTCCATGGCAGGGCCAACACATAGAGACAGACAACCATTGGCTCTCCCAGCCACGCCTACGGTCAATTTAGAGTCTGGATTAACCTGGTCCCCTCTTGATGTCTTTGGACTGTGGAGGAAGCTGGAGTACCAGAGAGAACCCAGCAGGAACAGGGAGAACATGGAGACTCACCCAGAAAGACCCCGTGCTCCAGCCAGGGCTCCACCCACAACCTTCTTGCTGGGGGCCACAGTGAGGACCACTGCTCCACTGTGCCGCCCTCTTGTTTAGTACAAATAATCACTATTGTGTTTTCTTTCTTACTTCAGTTGCAAGCACAGCTTTTATGTTTCTACATGGAGTTTAGACACGAGGGTCAAAAACATCACAAGTGATCTGTGCATTTACTGAAGCATTTCAGGGGAGACTGTGAAACATGTTTGTCTCACACATTTCATAGCTCTGTTTAGCTCCCTTTGCACATCTAAAACATGTAGGTATTGTTTTTCAATCGCTTTAATGTTACCTTAGAACACATTTGATGAAAATTGTGAAAGATAACCGTACGTAATATTCGATTAGGTTCCCGTTACCCTGGGAATGAGAGCTGGGATGTGGCTTTGTGAGAGCTGTTTGTGGAGCCACTGCAAAATCCATTTTACAAGGCCCCCGTGGGGCTCAGGAGATATGAAGATTACCTGGCATGTCATGCGGTTTGAGGACCAGGGGACCAGCACGCTGCGCCTGGAACAGATCACATGGCAGCATTTGGTATGATGAGATGAGCAGCTTGTGCCATTCCCAGGCAGGTGCATCTCCTGCAATACATCCCCAGCAAGCTTGCAAAATCCTCTGGATGTGGGATGCAGGGGTGCCTACTGCACTCGAAGGAACTGTCATTGAAGGAAAATAGCAGAGGAGAATAAAATGCAATGCGTGCGGCTGCGTGCTCGCCTTCAGCCTGGCCCTGGACGAGAAGATGGAGTTGGTGAAAAGTAAACTTGCTGCAGGTGAATTCACTGTCGCTTGATAGATTTAAATTTTTGTTCTTTCCCTGACAACACCTCAGCTTTTGTTAAAGTTTATTGTTTTGGTTGTTTGTATTGTTAACTAGCGTTAGCATGAAAGGATCGATTGGAATTCCTGTCTGCTGCTGTGTGTGCAGGCCGGACCCACGCTGATAATTCATGTTGATGTGTCGGGCTGGGTAGGGTTTGGGCTTTAAGACCTGCAGGCCGGGTCGGGTCAGGTTGTAATTTTCAGGCCCGGCCTGAGAACGGGCAGGCAGCGTGACATTGACCCTCCACAGTCCTGCAAACACGTACAGACGACTGCCTGACTCGGCCCGGCCGTGTCGTGTGTGTGACAGTCTCGCCCAGCATGCTGTGCATATTGCTTGTTATTATGTAGGCTGCTACGGTGCTGCCTTGTTAAAGGATAATCCTGTATATTGGAAATTATACAGGCCTATTAAAAATATGTATATATTTTTTCTCCGTGAATTGTCCCAGTTTTCCCTTTGGCCAGAACGTCCCTGAGTCGTGGTTCCATCATGCAATTTGAACTATTAGCATAAAAAAGTGTTTTTATTTAAGAATACTAATTCAAACTTGTCAGCCAAAATGTCTAACTAAGGTTCCCTGTTCATGCAAGTCCACCTGTTTAGGTTCAGCTTGTGAAAAAAGGCATTAGGTTCCCACGTGAGGTTCAAGTCGGTCGACTACTTCCTGATGAGAGTCTGACAACGCCTGGTGATTCCTAGTTTATAGTCTGAGCCAGGCCCCACCCACCAGGAAGATGAGCTGCTGATGTGTGTGGTTGATGTGTGTGGTTGGTGTGTGTGGTTGGTGTGTGTGGTTGATGTGTGTGGCTGATGTGTGTGGTTGGTGTGTGTGTGGTTGGTGTGTGTGTGGTTGATGTGTGTGGCTGATGTGTGTGGCTGATGTGTGTGGCTGATGTGTGTGGCTGATGTGGTTGGTGTGTGTGTGGTTGATGTGTGTGGCTGATGTGTGTGGTTGGTGTGTGTGTGGTTGGTGTGTGTGTGGTTGATGTGTGTGGCTGATGTGTGTGGCTGATGTGGTTGGTGTGTGTGTGGTTGATGTGTGTGGCTGATGTGGTTGGTGTGTGTGTGGTTGATGTGTGTGGCTGATGTGGTTGGTGTGTGTGTGGTTGATGTGTGTGTGTGGTTGATGTTTGTGGTTGATGTGTGTGACTGATGTGTGTGGTTGATGTTTGTGACTGATGTGTGTGGTTGATGTTTGTGACTGATGTGTGTGGTTGATGTGTGTGTTTGATATGTGTGACTGATGAGTGTGCCTGATGTGTGTGGTTGATGTGTGTGTTTGATGTGTGTGGTTGATGTGTGTGTTTGATATGTGTGGCTGATGTGTGTGGTTGATGTGTGTGGCTGATGTGTGCGTGGTTGATGTGTGTAACTGATGTGTGTGGTTAGTGTGTGTGGTTGATGTGTGTGGTTGATGTGTGTGGCTGATGTGTGTGGTTGGTGTGTGTGGTTGATGTGTGTGGCTGATGGGTGTGGTTAGTGTGTGTGGTTGATGTGTGTGGTTGATGTGTGTGGCTGATGTGTGTGGTTAGTGTGTGTGGTTGATGTGTGTGGTTGATGTGTGTGGCTGATGTGTGTGGTTGGTGTGTGTGGTTGATGTGTGTGGCTGATGGGTGTGGTTAGTGTGTGTGGTTGATGTGTGTGGTTGATGTGTGTGGCTGATGGGTGTGGTTAGTGTGTGTGGTTGATGTGTGTGGTTGATGTGTGTGGCTGATGTGTGTGGTTGGTGTGTGTGGTTGATGTGTGTAACTGATGTGTGTGGTTAGTGTGTGTGACTGATGTGTGTGGCTGATGGGTGTGGTTGGTGTGTGTAGTTGATGTGCGTGGTTGATGTGTGTAACTGATGTGTGTGGTTAGTGTGTGTGGTTG
This sequence comes from Aulostomus chinensis, assembly GCF_037954235.1. Lineage (NCBI taxonomy): Eukaryota > Metazoa > Chordata > Actinopteri > Syngnathiformes > Aulostomidae > Aulostomus > Aulostomus chinensis. The sequence goes on from NC_141331.1 coordinate 26,740,249, forward strand.
ATGTGTGTGGCTGATGGGTGTGGTTGGTGTGTGTAGTTGATGTGTGTGGCTGATGTGTGCGTGGTTGATGTGTGTAATGATGTGTGTGGTTAGTGTGTGTGGTTGATGTGTGTGGCTGATGGGTGTGGTTGGTGTGTGTAGTTGATGTGTGTGGCTGATGTGTGCGTGGTTGATGTGTGTAACTGATGTGTGTGGTTAGTGTGTGTGGTTGATGTGTTTGGCTGATGTGTGTGGTTGGTTAGTGTGGTTGATGTGTCAGGTTGATGTGTGTGATTGGTGTGTGTGGTCAATGTGTGTGGTTGGTGTGTGTAGTTGATGTGTAAGGTTGATGTGTGTAGTTGGTGTGTAAGGTTGATGTGTGTGGTTGGTGTGTGTGGTTGTGGTAAAGAAGAATTGGTTACGATGCCTGAACAAGGCTTATTACCATGGAAACATTACCAAACTGTGTGAGGCCCACCAGCTAAAATGCACTGGCTCCTTCAATGATGTGTTACATGAACGTAGTGACAGCTGTCAATCACTGAACTCTACACATAATCAGTGGAAGCAGCTACACTCACCGAGTCTGCTGCTCTTCACACTCATCTGATGTGATGGATTGCTACTTTTTGGAGGGCATCAGCCAGTAAAATAACAGAGGTAAGTAAAAGAGATGATTTATCACTCGCGACTCAAAACTCGCCCCCCATCAAAAGTAACTTTCCAAACTTGTTCAAAGAGGAGTGAAGTGTTTCCTCAGGTGAAGGCGACAGAGCAGAGCTGGACTCTGAGTCAGGACAGACAGGTCAGATGTAGTTGACCCTGGCTGGAGTCTTCAGTGTGAGGCCCTGGAACGGCCATGAGCTCCTCGGAAGGACAGAACAGAAGGGAAGAAAGTGGTACCTGACGCTCCCTCATTTGCTGAGCAGATTTCCTTCCACTGGGACACAGAGTTCCTCCAGACCATCTGGTCCAGGGTGTCGTCAGAGGGGTGACTCTTACCCGCGAGGTGAGCTACTGAGCTCCAACGTGAGGAGTGGGTCCTGCTACGTTGTGCCATGCATTGATTTCTTTCTTCGGTTTGATTGATTTGTTTGTGTGTGTGTGTGTGTGTGTGTGTGTGTGTGTGTGTGTGTGTGTGTGTGTGTGTGTGTGTGTGTGTGTGTGTGTGTGTGTGTCCTTCTCCAGACTTTAGTTTGGGTGTCGAAGCTTTGGGTGCGTTAAACAAGGAACCGGCTCATTTCTTCTTTCGCTTGTTCTCCTGTGTGTCCATCAGTTGTGCTGATGGCACCACACAGACGCGGGTCAGAGAGAACCAGGCTGCTGGGACATGCAGAGGTCCACACTGCCCTTAAATTATCTGCTTTCTCATTCCTTCTCACCCTGCTGGTAAACAATGACTGATTAAGCTTTTCTAGCAGTACTGCATACCAACACGTCTTCGTCTTCACACAGACAAGGTTTTCAATCAAAAAGGGAATTTGAATGCATAAAAATGATCACCAACATCAAAATAGGTGTAACTGTCGATAAATGAATCTGGGAAACTCAAACTAGCGTTTGTGAAGCTAACAGCTTTGCCAGCTGCTGTGCTGAAGTTGAGCGATTAACAAAGTAAGCAGGCAGTCGCCGAGCTGGAGGAGGCATCCATGTTGGTACAAACATTTCTCAGGGAGAACTCATGGTAGTTGTTGGCATTCGGAGCACCCGTCAGATCGTAAGCGGTTCCTGGGAAGTGTAGAGGAACACAAAACCCCAGCGAAAGCCAGATTTGAAGATAATATTCGAAAGAAGAGCATGTCACCCGCTTAATTTACTGAAGAGGCGGGTCCTTGTGTAAGCTTGCCACCATAGCAACGATAGCAGAATCTCTCCTACTGCAGAATCTGATTCATATCCTTTCATTTATCTTCATCTCATAGATTCACAGAATTTAAAGTGTTCCCTTAACCGCGTCTGATACCTTATTTCACTGAAACCAAATGAAAGTTGTGTCTTTGCTTCTGAGCGGTGAATGAACGATTAAATAAGCTCTCAGGTTGGGTGAAGGACATGTGGCGTACCCCTGCAAACACATCTGATGCAGTGCAGACCAAGTGTTGGTGATGGATGGAGTCATCAATGACAGTAAATGAAAAAGACTCACTTTCTCCTTCTTGTTCTGAAGACATCCAACAGTGGATGTGCCTGAGCTCGATTGAGGGCAAGATCACCATCACATAAAAATAAATGCAGCTGCTCAAGAGAGTCACACTGTCAGTCTCACCTGCTTTGTCGTTTCCGGATCACACGGCATTGACGTCCACTTAGCCTGGAAACTGGAGGCGGGAGAATGAGACGGTTGCTGAAAGGGAACGTTGATCAGAAGACGTAGTGAAAGTTAGTCATCGATCAGTTTGAGGGAAAATGAACTTGCGAATGTCTGTTTTCCACCAAATTCCATCAAAGTCTGCTTAGTGTCCTGCTAACAAACACCAGTGACTGCACCTGACCTCCTTGGCAAAGTTCCATCCATCCATCCATCCATCCATCACCCATTCATCCATCCATCCATCACGCATTCATCCATCCATCCATCCAGCACCCATTTTTCCATCCATCCATCCAGCACCCATCCATCCATCCATCACCCATTCATCCATCCATCCATCACCCATTCATCCATCCATCCATCCATCACCCATTCATCCATCCATCCATCCAGCACCCATTTTTCCATCCATCCATCCAGCACCCATCCATCCATCCATCACCCATTCATCCATCCATCCATCACCCATCCATCACCCATTCATCCATCCATCCACCCAGCACCCATCCATCCATCCATCCATCCATCCATCCATCCATCCATCCATCACCCATTCATCCATCCATCACCCATTCATCCATCCATCCATCACCCATTTGTCCATCCATCCATCACCCATCCATCACACATTCATCCATCCATCCATCACCCATTCATCCATCCATCCATCCAGCACCCATCCATCCATCCATCACCCATTCATCCATCCATCCATCCATCCAGCACCCATCCATCCATCCAGCAACCATCCATCCATCCAGCACCCATTCATCCATCCATCCATCACCTATTCATCCATCCATCCAGTACCCATCCATCCATCACCCATTCATCCATCCATCCATCCAGCACCCATTCATCCATCCATCCAGCACCCATTCATCCATCCATCCATCACCCATTCATCCATCCATCCAGCACCCATCCATCCATCACCCATTCTTCCATCCATCAAGCACCCATTCATCCATCCCACACCCATTCATCCATCCAGCACCCATTTATCCATCCATCACCCATTCATCCATCCATCCATCACCCATTTTTCCATCCATCCGTCACCCATCCATCACCCATTCATCCATCCATCCATCCATCACCCATTCATCCATCCATCAGTCACCCATTCATCCATCATCACCCATTCATCCATCCATCCATCACCCATTCATCCATCCATCCATCCATCCATCACCCATTCATCCATCCATCCATCACCCATTCGTCCATCCATCCATCACCCATCCATCACACATTCATCCATCCATCCATCACCCATTCATCCATCCATCCATCCAGCACCCATCCATCCATCCATCACCCATTCATCCATCCATCCATCCATCCAGCACCCATCCATCCATCCAGCAACCATCCATCCATCCAGCACCCATTCATCCATCCATCCATCACCTATTCATCCATCCATCCAGTACCCATCCATCCATCACCCATTCATCCATCCATCCATCCAGCACCCATCCATCCATCCAGCGCCCATCCATCCATCCATCCAGCACCCATTCATCCATCCATCCATCACCCATTCATCCATCCATCCAGCACCCATCCATCCATCCATCACCCATTCTTCCATCCATCAAGCACCCATCCATCCATCCAACACCCATTCATCCATCCAGCACCCATTTATCCATCCATCACCCATTCATCCATCCATCCATCACCCATTTTTCCATCCATCCGTCACCCATCCATCACCCATTCATCCATCCATCCATCACCCATTCATTCATCCATCCATCACCCATTCATCCATCCATCAGTCACCCATTCATCCATCCATCACCCATTCATCCATCCATCCATCACCCATTCATCCATCCATCCATCCATCACCCATTCATCCATCCATCCATCCATCACCCATTCATCCATCCATCACCCATTCGTCCATCCATCCATCAACCATCCATCACCCATTTATCTATCCATCCATCCATTCATCCATCACCCATTCATCCATCCATCCATCCATCACCCATTCATCCATCCATCACCCATTCGTCCATTCATCCATCCATCCATCACCCATCTATCTATCCATCCATCCATCCATCCATCCATCCATCACCCATTCATCCATCCATCCAGCACCCATCCATCACCCATTCATCCCTCCATCCATTCATCCATCCATCCCTCCATCTTCTCCCTGTTCTCCTGTTCAGGGTGGTGGGGGTGGAGCCTATCCCAGCAGCCTTCCCCCTGGACAGGTCACCAGTCCATGGCAGGGCCAACACATAGAGACAGACAACCATTGGCTCTCCCAGCCACGCCTACGGTCAATTTAGAGTCTGGATTAACCTGGTCCCTCTTGATGTCTTTGGACTGTGGAGGAAGCTGGAGTACCAGAGAGAACCCAGCAGGAACAGGGAGAACATGGAGATTCACCCAGAAAGACCCCGTGCTCCAGCCAGGGCTCCACCCACAACCTTCTTGCTGGGGGCCACAGTGAGGACCACTGCTCCACTGGGCCCCCCTAGATTATCAACATATTTAGCATTAATCTGTTGTCACAGCTCACACATACTCAACAATATCTGAGCAGCTTCAGTAAGTCTTTGTAATAAGTGTCATTTCTTAGAGCAGTGTAAACATTTATGAGACATGCAGGCATTTCCCCTCAATCAAAACAGGTTCACACTCAACCATAAACCACGTAATTCCTCTTCTACAAATTCAGTCCGATTATTAGTGTTTGTAAGACTGAGCTGTCAATGTGCTCGCGTTGAGGCTGAGGACATCAGAACTGAGCTCCTACCCTGAGCTGGTCTCTTCCTTCTTACCACAGAGACGAGGTTAAACCAGACTCTCAATTGACCGTACCAGAGCTGATAAATACCAGCGTTTACCAGCAGTAATTGAGCTCGTGTGCTGCAGGTTAATTCATCGATGTCACACACCAAGGGAAAACACGGCATGAGAAAACAACCAAAGCGAAACAGAATGGGACTTCTTTGGATTGCAGGTAATTCATCTCCTGTGGTGATTTTGAGTTATTTTTCTGTATGGATGTGTTCTGCACTCTCAGAGACCGTTTAAGGTGGAACATTCCTGCTTTCTTAAGCTTTGTACAGTTCTTGTACATTTGTACATTTCCGTACCCTGTGATTTCCATGGGTTTGTCCTTCTCGCCACATTTTCTGAGCTCACTTGCTCAGAATATCAGTAGTTTGGACACCTTCATTTTGGTTGATGAGCCCACACACCTTCAAATTTTTGAAACTGTGCAATCGAATAAGGATTTCTGATTCAGCCAGCATATAAAAGAGGCATGGCTCTGTGCTCCATATACAATTGCTCCTTCTTTTATCCTCTTCACTTTCTCTCTGACCTCCCAATAGATGCCGCATGTGTCGGCTCAGGGAGACATTGTGGCTGAATTATGCCCCTCTTTCCCGCTTTCTACACGCTGATTTAAAGCCTGTGTCCCGTGAATCAGCCATAATGCACGGCCACTGTTTCTCAAATGTGTCACATCTCTATTCATGGGAGCGGTTCATAATGAGACGGCAGTGGAGACCTGAGAATCTGTCATGGATTATGGCTGCCCCTGAGGGGAAGAGACTGGAGTGGACTGCAGACAGTGTGCTGCTCATATCAGGAGTTGACCATTATTCTCCAGGAGTGGGTGGCTCTCGGCGAACCGCAGCCACTCGCTGTCGCTGGCTAATCACTATGCTAAACGGCTTCTATAAGGTGCTGTCACTCCCTGACAGTGACCAACTTTAATGTCACCACATCTCACGGCAGCCAAACCTCTGCCATCCACTCAGCATTTAGACAGACAGCCGAACTCTGGTGACAGAGAACTGATGGCGGTGTCAGCCTCTGGAGACGGATCCTTTGCATGTTTTAATCCAATTGCTGCCGTTCAGCTTCACCGCAGCTAAATGGAAGTTCAGACCAGCAGCAGTGGGTTTGTTTTCTGATGTCTGAGCTTCTGTGGGTGCAAAGCATCAATATGGCCGAATCAGTTGTGCTTGACAGGGAGAAACATTAGCATCTACATGAAAAGTACCAGTAATGGTAGTACTCTCTCAAGCAAACCTGTGTGCAACATCAACACACCGAGCCCCAGTATTGGAGCTCCTCTGATTCAACTGCTCGTAACCTCAGAGTGAGAGTATACGAGAGAGGTTAACGGAGGGAAGGGGAACCTGCTGTTGTTTGCTGCGTTTGGGGGAAGTTGTGTTGCTTCTCCTGCACTTGGCTGAGTGGCTCATTAACCCTGGGCTGAAAATATTATGACACCTTGGCTGATAATGACGCTGGTGGTGACAAACTCTCCACTCACAGCCACCCAAGTGCTGTTTGCTTGCCCTTTAACACTGTCATTAACATGCACTGTATACAAATGAGAGTGCACGTCTCCCACAGGGGGCTCGCCTCAAAGGTTAGCAGCTGCAAACCGCATGGCAGATGAGGGCTACCAAAGAGCAGCACGAACCCACTTGATTAGTGGAGCGACTTCAACTCTTGACCTGTGGTTGCAGGCACAAAGTAGGCCACAAGTCACCAAACTCACAGGCTGGGATAAAATTGCAAATATTCTTCTAATTGGTCTGAAAGTGTGAAATTCGTAGGATGTGGAGTTACAATGTCTGTTAAACCCATCATAAATGTAGTTGGTACATTGTCAGTAACTTGCATTTACACTAAAGTCAGCGGCCGAGTACAGGACATGTACTTGTACAGTCATCGGTCTCCTGAGTCTCTCCTCTGTGGATCAGAGGCTGTGTGACGAATGCTGACATTTGTCCAGTCGTGTGACTGAGTGCCACACTGGTGCTGGATATGTGGACGATCACGTTCAAAGCTCTAACGCAACCAGCAACCCTCAGAACGGCGCTCTCAGGTGTTCTTCTAACAGCTGTTGCAGGAAGTGCTCCTCTGTGTAGGTTGCGCCAGGTTCAGGATTGTAACACCACATTCTCAGCTTCCATGTAAAACCACAGTCAAACGATGATTGGTGACTTTGCACCGACTGCTCCGAACGTGACAGACTTAACAAACTTAACGACAAGGATGGGATTCGAACCCACGCGTGCAGAGCACAATGGATTAGCAGTCCGTGGCCTTAGCCACTCGGCCACCAGTAAACCTGCCAGAAGCTGACCCTACATGGGCCACTGAGCACGGCTCTGACAATAATCAGACTTCAGCCCCGAAGGTTCATGTTCGATCCCCGTGGTCAGCAGTGAGCCGAGAGTTCATGGCCACTGTCAGCCAACCCGTCAGGCCAGGTGGGGGCCGCGGTTCTCATGGCTTCAAAGCAAGAGGAGGAAAACAGGAAGACCCCAGATAGACCATGGAGACTCGTTCAAAGAATCGTTTGATACGACGACATGCTCAGCCTCATATACGAGGACTCTCCAAACCTGCACTGGTGTCAATAGCCAAGGAAGCACCACAGAAGAAGACGAGGCCAAATAACAATACACACCTGCGCTATCATGGCCATCAACACCTGAACGCTGTTTGATACAAAGATACAAATGCTCAGGGTGAAGAATGACCAGAGATCTGCTAATGACCTGCATGTGCATCGAGCAGCAGTGGATGCATCAGGGAAGGTGGCGGTGGCGGTGGCGGTGGCGGTGGCGGCGGCGACCGACCCTGTGCAGATGCTGTTCAGCTTTTCATTCCAGAGGTGAACAGGGTGAAGCTTTGAGGTTTGGCAACCATCCAGTGCAGTTTTGAGATGGAGGCAAATATTCTGGAGGATAATTTTAGATATTTGTGAACTCCATTGCAGCAACAATTTATGAGGAATAAAAAAGACAAAAGCGGGATTTGCCCCCCCCCCCCCCACGCTGTTACGGCTCCAAGCTCATTCCATTGTGTTAATTAATGCATCCCATTTCTTGTCAGTAATCGTGAAGAAAAAAGGACTTGAATAGAAGTTTTGTGAGCCGATCATGTAAGAGCGAAGCGTGTCAGTGCAAATGATCCAAGACTTGATATTTCCTCGGTGGCTCGATGGATGGCGTTGGTGTCATCGATGGTGACTCGTTTAGGTGAACAGTGATATTTTTTCCTGCCTCTTTTCCAAACATTCCTTCTCTCACAGTGACAGCTGTCAACATAAATCCCCTCTGGCGCCCGGTAGTTCCTCTGTATCCATTACATGAGCTTCATTAAAGTAATTGATCTTGACAGTCAAGTGTCTTTTAGAAGTTTGAAAGTGAACAGAGAGCAGTGAATGCAGAAAAAATGAAATCCTGTTGAAACCTTGTGTTCTGTCTCCTGAGGCTTTAATTAAAGTGACACGAGACGGTCAGCAGCGCCGCCGCTGTCACCCACAGGGATCTCATTTTGGGGGATAAGAAAATAATGGTTTTAATTGACAATTACGCAATGTTGTTTTGTTGTTGGTGGACGGCTGAAGCACAAATGGATTGCTGTGCACGCGTGTGTGCGTGCATGTGTGTGTGTGTGTGTGTGTGTGTGTGTGTGTGTGTGTGTGTGAGTGTGCTTTTAGATCTCTGGAGTGAAGACATGAAAAGTGAGAACCCTTTGGTCGGTTCTCACTCACACGGAACAGAACCCTCAAATCTAAGTTTTAGGTTGAAAGACTTGGGTTTCACTTCCAGATTACGACTTTAATTAGTTCAAGACCCAACAACTATCACTTACTGTTGGAAATGTTTTGTTTGAACGGTACAGCAGGACACTAAAATACTTTGTCAACAATGAGAATTGATACTAGAGGCCACTGTTGCAAACACATAGTAGGCTTCAAAAGTTTCAAGGTGGTGTGTTGCTGTCGTGCAACAACCTGACCCTCCAGCCAGATCATCACACTCAGGTGTGCATGCATGCTTGGGATGGGAATTCAAAGATTAGCCCAGTAAAGACAGACTGTTGCCTGATTCGGGATGGATTCCTGACACGACCTGGGTAGGCAGGTGAGGTGACCTTCCAAAACTCTGGCTGCTCAACAGTTGAGGAAAGAGACAAACCTTCCAATACGGGAGGTGAACCTTTGCTTCCAGCTGTCTGGCTGCTGCTGCGCTCTGGCCACCCAAAACAGGTGAACGAGGGAAATCTTCTTACTCAGCCTCGCTCTGGAGCTCCTCCTCCTCGCCGCTATGAAGCATAATAAAAACAACGTCGTCAATAAAACCGTCGCGAACTTTGGAAGCTTGTGATTCTCAGGAATGGAAAATTCTGACTGGCTTTCCAACCGGACCCAGTTCTTGATTCTGACCCTATTGGATAGAGATTAAGTGTCTCCTAACATCAAAGTCCTCAACAATCAGGCTCCTTCATCCCTGACAGAGCTCCTAGTCCCCTATGATCCAGCTAGAACCCTTCACTCCCAGGATGCAGGGTTCCTGCTGGTTCCTAGAGTTCTAACAGTAGAATGGAGCCAGAACCTTCAGTGGAACCGTCTCCCAGTTTCAGTCCAGGACCCAGACCCCCTCTCTAGGTTTAAGAGCAGTCTTAAGACCATTCCTTGTTGATCAGGCTTATAGTCAGGACTGCTTAGGCTGGCCCTTAGATCTGCTGCTATAGGCTCAGACTGCTGGGATCTCCCATGATGCACTGGGCTTCTCTCTCCTCCTCCTGTCCTCATACGTGTTACTAACTCCTCTTCTTCTCCCCTCATCCCAGATCCTGGTGCTGCTGGAGGAGGCTCCAGACCTGAAGAGGCTCCAGCTGCCACCCGTAGCTCCACCTGCTCACGTCCCCGTCTGTCCATCAGTCTCTCCTCCTTTCTCTCTCTCTTTCTCTCTGTCCCTCTCTTTCCTTCTGTCTCTGTCCTCCTCCAGTCTCTGTCTTTGTCTCTGTCCATCAGTCTCTCCTCCTTTCTCTCCCTCTTTATCTCTGTCCCTCTCTCTCCTTCTGTTTCTCTGTCTTCCTCCATTCTCTGTCTTTGTCTCTGTCCTGCTCTCCTGCTCTCTCTCCGTCCCCACTGATCCTGGATCTGCTCCACCTTCCTGCTGGTAAAGGAAGGTTCTGGTGGCTGCTGTTGCAGGATGTGCTTGCTGATGGAGAATTGTTGGGTGGAGGTTCATTGAAGGAGGGAGGTGCTGGACCTGCTCTACTTGGACAGAGTCAGGACAGAACTTTGGTTGGGGTTTGGTGCTAAAAATAGTGGACGTGCTCACGGGTCCCATCGCGGTTGTTGTCGGTTCCTGAGGGAACTGGGAAGAGATACAGTTGGCTTTGCAACACCTGCCACAAAAGTAATACCACTTCAAGTGCTGGACGGCAACAGAGAGGGAGGACAGGGGGAAACTGTAGCTGCTTCAGACCTGCAAGCTACATGCTCCTCTCACTTGTCGTTGCTCTGCAGGTGTTGTGACCTCTCACGTGTCTGTCTGAACATCTTCCTTGAATAATCTCACGCTGTCTACTTTTTGTTCCTCTCTCCGTTATCTGTTACACTTTGACCTCATCACCTGCAGCGACTACGGAGTTTCACTTTCTCACTTCCCGAGGTCCCCAACCTCTGATGCAGCCGCCGACTGGCCTTCTATAAACGTGCAGGTTGTTCAGTTCCTCTTCCTCACATACCTGCGGACTGCATCTCTCCTCTGTATTATCATCTCACTTCTGCGCAAAGATAGGAAAACATGCAGAGAAAAAACTTCTTGAGTCTGTTTACTTCATTCGTCCACCACATCATACAGGTGTCTGCTACCTGTGTGTGTGACCAGGTGTCTTACCTGTATGACATGAGAATACACAGATCCGCTCCAGAGCGCCCTCCATGGCGTGTGCACTCGCTTGTCGTAGATGGCGTGACTTCTGGCGACTACTTGGCGTCAGCTAACCTACACATGGATCATACTGAGATGATCGCCATGCTTGGCAGGAACAACAACAAACGCACAACCACATAAATGATCTCATAGAGGAGTAACACAGGTGTGTGATATCACACCAGTCTTTGAGACACACCTCTCACTGAGCTCAGCAATGTTTGAAAATGAGCTCTAAAGTCATGCGTGTGTGTTGGTACATGTGTGTGTGTCCGTGTGAATGCGTGCGTGTTTGTGTGTGTGTGTGTAGTCCTTGGGAACTATGTCATCGCTGTGACATGGGTTCCACTGGGGGTGAAGCCCCTCATCCGCCCGCTGAAGGACTGGATCAGTTCTTCCTGTTGTGGGTTTTGTTTCCCGAAATATTCTAGAGCCTCTGACCCTCTGAGCCCTGCTGATGTCCTGAACTGTGAAGAGAGACTGGTTGAAAGGAGACAGACATCATGGAAAGACACCTTCTTGGCCTCGAAGAATCCCAGTCACCAAGTGATAAATTATAAACTGAATCATACACACCTGTCACACTTCTGGGGTCACACTTCTGGGGTCACACTTCTGGGGTCACACTTCTGGGGTCACACTTCTGGGGTCACACTTCTGGGGTCAGACATCTCAGCCCAGTCTCGTCTGAACTGTGTGAAGTTTTAGCTGTAGACTCCGTTTGGACATTCTGTTGTATTATTGTGTTCTGGTTCATGCATTATTTTGTATTGCTCCTTGTTTTCACGCGTTTCAGTAAGTTCCTGTTTTATTTTGAAATGACTTCCCTCCTGCGCTGCTGCTCTCTCACCTGTTTCTTCTCTCGTCATTGGTTGAGTTGTATGTGGGAGGTTGTCAGCTTCCTCTGTTGTTAACCCCATCCTGGCCCTGCTTTTGGCACTTATTTCTTTTAAGGAATGGATCTTAGGTCATTTGCGTCCCCTCTTGCACGTTTGGGTTCGACTTCACCTCATGACCTGACACATCTACAGCTTTGTTATGATGGGGTTAGCATGTTGAGTGAGAGGAGTCCAAAGATGGCTGCTGCCTCACTTCTTAGCACCAGGACATTGCTGATTTCTGTGACATCCTCTTACTAGAGCTGTCGGAGGGGAGCCAGCAGGAGCTCGCCACCGTTTACTGCTGAACGGCTCCGTCCTTTGGCATGCGTGACATGGTGGTTCCTGTCAGGGTTTGACGGGTCTTGGCCGGTCTCGTCTCCGTGCCTGGGGTTGACCCCCACTACTGGGGCCTCAGCTGAGGGTGGAGGATGATCGATGATTTGTCATCAGGACGATGCTGTGACGCGGTAGGACCGTCCAGCTGGCCTCACTCCCGTGGATTCAACGTCCTCCGTGCGTCTCGCTGTCAGCTCGACCGTCGGCTCTGGGCAGTTTGATGAGCTGTTTGAAACCAATCTGAGTATTCACTTCTCCAGCCACGAGAGGAGGCAACACCAAACTCAAGCATTGGCTTACAGCAAATATTCACCCTCACAACGAGGCTGACAGATCTGTAACAATCGAAACAGGGATGAGAGATGAGAAAAACAAGAGAAGAAGAAGACGGGGGATCATGCTGGGGGGGGGGGGGGAGTAAGAATGTATCATGCCAGACTGAGTGATGGTGAGGATGCTTGGGGGACCAAAGTTCAGAGCCAGCCAAAATACTGACACAGAGTCAACCCAGCCACCAAAGGTTCTCCTGCAGCTGTTCCAGATGCTGATTCATGCAGACCAGAGCACCAGGGGGTGAACGACAGCCTCGAAAATGGGAAGAACTTGAAAAATAAATTCTCCAATCACATTTTGTGTGTCACAACCGAACTCCACAGAAAATGATCAGCTGACACACTCGTTGCACTGTGCTCAGCTAATTTTAGGCCCCCCCCTCCTTTTATTTTATTAATCTCTTTGATTGAACTGTTGATTCAAGTCCATGTCCTGCAAAATCATGAACCTTGATACAGCCGGGGTCATTACAGAGAATCACTGCAGTGTGTGTGTGTGTGTGTGTGTGTGTGTGTGTGTGTGTGTGTGTGTGTGTGTGTGTAAAATGTATAGATATGTCTAGTTTTCAGGGTTAAAAATATTCGATATTTCAATCATGTAAATTCAGCTTTTATGCCTGAAATCAAATGCCCCCCCATCCATTCGGCCTGGTGTGTGATTCTCTGATGAAGCGACGAAGGCTAGAAGGCTTCTGCTGGAATTGACAAAAAAATGAATCTGATAAAGTTTTGCATCTTGAACTTTTTATGAGCGCCACCATCTCCACCCACGGTTTCTCCATGTGCATGCATGCGTCTGCCGTCTTGCTCAGGGGAATCACCGGCGCTGTGTTTAGCAGGAGCAGCCCGACCACGTTCACACCTGGACGCCGCTCAGTGCAACCACACTCTGATGTGTTTGCCACCTCCTGTTTCAGTGGAAAACCGCGCGGTGTTTTTGCTCTGTGTACCCAGCAGGTGAAATGACCAGTGTTACAACCCAGTCACCACAACAGAGTGCTGCCAAAAACAAAAAGATAAATGAAGCTAAATCAAAAATCCCTCCCTGCTAAACTCCATGGTACTGAAGTGGCTTCGTCCCATGAGTGCAGGTTCCATCGAGACCTCAAACCGAAAGCTGACAATGTGAAAATACTCATTTCATATGTTGAAGGCGCTCACACAGGCCTGTAAAAGATGGTATCGAAGCTCAAGACAACTTTTATTGAAAAGTATGTTCAAAATCTACTTGTCGCCATGTTTATGTCTCCCCTTAAATGACCATTTCCACTTCCTGTTGTCCACAGCAGGAAACCAGTTGTTTTTTCCCTTAACACTAAAAGGCCACTGCATTTTTACGATTAGGTCTTTCTGTTGTAGGAATCAGGTGCCACTAAAGACTCAAGAACTGGACTTTAGTCAGAGGTGCAGCCTGGACTTGGAGGCCCCTGGTCTCGTGTGGTATGTGGGTTTATGCAGAAAGAGGCAACGCTACGACTGGACAGCCACGTGATTGATTCTCCTGCTCAGGGTCACACGTTCATGTCATTGCAGGTCTTATGTCCTTCATGCGGTTGCAGCAGGTGAGAAGCAGAGGAGAGTGAGCGATCCTCCTGTCCATCATCCCTCCACATAATTCAGGACGAGCCTGAGACAGTGTGAGGGAGTCCCAGAGTCTCGCTGGTGACTCCGAGGACCCTGTAATGTGCACTAATGGCTAATGAATATCACCCTGAACGTCTCAGCTGCTCAGACAGTCTGCATCAGTACTGAGGTGCTTCACACAGGTGAGGGGGACAGCGAGGGCACCCTCATTACCCATTACTCATTCCCCACCCCTCCCTCACTCCTATAATTTATTTATCCGCATCAGCTCTCAATTACAGGCTGTGGTTGGGGGGCAGTGGAGCAGGCTCGGACGACCTGGGGGTGGTCTGGCTAATGAACGACGTAGAGAGACCCCCCTCATGTTTATTTCCAGCTTTCACTGAGAGCAGGCCCCCGAGGGACGAATGGAGGGACATGGCTACTGAATTACAATCAGCTCTTTGTAGTTTTAATACGTCTCGCCTGCACCCAGCTTCCATCCGTCCCTCTGCATACCGATGGCAGGATGGGGGGAAGAAAGTGAGGCGAGCCACTTACAAATGATGGAAGTGTGACTCAGGCGTCCGTCCCCTGAAGGGAGAGGCAGACAGATAGATAGGCTGTGAATCAAGTTGCCCAGCCTGGATGTGAACATTTCACTTGTGCTGTAATGACAACTCGCTTTCTCATGGTGGCCCATCAATTTACAGCATCTCCGTCCTGGAATTAAACGTCTCGCTCTGCATTCCAATTTGCGCTTGCTTATCAGTCACTCAGCTGCTGATGATTAAAAAGAGTATTGCCTTTTTATTTTTTCAGAATTTCTTATTAATCTTTCTCCTTTGGTGACCAGATAGAACTGCAACAATTGGGAGAGACACCCCCCCCACACGCGCTCCCGTAGAGGTCGTTTTTATCTGTTAGAGGTGTTGTAAAGCATAGACGCATCAGCATGTAACACAGCGGCAGTGACTGTAACCCTTCTCAGGATGTTTCCTATATATAGAGATGGATTCGTTACTTGGTTTGGTTCAATGACAACCCCCCCCCCCCCACCAGGTTTTATGTGATTGAGAAAAAATAGTGAGGTGCAAAAGGATTAAAAATGTGACAGAAGGTGAATCGTGTGACAGCCTCATCTAGGAAACCCTGTGTTTATGTGCTGTAATCAGAGTTCCTGTGCTGCACCCAGAACCAGGGTTCTGAAGAGCAGGGTTCTGAGGAACAGGGTTCTGAAGATGGTTGCAGTTACAATATAAGTAGGAAGTAATCCGAATATCGAGAACATCCAGAGTTCTCGTCCTTGCCTGGACATATGTGCTTCCGTGCCAGGATCTCGTCTCCTGAGGTTGCTTCACTCTCATCTTTTCCAGTTTCCCTTTTCCTGCCCGACCTGATGATTTTATGACGAGTCCTTCGCGTAGTTCTGGTCCATTAGTAACTTGATGCTCAGCTCATCCTCGTGTAGTTTCACTTGCTGCGTGTTACCCGTGTGATTCCTTTTAGGTTCCTCTGGGATTATTCCCCGCCTGCTTGGATTTCCTGGCTCTGCTCGTTCACTGTTACGCCCTCTCTTGCTGTGTTGTCGTTTTAAAAGACAAACTCACCTCCTGCTTGCTGCTCCCTTTGTGTCCCGGGTTGCGTTTCAACGATACGTCTGTGCTGAGGGAGCATCTTGAATGAAGTGATGAGATGATAAGAACAGTCTGAATTTACAACATTGCTCCAATATCAGGCCTCCAGCATTGTCTCCGTGAGCACGCGGCACGCCGGACCATCCCGTCTGAGAGGTTGGGAGCGATTACTGTCCCACAATTCTTTGCAGCAGCAACCTGACGCTCTACTCAGCTGGTTCCACGACCGCTCACTGCTCCGCGGAGGACGACTTAAATGCAGAGGACATATCAAGCTGTACGACGGACACCAGACAGTAAAGACGGCCTCTTCAGAATAAAGCAGCACTCAGCTGATGTGTATTTCACCATTAAACGGAACCTACCATCTAAAGCTTTGACTCCTTGGGTAAAACAACAAGAACAAATGCAAAATGGCGTTTACTTTGACATTTTCCTTGTGAATTATCAAACATAATTCCACCGTTGGTTTTTAGATAAACAAACGCAGAAGAAATTCAACCAAAGCCAACAAACACCATGTTTTTACTTGTCGTTCTGAAACTT